>NC_138824.1:7366592-7868596 GCF_965183815.1 Platalea leucorodia
TCACATATTCTCACTCATCTTTCCAGCTGCTGTTGTGCAGCAGTTTTTCCCCCTTCTTAAACATGTTATCCCAGAAGCACTACCACCATCGCTGATGGGCTCGGCCTTGGCCAGCGGTGGGTCCGTCTTGGAGCCGGCTGGCATTGGCTCTGTTGTACATGGGGGAAGCTTCCAGCAGCTTCTCACAGAAGCCACCCCTGTAGCCCCCTGCTACCAAAACCTTGCCACGCAAAGCCAATACAGCTTTTCAGTAGGAAAAGGTGGAAGACATTTCGACTCTATAGTGGCTGTGTTTTTTTATTGGAGTCTGTGTATAGGAACTGCGTGTGTACTGAGCCACCAGGGTAATTTCCTCTTGACTAGAGGTACAACTACTTACATTCAGGACCTGTCACAGCTTTGGAGGTGAGTCTGTAGTGTACTGAGGAAACAAAGAAATAAGAAAAGACAGAGCAACAAGCTACTAAAGGAAAAGTGAAGGTGGCACCGTCTAACTGCTGGACTGACCACTTCACAGCTCTGCCTCTGAGGGTGATGCACATGGAGGGACAGTCCGGCTAACATCACTACCTGAATACCCTGCCTCTGGCTGCACGTACAGCTGGGCTGTTCTTGAAGCAGTTCCTAAATGGCTACAGTTTTCATCCAAATGTTTAAGGAAAATTAGTTTTGGTTTGCATTTTGGGGTGTGAGCTGCTTCAGGCTTGGAGTTACTGGAGAAGAAACCCCACAACCTGTGTAGTGGAGTTGGGAGAGACAGCATCCTGCTCATAAATCAAAGCTAGTGAGTTTGTTTGGTTTTGGTTTGGGTTTTTTTCTCTCTCCCCCCCCCCCCCCCCCCCCGAGAAAAGCATCCTAGAAATAAAATATAATTTTTCTGTGTGATTTAGCACAGTAGTTGTGGGTCACAAGACTATGTTTATTTTAAGGAAAGGTAGAGAAGACTATATTCCAGAGATTGGACTTTTGTCATCACCTCTGAAAACCCACCCTCACACAAATAGTTGAAAAAGTCATCATTGTCAGATATCACCTCCATGGTAAAAATAGCTTGCTTGTTTTCCTTCCACAGAGACAACATCTGTTGAATGAAATAAAACAAAGCAAGTGAAGTGATATCAGCCTTATAAATGACATCACCCAGTTATGCTGGTCCTGTAAACAATATTTTTTTTATAGAAGTGATTTGCTTTTAAAATTTTTTATGCATTATGAAAGTTAGATTTTGCTGCTGGGTTCACAGCATGGATTTCAGAAAGTAGATGAACTGAAAGGGTATTTTTCTCTCCTTGAAGTCATCAAGTGCAGATCCGCAGCGTGGTCCCACCCTTTAAACTGCATACGTGCCAAAGTTCTCCTTGCTTCCACCTACACTGAGGCTGGTGCCACAGGATTAAACCTTTTCAGTGATTTGCCTCCAGTAATTCAAATAACTGCAGCCGAAACCTGGGGACAGCTTTTCTGCTTTGTTTTGTTTCCTTTTGTATCTACCCCTGCAAGCAACAGTTGGGAAAAGAGAGATGGTATTCAGCAGTCATGCAGCGAAAGCTACTTTCCTCCCTCAGTAGTGATGGGTTAATTCAAACCATTAATTTTTTTTAAGTTACAGAAGTATGGTTGCAGGCATTTTATTATTAACACTGCTATCCCCAAAGGTCACAGATTAGACAATCTAACTATGTTTGTTCTGTCTTTGCTCATCTTGTCTAAGCTTGGGCTCATGTGCTGCACAGAGCTCAGAGCGATGGCATCCACAGTGACTCTGTACGTGGGATTTAACTTCAGAGAAGTCACTGATTTCTCTGCCTTGCAAGCAAGCTTTCTACAGCCTTGGGACACTATCACCCAACCAATAGCCAAGTAGTCATGTTCAGGAGCAAACGTGAGCCCTGAGGTAAAAGGATATAGGAACCGACCAGAGGAGACTAAAAAATTGTGGAAGATCCTGGTGGTTTATCTGGAAAACAAAGGATGAAGGCAGACATTACCATTCAATGAAAAAGAAGTGAGAGAATTACTCGGAACTTTAGGTAGAGCAACTAGTATGCATTGGCCTCTCCAAATGTGAAGCCATGAGCAAGGTGTCAGGAATATGTGCCTTTTCACATGAATATCTCTACTCCAGGTCTTTATGGGAAGCTGAAACACTTTCTAGAGACTTATTTTCCTTTTAAAAATGGGGGGCTGGGGGGTGGGAGGGTGTACGACAAACAATTATCTCAAATTTTTCTGTCCTAGAATAATTTTTCAAAAAAAAAAATCTGCTGTGGATCCTTCCCTGCCAGCACATGAACAATTATCTATCAGCTGAAGAGGTTTTCTCTGCTTGACAGCCAGAACAAAGCATCTTGAACCAAGTGCCTACTTACCTCTTGGGCAGGATTTGGGGCTTGCTGTTGTGTGAACTGTGAATGTGTTACTGAGCAGTGCGTATCTGGAAAGCCTTCGTCTGACTGGTAGGGCATGTCTGAGCCTTGGAGAAGACAGAGAAGGATTTGGATTGCTTTTCACACTAGGATCACCAGATGGTCAAGCCTGTGTACCCACAGCTATCAAATAGCAAAACTGAATTCCTTTGATAGACTTTTTTTTTTTTTTTAATTTAGGAAAAGTTAAGCAATCCCTTTTGGTTTGTAAAGAAGGTTTTGAAGGTTGTCTAATTGAAATAGAAAAATCTGAATAGCTAACTAGTACTGTGAATTGTCCAATGTGATCATATGTTGATAACAATGAGAATCCCAAGGCCTTACGTATTGAGTTAAAAGAGGAATCAGCCTGACTGCAGCACTTTGGATCATCAGTTCATAGGACAATTCTCTATTTGCAAATACATTTTGTTTCCTTTCTCTCCTGCTCTTTTGTGATGTTTCTTTTTCTTTTGGGCTCTAACCAGATTTCCCTTTTGCAGGAATTGTACTGCTTTTTATAAAATAAGGGAAGGTGAAAGGCTGGAATTAATGGCTTTCATAAACACGGGCAGAGACAGGTTGAAGGAATATGAATTTACTTCTAGAGATGGGTTGCTTGGCAGCCTGGAGATGACATTAGAGATGGTGGAATGCAATCTCTATAACGTAATATTGCTTAAGGGTACTGCTTAGTATATTGGGAACTTGGAAGATACAGCGTTACTGTAGCAGAAGCCGGGGAAGGGCATCAGTGTTTACACCGGATCCCCAGCTTGTGTCAGTGTTAGCAGTGACAATTTGCTCAGAGTATTTGTTGTCCATCTGCCTCATTACTTAATGAGGAGATGCAGAAAATGAAACTCGGACATAGAGATGGATTTTTAAAATGGAATTTTGCAAATGTGTTATCTTTTACCTTTAACATGGTGGTGAGAAAAGCTCAGCTATCTGGCAATTTGTTTGAACCTGTTCCTCAGTTTCCTACCCCACCCCATGAACAGGATGAGGATGTCCATGCATTTTTTTCTGCCTGTGCAGGTTTCATATTTCTCTTTTTCCCCTCCCCAAGGCTCTACTAGTTGTGTCCTGACTGCACAAGCACTTGTAGGAGTTGGCTCCTTCCAGTCTTAAATGCTGGATGTTGACTGCAGACTGGACAACTTTTCAGTCCTGTTCCTGCTTCTTCTTAATTTAATGTCAGGTCACCAAGGGGCTGCTGGTGAGTGAGAACATTAAACAGAAACCCTGCTCATGAGACACTGTGTCAGCCTTGACTGGAGAGATAAATTGCTTCTCCCAAAGCCAATGAAACAGTCAGACCAACTTCATTTGGAAAATGCATTTCAGACTTTCTACTACATGGTAGGGCAGGGGCCGTGGTTAAATGGCCATGTTATGATGTCAGGACTTCACAAGGAAGATCAGGCCCTGGATATATGTATGTGTATTAAGTGTTGAGAAGTGGACGGATGAAATTAAATGAAACGTCTGTCAGTATTACATCCGTGCCCTCAGCTAGTCAGACTCCTAATCTCAGCTATTAAAGTAAGCAAATAGAAAGACATTAATCTCTTTATTCAGGCTTAAGTTTATAGGTGTATGTCATTCTGTCTCTTGCCACAGGGAGCAGACAGCCAGTGCACAAAACACACATGAAGGTCTGGCTGCCTCCTCAACATCCCTCTGCTTCCAGGGCCTCCCAGCTTTCTGCTTTGAGAAGGCACGAGCCAGGGGGTGACTTCTCAAACCTTTTGGCTTTCCAATCCGTACCAAACTTTCACAGAGTAATTTAGCATGAGAGCTGCCAGCATCAGCTTATTGAGTGTTGGCATGGCAGGGAAGCGCTAACGGCAGGAGCAGGTGGGAGACGCTCCAGCAGAGTGCTGAGCCATGCACTGTCGAGGAAGCAGAGTGGGGCTACGGAGAATTAGGTACCGGTGAGGTCTGCTGTTGGGTGAAATACCTGCTTTTTCTGGCAAGAGTCAAATCATTGACCTTGGCAGCTATGAAATCATTGGAGCTAATTTTCTGTTGCACTGAACTTTTCATAGATGTTTACCTAGCAGTGAATAGATGTTAAACCTTAATGCTGGATGTAAAGCCACTTGGCCCTTGCTCTACTCTGGTATAAATAATTACTCCTGATGTAAGGCAACAAAGAATTAAGACTGCTGATTCTTTTTTAATACAAGAATAATAACCTGTTCAAGGCATGCTATGACTCATGCTCAATGAAATCACTGGTGCTGGCTACCTAGTAATTTGGAGCTAAATTTGATTTTACACCTGCACTTAAGGAAATGTGGTAAAATTGCCAGTGATTAAGTGGAATCAAAAGACACAATGAAAACCCTATTGTAAGCCTTCGTCATCTTCTGTTTCCCTTGGTTTTGTCTTGTTCCTTTGGAAAGAATAAAATGACAGACTGGGCTTGGTTTAGCATTAAAGAACAGCTTCCATGGTTTCCCAGGCCGGAGCATTGATGTCAGCCTTTCATTTGTTTCTCTAGCAGGACATAGACAACATCTTCACAACAACCAATATGGAAGTCATCTCCATAAATTCTGGTTTACTTTCCAATATATCATTATGGTTTTGCACCACCAATCTTTGAAGGAGGCAAACTTCCTTTTTAGCATGTCTTTTTGTTTTGCCTGTCTGAAGGACCATGTTTTCCATTTTATAAATATATGTTGCAATTGCTGAGTGTGCCACATTTAATAATATTTAACCATCTTCAGTCTTTTATTCTACCAGAATTGCCTTTGTTAAAGGCAATTCAGCCTGAGGTTCAGGGACAACACAGGTTTTGGTTTGGAGTGTTTTTATTAAAGATGCCTTGACCATATCAGGTTTTATCAGTCTCAGTGAGCAGAGCTTTCTGAGTGAGTGCTAATGGCATTTTTCATCACGTGTCAATCAATGTCATCAAATGCGGCTCTGAAAGTTATCATGAGAGAGAAGTCAGTTATTATTGTAGAGCTTGATTTTAACCCTTAGGACTTAAATTCAGACTGGTGTAATATTGCTCTTTCCCACATTGCTACGTACTGTGTAACAGCTACGTATCTCTTACTGCCAGTTTCTGTTGTATTATCGTCACCTACATCTACACAGTATTTTTTCCATTCACATTTTAGCAGAACTGTTGAAAGAAAACCTATTGCAAGAGAGAGCAATCCTTCTTGATTCCGTTTCCAGCCTAAACAACTGTATCATTTAATTTGTAGCTCAGATTGCTGCATGTTGACTGACGTTCAGATTCGGAAAGAATTTATTAGATGATCTGGAATTTTGGTGCCTTCATGTCTCATCAATATTTTGCAATCTACTGCATTGGTGATATCACAGTTTGGCGTGTTGATGTTTTTTGGGTGAGTTCTTGTAAATACTGAGAGTGAAAAAAAAATCTCTTTGCATTCTCTCTTGCAGTGATCCTCTAATTCTGCCCTCTATTGACATATTCCTGCTTATTGTCTCCCATTATATCTCTTGATCAGGATACTGGTGTTCCTCTTGTGCAGTCTCATTGTGATGTCTTCTTAATGTAAGTATTTGTACTCCAATTAGTTGCTTCTTCATGCATCCTCATCTGCCACTGTCTATAGGTCATCACTTTGTTCTAAACCATTCATATCTGCAATGTTTCAGTGGGGAGGAGAGGGGCATGACAGTGTATGTTTTCATCTTGTTTTCTACTTCTGTGGTCATAGGTTTTGGGACTGGTTGGTTTATGCACTGTGTTCGTCATGGATTTTTAAGATTGCACCACTGTGAAAAAAATATAGTTTATACCTGGTATTTTCTTCACTAGGATGCGAGTTGCAAGTATTCCATCTTGGCAGGATTTGGGGATCTTTGACTCCAGAAGAGTGATAGCTGGGGAGGTCAAAGGCCCAGTCTGTCTGTTCAGTTAGAACTTTGTTCTTTTGGTGTCAGTCTGATAGTAACGTTTTTGCCACTTTCCTTAGTTAATGCCCTTAGATTGCTTGTTGGTGACTGAATCTCTCTGAGAGGGTTTGCAAGGGAAGCTTTTAAGTCAGTGGACTGAAAATCAGGTTGCTATAAGCTGCTGCTGAATTTTTGGTTCAGGGCAGACCTTCTTTTAAAGCATACTTGGCTTGAAAGTCATATTACAATTACCTCTTTCTTATGCTTTTTACCTTTCACTACCTCTGTGTAGCAATGGGAGCTATCGGGAGTTCAGATTGCAACACCTTGTTCTGAAACTATTTTCAGTAGTGCTTTTTGGTCTAAATAACACTCATCATGAGACAAATATTCCTAATGCTATTCCAGCAATGAATTCAACTTCTTAGACCTCCTAATTTTATACTTAAGGTGTAGGATGTGGTAAAGATTAAAGGTCCATATTCATTCTGTATGCACTTACTGACACTGCAAACCATTCCTGATTGTTGCTGTTATTCACATACAAATAACAGTGCACTGCTCACACAAAAATGCAGAAAATAAGGGTGTAAGGAGACCATTAGAACAGATGTACTGGATGCAGTTTTGCTCTCGGTTAAGTCCTTGGAAGATCATCAAAATTACAGAGGTATCATGGGTTTCTGTCACTGCTTTTAAATTATTAGTCTCTCATACGTGAGTTCAGCTCTGATATAGGGGAAGAAGAGAGGGGAATGGCTGCTCAACTGCATGGCCACTCCAGACCAAACAGTGTGTGGGGCAGCTACTGGCTTCTGGTTCTCTTCCTCATAATAAATCTGCCTTGAATTTTATCTAGAGTGATTTCACTGTGCTCAAACGGACATGGCCAAGGTTGTGAAGGCATTTGCATTTGTGCATAGAAGCCCTACAGAATTTAGTAGGACCTTGGGGTTACGTGTGACTCTCATCTCATATAGGGGGGTTTCACCCTCTCATCTATAGCTTTCTCAGCCTACCTGGATCTGCTTGCAGCTCCCTTTGCAGCTGAATTCAGGAAGAGAGAACACAGGCATAACATCACACCCCCTGTGGTGCTTGCAAATGTATGCCTCTGTGATAAATTGCAATTGTTAGGGGGAATGATTAGGGACTAGAGCAGATCTTCTGAAGAAATTCCCTCCTGAAGTCAGAAGAGGGACAAAGAAATGCTATTCCTCCTTTCTGTTGTCTGGTAAGAAGAAATAAGAGGCACTACCGAAGGAAATTAAATTAGTGAAATGATGAGGCAGTAATTATGATGGCCTGGCATTGCTTTGCAGTTTTACCTGTCACAGTGCAACATCTCTGTGTGATAACTCTGAGCAGCAGCGACACAGAATCATCAACAAATGTTGTGATGTAATAAAAGGACGTTTTGATGTAATTACGTAGTAATAGCATCTCTACCTATCGAAATGGTCACTCTCCCAGCAGTTACAGCGAGCTTAAAAAATCATGCAGTACATTTGCATTTGGAGAGATAAACAAAATCAATCAATGTATGTATTATAGCTGTACATTTGCTATAAATGTGAACTAGTTTTATTTCTAAGCAGAAAACTACACATGTAGCAGTCTCAATATACTCAAAACCTATCAACATCAGCTACAGTAAGTTTATTGCAGCGATTTGCCAATGGAGCTCAGTGGAGCAATGTAAATGAGTAATGTCGCCGTTACGATATTCATTCCTATATAGATTTTAATTTCTACATGAGTTCTCTTTGTCTCTGAGTGGAACTGTATCTACACAGTAGTTTGTCAATGTAAAATCCACAGTATCCGCAATAACAACAGCTTAGTGGATTGCACTTCAAATATGATTGGAGACAATTCATTTCTTCTGACCATTAGAACATAAAAATTTACAAGTCAGAACTGTTGTGCCCTTTTCCCTTGGATCTGTCTGTGCACTTTGAAACCATTTCTTAAAATGTATCATCAAATGTAAAGCTGTTTCTGTGACACCAAAAGAGTTTTGTAGTGAAAATCTATATGAAGAATAAAATTCAAGCACTGAACAGCGAAATATAAAAAGTAACCAAGATGATGAATGTTCTTTGCAGTCTATACAGCCTATTCAATAAATGCTTAAGATGAACTCAGTGAGTCTGCCTCCACTCCCTTGTCCTGCCTCAAAGTCTATGCTAAGAGTCTGCTTACACCAACTCACAACTGTGCATGATAAATGTGTGGGTCAACAATCACACCCATACATCTGCTGTAGCTCCAAGCTCCTGTCCAGTATACTTTCAAATTCTGGATTTAAACCATAGGGACTGTTGTGGTTTAACCCAGCAGGCAGCTAAACACCCCACAGCCACTTGCTAACTCCCCCCTGGTGGGATGGGGGAAAAAAACAGAAGAGTAAAAGTGAGAAAACTCATGGGTTGAGATAAGGACAGTTTAATAAGTAAAGCAAAAACCGTGCACGCAAGCAAAGCAAAACAAGGAATTCATTCACTACTTCCCATCGTCAGGAAGGTGTTCAGCCATCCCCAGGAAAGCAGGGCTCCATCACGCGTAATGGTTACTTGGGAAGACAAAACACCTTAACTCCAAACGTCCCCCCCTTCCTTCTTCTTCCCCCAGCTCTATATGCTGAGCATGACGCCATATGGTGTGGGATCTCCCTTTGGTCAGTTGGGGTCAGCTGTCCTGGGCTGTGTCCCCTCCCAGCTCCTTGTGCACCCCCAGCCTCCTCGCTGGTGGGGTGGGGTGAGAGGCAGAAAAGGCCTTGACTCTGTGTAAGCACTGCTCAGCAGTAATGAAAACATCCCTGTGTTATCAACACTGTTTCCAGCACAAATCCAAAACCATAGCCCCATACTAGCTACTGTGAAGAAAATTAACCCTGTCCCAGCCAAAATCAACGCATGTACTCATTACTAGTTTGTTGACTGCTTTGGGAGTCAAAGCAGAGCATGAGTAGTTGGAGCAAAGTTTGATGCTGAATGGTGAGTCCTTTCAAACCTCCAGGGATAAAATAAAGGGATAAAGGAAATATCTGTTTCAAAGATAGAGAAAACAAAACTGTAGCTTTCACTTCCCTAAAGTCACACAGAAAGCAACTGCTTGAACCAAGAATAGACATCTGGGGTTCATGGCTCCAATGCTGAGTTTAAATTATGCCTAAGTAACATGAGCTCATAGGAGACATTAATCACTTGCTTCCCCCTCCCCCACTTTAGAACCCTAGAAGGTTTTGAAAATAAAATAAAAATTGTATTTAGCAGGATAATGACTTATGTTGGGATTGCATGGCAATTAAAGAACCTCAAATAAGATTTTGCATTGCAACAATGTTTAATGAACTGTGAAAGACTGGGGAAGTACAGGCAGATATCTGAAAGGAGACAAAGTCTTTTTTGGGGTATAGTAGTAAAGAAAGCACATAGGAAACTGAAATCTATAAACCACCTTGGTGAAAACTATTGCTGAAGTAGTTATTTTTGTGAATAATGACCTTGTTGTGTTGGTCATCATGGTTGTCATAGTTTGGTTCGACTTAGAAAATTTAGTGTGACCACCGGTCACGCCCAGTAGATCTGTGGTGGTTGCCACGCGCATCCTACTTTTAACTCACAAGGGTTTCCTGCATTTTCTCCTAAGTTTCTTTACCCTCTTGCTCATCTTTGAGTTTCTTTTTTGTAAGGATGGTTGATTTTCTGTCTCAAGAAAAAGTAGACAGTCACTGGCTAGGCTCCTCTTCATTATAATTTATGTGAATCTGAGTTTACACTGGGTGTAATCACTGATGAATATTCATGTAATCTAGTATCTTTGAGGAATTGTTATCCTGTTTAATCATGCTTTAAAGCTTGCGATCCTCTTTCCTGTTGATAATGCTCCTTAGCATATTTCCTGTTGTGGAGAGACTGAGCCACTCAAAGATGCTGAGTTTATTTGGTGATACGGGACATCATGAAGAAGTGGGATATGTTTTCATCTCTTTTGAGAGCTGAGGCCAATAAGATGCCTGGCATTGCCTCTGGGAAGCTGATAATATCAAACACTCCCTGACGTTGGGAAAGCAAAATAAGCAGCATACCATGTTTTTTCTCTGCTATTAGAGGGCGAGACTCATTCACTTTTCAACGGAGTGTCACCTTCAGCAGCCACTCTCCTTGTCACTCAAGTCACTCCCCAAAAGCAGGAGTCCAGCCATTCTCCAATTTCAAGAATTAATCTTTTGTGTAGGGGGAATTAAGCAAGCAGTACTGAAAGAGTTTGCACCAAATTGTGTCTTGCTCAGCCTAGTTGTGCTGAATACACAAAAGAGCCTCTGTGCCCCTTACCTTCAATTGCTCTCCAAGTGGTAATGAAACTAATTGCAGTCTCTGGTTGCAGCCTCTGGAAGTTTCTCTGTCTCTGTGTGCACACAGTGGTGTTAAGACATGCAAACCGGAGACGGGGCTTAGATTCTCATTTCACAGACCTGAACATGATGACTAAATAATCTATGCTTCGGTACAACACTGTCACCCATTACACTTAGTGGGGCAAAATGTATCTTATAGTAATATTTTTGTAGTTAAAACAGAAATAAACACATCACCCTAAGGATTTTCAGGGTTTATTCATGTCCTCCGAAATAATATTTTTTCTTGTTCTTTTAGGTGTTCCCTCTGATTTTTTCTGTCATCTTCTTAGAAGACTCAGGACTGTACAATGACTCTTATATGGGCAAATATAGATTGCTTGAAGGCACTTGTTTTGTATCTCCCTGGGAATATTGCAAGTGTAGGTATAGAAACACAGTTCCAACTTTACTTAACTGATCTCTACAACTCAGTATCTTGAGGAGAAAAATTCTGATGCTACCTTGGTTGTGTTCTCGCGATACCCTTGTGCAGTTTCTGTTCTTGTGGGCTCATTGTTTACATGTAAGCACCTTTTCTACAGCTGTATTGCAGCGCATCTTGTTTGTTATTTGATATACCACGGGTGGGTACAGGTAACTTTTGGGGGAAAACAATTCTTCTTCAATTTGTCTTTCCAATAGCAGCTGTGCACAAAAATGTATTGCAGGAGTATTTCTTAAAACCGATGAAACAAGGCAATAGAAAGTTCCTATGTGTGACTGTCGATCACCTTTAAATCAGTCAGTGTTTTGTGTAGATGCTTAATCAATGACCATTTGGAGATGAATTAGTCCAGTGTATTTATTTCCCAGGCTTTGTACAACGTCCAGACACAGGGTATTCTTTTATGTCATTGTCAGGAACATTGTAGGGATGATGTGGGAGAGCATGCCAGCGCTGCAGGGAGTGTAACAGGAGGGGGCATGTACGTCCAGCTCCAGCCCTCCTTTGGGTACATTCGATTTCTCTGGTAAACAAAATAGAAGTTTCTTCTACTTGTGCGTCTGTTATTTTGAGCTTTGGTCAAAACTGGAGTTTTTACTGTGCCACAAATGGACCCTATGTAATGATTTCTCATTTAGGCCCCTTAAAGGAGCAACAGTAATTTTTTCTCAAAAAAACCCCTATCCTTTACTAAATTTGTAAAAATGAGAATTTTTTAACATTATTTTTAAACATCAATATTTTTGAGGGTCAATAAAAAGTTATTGCCTTCACAATTAACCCTTATGTGTATTCATCTGTCATAATTTTTTTAGGATTATTTGTGCTTCATAGCTCTCTAAAGAGTTTGGAAACGTTGATGACTGTGATGTATACTGGATGTTTGCAACACTGACTTAATTTTTTTTCCTCTCCTTTACAAACTGACCTATCTTAGTCTTCTGAACATTTTAAGGCTAGATTTTGCCATCTGTTCTTGGTATCTACTTGGATTTTGTTAGTTTGCTTTTGTTGTATTAATAATCAGATTTTGTAAGAATAACATTATTTGATTTGGCTTCAAATGTAAATATAGCTTTATGGTATAGGAATGGGGAGAGAAGACCAATCAGCAGCACGAACTTCTGTTCACGGTGTAAGGCTGTGCTGAACATTCCTGCTCTCAAGTTACACTTGGGAGATAATCAAATAAATCATAACAACAACTCCCCACTTTGCAGTGTGATATGTAGGAACAGAGAAGAAATAATGGCTTAATCTCTAATAGTTTTATCCTGGTATAGAATAAAATGAGATTCCCCACTGTAATGATATAAAACTATAGAAGACCAAGAAGTATTTTCCATTCCTAGCTCTTCGCTCAACTTTTTCTATTCAGCCATTAAGCTCTCAACAAGATGTCTGAGTAAGTCAGTAATTTAGTAGTGACAAAGGCACCTCAGTTTCCAAATGAACTAGAAGAGTAGTAGTTTTAAATGTAAGAACATGCTTCTCTGGAGTAAAAGATTGGCATTCAAGTCTATTGAAAGATGCTCTGACTGTCTTTATGTAGCATGCGATGCTCATCACTTTATTACTCAAGTATACAAAGAATTGAGACTTGGGTGCTGACCAGACAAGAAAAAAATGTTGCTATCCATTACATTTCAAAATCATTTTGCTTGATGTAAAATCTATAGAATTGGTGATGCCAAATATTGATCTATTTTCCTCCTGTGTTTCCAAGAGATTCGTGCCTTCTTCTATAACACTTAATCTTTTTTTAAGCAGATGTAGTATTAGGAACAAAATTTAACAGAATGCTGAGACTTTTTTTCTTTTTCCCCTCTGCAGTAATTGCATGAGAAAGTGAATAATTAGTCAGACTGATCACAGGACACAGAGCCAGGAGTTTCCTGAATCCCTGCTCTATTGTCAGACACTTGCCTTGGGAAGTCATTTAATTTCTCTGCTTAGAGTGGAAAGCTGTACTTGCTAATTTATCAGGAGTATAACACAGCTAATGTTAGCAGAGGACTGGGAAGATGCATCCTGTTCTGCTTAAGCGTGTATCCTATGGTCAGATTCATTAGGCCCTTTTCTAGATTCTGGGTTTCATAGCCATCTCTGAGCCTCCATTTCTTGCCGTGATCTCCTTTGACCAGATGTTGCTTTTTCTCTCAAGCTTGGGGCTCCATATTTCTTCTTGATGTTGTGTCCTGACTGAGTCCTTCCTTCTCAATAGCTAGGGAGACTACACTTATGATGTCATTCTCACCTAGGATTTGCTTTTGCTTGCCCCTTGCCTTGCTTGCCCCAGGAGAATCCTGCTCTCATTCTCCCAAACACCTGGAGTTCCTCGTCTCCACAGCTAGTCATTATCTGCTCATCAATCTGTCATGGGTTGACCTTGACTGGCCCCCAGGTGCCTACCAAGCCACTTTATTGCTCACCCTCCTCAACAGGACAGGGTGGGGAGAAAATGAAAGGCTCATGGGTCAAGATAAGGGCAGGGAGATCACTCAGCAATTACCATCATGGGCAAAACAGGCTCAACTTGGGGAAATTGATTGAATTTATTGCCAATTAATCATAAAGTAGGATAATGAGAAATAAGAACAAATCTAAATGCACCTTCCCCCCACCCATCCCTTCTTCCAGGGCTCAACTTCACTCCCAACTTCTCTGCCTCCTCCCCCCGAGCAGTGCAGGGGGATGGGGAAGGGGGGTTGCGGTCAGTTCATCACACCTTGTCTCTGCCACTCCTTCCTCCTCAGGGGGAGGGCTCCTAACACTCTTCCCCTGCTCCAGCGTGGGGTCCCACCCATGGGAGACAGTCCTCCATGAACTGCTCCTTCCCATGGGCTGCAGTTCTTCACACACTGCTCCAGTGTGGGCCTCTTCCACGGGATGCAGTCCTTCAGGAACGGACTGCTCCAGCATGGGTCCCCTGTGGAGAATAGCTTTGGCCTAGTCACTGACAAACAATGTGACCAATGTTCTTCAATACACTTGTGAAGCAATATATACATCACAACATCACCATGCTAAACATTATATACATAGTTCCTTAACTAGGGCATCACAATTCACCGCATGTACTGCTTTTTTAGTCCCAGGACTTGGACTGGACCCACCTCCTTTTATTATTAATAACGTCCATAACTACATCCTTTTTTTGGTTTCCTCTGACCAAATATGTGTATAACTGGCCCTCATTTTTGCAAAATCAAAGCACGTTCCCCTTCTCTTTTGCCTAATAAACTATCTACAGTCCTTTCATTAGTGGGTTTCTTTTATCTTGCCACACAGTATCTTTATGAACCTGGTCTACCTTCACTTTCATAGTGTCCCAAGAAACAAGGCAAACCCTCTAGTCGTAGTTCACAAGGTACCAATTCATCTGACTCCCCCCTTTGCCTAGAATTCTCACTTGTGGCTTTCTAAGTCTCCTTGCTAGGTGCATCCAATGTGTTATCATGGATTTCCAGCCAGTCCAGATACCGGATTGTTCTCTTCACTCACTGTGCCACATCTACAAGCCACCTAAGGGGTGGTGGGTGCCTTCTTACTTGTGTTATCCTTTTTCTTCTTTTCCCCATGGTGGGAGAGGTCTCCAGATCCTGTAGCTGTGAGCAATGTAGGTGACTATACATATGGAGGGGATCTTCAGGGAAAGGGATGGCTCAAGAGTGAAGATGTCCTTGTCCAGCCTTCTCAGTTGCACATCTTTCCTCACTTTTCAAAGCTACATCTTTGCTGAGTGATTTCTCTCCACGCAGGCTGAGTCTACCAGCTACTTATTCAGTCATTCAGTCTCAAGCGAGTATAAAGCCCCAACATATCTGAGCCAGCTGTAATGTAGGAATTCTTTGCCCCATTAGAACAAAGCTCTTGAGATAGGGTCTTTTATGGTTTCTGATGCCTTTCATATTGGAAATATCAACTGTCCCCTTGAGTAATTTTCTTTTCTTTCAAGAACTGCTTGAATTTTTTTTCCTTTCTTATCTTCCTTCCTTCAATGCATGCAAGGAATAAATGGCCTTACAAACTACCTGGCCTTAAAGGGCCATTATGAAGCAAAGTTTAAAACAGAGCAGGCACTGTAGAGCAAATTAAGCCTGGATAATAAATTTTGCAGATTCCTAGAGCTTTGTTCATGAGCTAGGGAGAATACACTGAATATTGGCTGCTTCTTGGGATGTTTATTTATTTTACCGTATTCAGTTTCACAGAGAAGTTCTGATACTCTGTCTAGCTGATTTACAAAGAAAATTCTTGATTTTTCTGTTACAGAAGCTGTGATATCTTATGGATAACATGATTGCCTCCAGTGTTATTAAAAATCTGCAGGATAAACTAATCTCACAGTAATACCAATAACCTTTCACCACACTCTTTTGACTTCACTGGCATCTCACAAGTATAACAGCAAAAAGTAAATCTGCACAATTTTAAATGTGATTCATACATATGTTGATATGCACTTTTCCGGAGACTCTATTAATAGCTGATTCTCTCTATGTTACAGATGAATATACTCTCACCAATTACTATCTAAAAGAAAAATTTGGACAATAAAATACATGCAGCCACTCATGAAAATCCTAGAAAGGCAAATTATCTGAAACACACATTTCCCTATCTTCTGTCAGCATGGGCTCAGAGATACACAGATGGTCTACACAGGAGTGGAAGGTCTGATCCTTCCTAGAAGCATTAGAGTCACTGTGCACACCTGATGCTCAATGATTGCATATCTGCTTCTGTCAAGAGACTCCCAAACAGAAATACAGTAGCCCATGGCTTACCCGATGGGTACATATCTATCAGGACTTTTGACATGCAGGTAGCAATTTGGGTTTGCGATACACTTTGCAACTAGGTGCCTAACTGTGCATGTGCACGTGCCAACATCTGATTTCTAGCAGCATGATGAGTAGGCGTGTGTGTGCAGCTACGCTGTGGCCATGGTGAAAGAGAAAGGAAGCGAATACTTAGTGCAGATGAGAAGGATAGAACAAATTCCCAGTAACTTCTTTCCCGAAAGAGTTCTGTGAATATTATCTCTTTTGTAGCAGCTGAATTAGAAAAAGTAAAGATCTGCTCCAGAGAAGAGCGCCCTATTGGGGGATATCCAAAGGGCCAAGGTGGATTTCCAAGATAAATGGCCAATAAGACTTGTGCATATGCTCTGAGGCAAGATTGGATGGAAAGGAAAACGTATTTAGCAAGTATCTTCTAGCCTTGCTCTTCAAATGTCTGACTTGTTTTTATGGTTTTATTTTCTTTTAGGTGAAAAAAACAGCCTTTTAAAATTATGTTTTCATTTATACCAATTTTTAGCACAAGGGCACTGGCAGGAAGAGGTTTTCACCCCTCAACCAAAATTCCAGTGGCTTTAACACTGCAAAACCCCTTAGGTTTTCCCCTAGTTGAAGGAAGGATGAAGAAAACTCTGCATTGCTGTTTTCACCCTGGTAATAATACAAGGTTTTCCTTAAAATGACTGTGCAGATGGCTGTCCGATTTATTGGGTCACTTACTTGCTACCATATCATCAGTTCAGGTGGCAGAACTACATAGAAAAGGAAAGGCATGCACTGTTAAAAGCTTTCATTGAGCACTTTTTGGAAACATAGTTCTTACTGTTCGCTTAATACTTGTTTTGTTTCGCACAAGCTGCTCAGCAAGGACAGGCTATCTCACGCTCGGCTGCCGGCTGCCGCTGCCGATGTAGAGCCCCTTTTCCCGCATGGATCCTGGTGACCTCGGAGCGGTGCAGGGTGGCAGCCTGATAACATGGTGGCATCTGCCTCAATGTGTGAGGCTTGGAAGTCATCGCTTTCACGGGAACGACCCTTTGCAAGGAAATGAGATCTGGAGCACTGTGGGGTTTCTGGAACATCCCTGCATCTGCGGCCTGATTACCCTGGGTGGGAAGGAGAGAAATGGAAAACAGATTAGCCAATGTTATCAGACTCAATCCTTTTATTGATTTTCTTTAAGGGATGTTTTTCTCTGCACAATTAGCCTGAACTTTAGATGTAAATCCTTTTTTAGACATTTTTAAGCCTGAGTTAGCTGGAAAGCCCACGTTTGCTGTGAGTGTGCAGGCCAGAGTACAGAAGCAGTCTCCAGACCATGCTCATCTGTTGATGCTGCTGATGCACTGACAAGTCCTCATGTGACTGATGTGCTTCTGTAGAAATGTCTTCCCTCCTGGCACAAAAAGTGATCTTGAACATATATGGGCCAGTAAAACAGTGTGGCTTTGCTGTGGAAATGCTACTTTTGGACTAATTGAGTGGTCAAGATACATATTGTATGTAACTCACAAAATGCCTTGAGGATGAGACTGGATTGTTGACCCTTAAAAGTCCTCAGCAAGTACCAAGACACATCTCTTTCATTCTGCTCTGTAAGGAGAAGTAAAACCTCTGCATGAAGGGGAATAAGTAGGCTTGGAGCTTCTCTCTGTAAGTTATGTGCCAAGAGCAGGACAAGCTCCCAGGCACCCAGGCAGCTGGTACACAAGGGCTGTGCTGCAGCCCCTGTTGCTGTCTTCTAACCTGTAATGGGAATTAGGCAGAAAGGCCACCCTGGGCTGGGCTGGGCACGGGGAAATTATTAACCACCACCACCACCACCACCAGACTACAGTGCCAACACTACTCACATTGCCCTAAATGGTTCAACAAACTGAGTCAGAGCTGTTGTGGTGGGGTAGGAAGCAGATAAAGAAGGAGCTTGTATCCCCTTTTTTCGTCTTTCTCCCTATGGCCTTTGCTGGATTTGACATCAGACTAGAATTACAAGAGGTTGCACCAGTGCTTAGCTGGACACAGCATTTTACCTTGCACCTTGTTTGTGGACAAAGCATTTAGATAGTTGCTATAGTCACTCCTGGTTAAACCTCACAAAACATTAACCTCATTAATATTTAATAGTTATATGCAAATTATAGTCAGCCAATTAGTTTTCTCTGCAGCTTCAGCAGTTTCCCAGGAGGCTGATGCTTAAGTACCTTAATTTGTCTGTCTGACGAAGGTGAAAGTGTTAAAAGGAGCTTTAATTTGTTGTTTAGTTGTCCTTTCAGGTTTTTTAGGAATCACTTGAAAGACGATCAGATGAAATGTGTTTACTTGCCTTTTATTTCCTGCAAAAGGCAATTGAAATGTTGATACCGAAACAAAGATAAAGCTTGCTAGTATAAGTAGGTGGTCTCACTTTATTGGCATACTTACACCCACATACACAAAACATTTTGCTCTTTCTGTAACTTTGAATTAGCTACAGTCTGTTTTAATACATTGGCTTATTGTATGTAATTGCCTCCTACCTATATAGATCCAGAAGTCAGCTACTAACTAATAACTAATGTAATTTTTTACTTTAGCTCAAAAGTCAGGCTTTTGTTCATTTGATGTTCAAGGTTATGATGGTCATTTTCTCCTTCATCAGCTTTGGAGCAGAGACAAAACATAATAGCACAGGACAAAGTGTGTAGCAAAACAATACTGTAATAAAAGAAAGCTAAAGTTTACAGATTTGATCCCGAAATTGGATAGACGATGTAAAAAAGCCCCGACCCTGTGTCTGTTTTAAAGTACTTCTTCCCTCTAGTGTAAAGAGGTATTTGACATACACCACACTTAGATGTCTCAGTTTGCTGATGGTTTCTCAAATATCTGACACAGTGGGAAAATTGGCAACACTTTTTTTTTCAATACTTCATTGCCGTTAACACCACAGAGCTGGCCATCGTCACTATGTCTTGTGGTTAAAACACTGTTGAGTACTGCTGAGAGCAGGGAAAGACTCCACTTATCTGTTCCAGCCAAACGTGTTAAGCTTACAGCTCATATAGTCATTACAAAGCTCAAGCAGTGCTTTGAGGACGTGACATTAAAACTCTGCACCAGCACTTTCTACCTTTCTAATGAGCCTCACCCTCATTAAGGTAGCCTCACCCTCATTAAGGTAGCCTCACCCTCATTAAGGTAGCCTCACCCTCATTAAGAACCTCTGTTCTTACCTTCATTTTCTTGCCACCTGAACTTCACTTTGCCTCTGCTGAGCACCTATCAACTGATTACAGAACTGACACATTTCAGAGCTACCGTACCCTCCTCTATTTGTTTTTAAGGTCAGTAAATGCATTGGGTAAGCAAGTGGTGCTTTTATTTGTTGGGCTGTTTGGTTTTTAACCATTTCAAAAACCCAACACAAGTAAAGGACGGCCAGGTAAGGTACAGAGATTTCTCTACAGACTCAATGCATTGTCCTCATGTATTACTTACAAATGCTCAAAAAGTTGAGGTAAAAGACCTCACTGTGGACAGGTTACATGACCTCTCTTCTGAATAAAGGCAGAATAGCTCCTACTTACTGACAATCTATACAGTCCAGGGGAAAGAACCATCACTGATGTAACTTGTTTCATGGGAATAAGTAAATTAATGTCAGGACTGGGATAAAAAGACTTCATTTTTTAAATGCTAAGCCATTTCGTAGCATTTTTTGATATTTCAAGTCATTATCAAGCTGGTAGTTTATGCCCTGTTATCACCTATAATTTCTCCCTTGCCTTTAAGGCACGATGTTACTTTTTAGAGTTACGCTTGGACTTGCTTGATATATTGTCAGTCCCGGTTCAAATGCAACCTGACATCCCAAATGCAATGAGGTTAGTGGTTTCATCATAGCCTCAAGTGCACAGTAGTATGCTGAATAAACCCGCACATATAATTCTGCTAAATTTGGACTGTAAGGGGGCCCTAGCACTGAGTTACTATGGAAACACAATTCTTCTTTTCTTTAGAAAGAAATTCCCCCTAGGTTTAGTAGTGTGAAAAAAATCCCAATATTAGAGCTCTGCAATGTTTCCCTCCATTATCCTTTTGAGTCCACACTTTCTTAATAAGAGTTTAAAGATGAATTTTGACTTGTCCACTTAATATTCAATTTGATCACTGAGTTTTCATGATATTTTATCTGAGGGAAAAACCAATGCTGTTCCCCCAAAGCTGTTTGGATAGCTGTATGTACGAGTGCTGATGATTTATAGAGGACTGTGCACAGTCACAGGGCTGAGCAGAACACAGACAGTGTTTGCTCTTCAGTTGATTATGTAGACATAGGAGGAAACTCTTTCTCGCAGGCTATCACATAAAGATAAAGGCTGAAATCCTGGCTCTGCTCATGACATTTGCCATTTCACCCAGGTCTCGGGCTGAAAGATTTTATGACAGAACCCAGATAAAAGATTTACAAGATGGGAAACCGGAGTGCTTGGACAGGATGACAGTGAATAGAGAACCATGTCTTACACAAATTGAACAGAGACTTGGACAGGAGAGTACTTTTTCCTGAGACTGTATTTACAAGAAATACTTTTTGGGAAGCAAGTTTAGGATGGACTATGGGAAAGTTGCATAGCAAGAGAGCTAAGTTAAGCATGAATGAAAGGTGCCATGGTGCAGAGAGGTAGAAGGAAGCAAAGTGGGCTGTGTGTAGAGGAAGAAACTGTGAAAGAGCACATAGCATGAGGGAGCAGTTGAGAAGACTTGAGAAGAGAGGGGAATTAGCAGTCTCTTGAAGGGGAAGCTTTGAAGCTTGATTTAATGTGAGGAAGAGCAGTACAAGGAAGTGTAATTATGTTTGTAAGAGCACAGCTCGGCAATGGATAGACTGAGCAGGTAAGGAACACTCTTTGCTCATGTGCTTGATAATAACAATCATATCTAAGCAAGGGGGAAAAAAAAGTGAGGCTTTCCAATTTAATCACAGGTTGAAATGGCCAGTCCTTTTTAAACCATTACTAGGTTACGCCTAACTTGAACTCTATATTCAAGTATAAATCCATTAATTTTTTTCATGGTCTTTCAAGTTTATCTCCTCTCCTGTAAAGATTGCTGAAGGGGCATATATTTTTAAAAAGCTGTTTTGTTTAAGTAGTGAAAAAATGCTGATGACAAGTATTGAAACTCTCCTCAACTAATCTTCAACAACAATTTGTTACCCTTATCTTGAAAAGCCAGGTTTGTAAGGTCATACAAAGAAAAAGGAAATTATATAATTACAGACTTACACTCCATGAACAATTTCCATTCATTCCAGTAAACACAAAGCAAATTACATAAGTGATATGTGGCACAGAGCAACAGTACATCCTTGGAAGAACATTAGCACACATACTTTTTAATGTGGAGAGTATAGACAACCTTCCATTTCCATATAATATGGGACTGTAGGGCCTATGTCCAGGTTCTGTGTGCTGCTGAGGGTATCTGCAATGCCCAGAGGTGTCTGGTGGAGACTTGACCTTGCAGAGTGCCTGGGGGACAGAAAGCCAGTAGAAGGAGCTCTGCCATGGAAGTTCCCTGGTGAATAGACACCTGGTTGCAACAGGTGTGTTATGAGGCATGAGAGAAGCACCGTATGTTAGAGCAAGGTCCTCTTCTCTTGTTCCTCCTGTAGTATATTGTAAAATACCAGTATTGAGGACCACAATAAGCCCTCCTAACTCCTTAATGCTTGTCCAAGGCTGATTTCCTAGGCATGAATGCACACACCAGTGTCCTCTGTGTCATGGGAAAACATCAAGCATTGGAGGATGGGAACGGGAGCCTCATACAGAGGATTTCAATTACTTAACCAAATACTGTGTCTGGCTGAGGCATCAGTCCTTACCCTTTCTGAGGGCTCTGCTTGTTACTGGTTTCTACAACTAGAGGTTGACTATTGCAGCCTCTTCCAGCTTTGACAAAGAAATGTATTGTGAAACTCGCCTCTTCCACCCTGTCCCAGAACTTGTTGCACAGTCAAATCAATCAAGTAGAGACATTTGGAGAGATTTTCAAAGGTGCAACTGGTATGTAGGTGTTGATTTCTCATTTCCTAATGCTAGTGAAAGACACCTTCTTGTTATTTGTGCTGTTGGTTTTATAACAGCAACAAGGTCTAGGACTTTACAGTCTTTCTAACTCCACTTTGAAAATACTTTCAAACAATATTTGGAGAGAATAAATCTACAAAGTGACATGTAAGACAGTTACTATTCCCTGGCAGTATCTCTGCCACTCCTCTTTTACCGATCAAAGGCAGAGAACTCTCTATTAGGAAGGCTGTACAGTAACCCTGGAGAAAATGATAGATTTAAGAAGTTTAATTATTGTAAAAAAAGAAGGTGGTTGTGCTTAAATGATACACTACAGCTAATAGACAGTCTCTTGTCTATGGCAGCTCTCAGTGTTATTTTGGATAAAGAGCAGAAATATGTTACAAGTGTCCATGTTGACAATTTATCAGACGATTGCAAGGGAATACAAGCTTTAATAAGCTGATTATGAGTCTTTTGAATTTACCGTTGTGGATGTACTGGCTGAATCCTCCTGATCACAGTTTTATTAACCAGAAGCTGAAAAAACATTGCAGTCATAGATTTGTGGGTGGGTTTTTTTTAGCACTGACACTACTATGGCTGTTTGAAATACCACGTAAACTAAATTGACTTTTGAAATTAATTTCAGGCATATTAACTTCCAATAAGTGCATAATTTAATTTTGATTCAAAAGAGTATTGATGTCACCAAGAAGTACCTAACAGAAGGTTTATAGCACTGTTCTTTTGGGCTGCATGACCCTTATCAAAGCGGTTAGAGGGAAGCAGTTGCATGCTCACACATTTCAACAGTTAGTAATTTGCAGAGCTTCCAGTGACACTGTTGCATTAGTAGTAATCCAAGTACTTTGTCCCCTATGCCTCCTTTCTTATACATTTTTAGAAAATCTTTGGTGTGTTGAAAAGTCAGGGCTTAGTCCTAAAAGCTTTTGTGCGACAGAAAACCTTATCAAAGGGTATAGATACACTGTCAAGCAAGAGCAGTACATGAATAAGGAATACTGCCAGGCAGAAGTTACTCAGAAGTAGACTAAAATCTTCATCCAGAATCCATTTCTATGTTTCCCACTGAATATTTTCCACTAGGTGCTAGAAGAGCATTGTTATTTCAGTAATATACACTCCTGTGTATGGTCAGTTGTTGAGCTGGGCAAAAGTGACTGTCCCTGTAAAAACCATGTAAGTCACAGCACGTAGGGCAGACAGTGACCACTAGAACAACTAGTCAGGCTCCCTGAACATCTATAGGAACATTTCTGACTTTCTTGCAACCAGATAGTGAGTAATTTGCTCGCGGTTGCAGGAGGTCTGTGGCAAAGGAGAAAAAGAACCCAACGCCTGTGGATTATTTGGATTAATTCCTGAACCCAGTCCAGTGCCTTCACTGCATAATGATTCTTCTTGTTTCCACTAAGTATGATTTACACATGTGTTTTGTTTATTTGGCAGCATTCTTGGTACTTTGTAAATGTCAAGCTTTGGACTAGACATCCTGAAGTCAAGTGTAATGTGCTTGAAAATCTTCAGCATAGTGAAGTGATTGGTAATATGTAACAGTATGAGCCTAATTCCCCACCGCATTGTGCCAGCTGTGCAAGCCCATCTGGAAGCACTGGAAAAGGTTGGACTTCCTCAGAAACTGGCCATGAGGAGGTGTCAGAGTCCAGAGAAATGCTCAAGCTCTTACTCTAAACTCTCGTGACCTGCTGTTGCTTTGTTCTTTAGTTGATTCAGTTCCACACTGAATGGTCTTAAAAAAGGAAAACACACCTGCATTTCTCAGCTCTCGTTCTCCCCTTGTTTTTCTCCTGTGATGCTTAAACCAAGTTGTCATTCAGTGCTTTACTGCTCATATTGCCATAGCACCCAGGGAGCCTGACACATGAATCAGAAGAGCACAGTACAAGCACTGATCAGAAGACTGTCTCAGTTCCAAAGACCTTGCAACCGAGGTGAAAAGCCTGGGAAAACAAAGGGAGACAAACAGGTGGATGAGGAGCAAAAGGAAACAAGGAGCTGATGTTGGCTAAGCGGTAAAACCAGCATAGAAGCAGGCAAACTTGGGAATCTTTTTTTTTTTTTTTTTTTTTAATACATAGTGGGAAAAGCAAATTATTTAACAGAGAAAAGTGAGTTAGTTTGCAGGTATCAGGGAAACTTTCTCCCAGCATTAGATGCAGCGTGAGAAAAGGCACGAAAGAGTTATCTGAATGTTTAGCATTGGCCACTCAGAAGGAGAATCTCCCTGTCACTGAATTGGAGATAATGACCGAGGACAGCATGTGGAGAGCTTTGACAGTGAAGACAAACCTCTATTAGATGCAGCAGGGAAGTGAAAGCCCATGCTGGGAGCATGGAGAGAAGAATGATATGGTCAAATTGATGAGCTGGAAAAAATGATCTTATGACAGCATCTAGAATGGATCTGAACAGGCCAAGTTAGGATCTGTCATGGCAAAAGAGAAGATAGCATTTAAAGAGATGATGAGTTTGGAAAAATGATTATCAGTATTGATGGCTAGCACAGACTTCACCTTTGAGACACTGAGCACAGAGAGTTTAACAAGGGCAGGGAAGGAAAAGAGATTTAAGAGAGAATGCAGTTCTTCTAAGTCACTCAAAAAATCAGTAGCATATTCAAGAGCAGGATTCAGGACTGCTGAATTCCAGCACAGAGTTCTGCTTGCTGGATCATCCATTGCTCAGGAAACAGCTTATTTTTGTAGCTCTGTGAACTTCGTGTGAACTTTGCATGTTTTTACAATACCATAATTTGCAGAGCTCCAGACTGAGAGCAGATGAGTCACATTGTTTAGGCAGAGAAGGATGTGCTACAGAGCCACTTCTGTAGCACAGAAAATCTCCTGTCCCTGAGGACGAAATCCTCTCTCTTCTCACAAAGCAACTAGCATGTTTCAGAACTCCACATCAACTGGCAAATACATCGCTTATTTTGGCATTTAATTTCAGCATGACTGCTTAAAGATAATACAAAACATTAAAGCTGTCAATATTTTTGACTGACAAAGACAGAACTGAAACTGTTACTCTCTTCTTACCTTTCAAGTGACAAACATAAATTGTTTTATGTGTTGAGTATAACTTACTGCACTGCAACAAGAAACCTTTCCAGTTTGCTTTAGCCATATGCCCGTACAGACACAGGCTGTGTCTCTAAACATGTTTGGGCAGCACCAGGCACCAGGAAGCCCTAATCCTCAAACAAGATTCTTCTACACTCATTATTCTGAGTGATATTTTGAAAAGTAATAGGAGAGGATGACATATTTAAGAGCCCCTTTAAGCTACAGTACAGCACAGCGATTCAAGCTGGTGCATTCTTTTCATCCGTTCCCATTGCTTCCCTACAGCATTCTCCTCTTAAAGAGAAGCAGGAATTTTCCCAGGAATTCAGCTTTGAAAAGTAAGTTTGTCTTTGCGTGAGCAGGCAGAGGGCAGGCTTAAGAGCAGAGCTGGTGGTTCTGTGTGCAATTTCACTCCATCCTTTATGTCTGGTCAGCTTTTACCCTCCACATCACGCACTGCCCACATCTTCCCACTGACACGCACAGTTTGAAGTATCAACGAGAACAGATTTGTCATCATCAGAAACCCAGTCACTATGCTCAGCATCTTTACAAAGGATCTGGTGCTGCTGTAAAGCATATGAAACAGCTTCAGTGCTGCAAATTCAAGTTTGGAAGAGTAAAAAGAGAAAAAAGAAGTAGCATTTCCCTCTTGGGGTAGGGGAAATTGTGGTTAGAGAGGTATATTTTAAGCAAGGACGGAGGCCAAGGAGGAACACCAAATGATGGACTCTAGTAAAATACATTTACATCTCTAAAAGGCAGCTGTTAGCTTTCTCCTTGCCTCTGTTTGGACCATTCCAACTATTTTTTTTTCCAACATGAAGCTGATCAGGAAGGGACTAAGGCTAAGCATGAACAGTAGCCAGTTTGTGCCACTTGGCTTTCAGGATCAGTGCCTGCCTTGCTTTAATTTATCAGTATGGACATAAACACAATATCCATATCATCATTTAGATAACTCCATCCTGTTATCTGTTTGATTTCTTGCTCCCAGTCCTCCAGGTGAAAGGTTCATTCTGCTTTTACAGTTAGAAATCTAATTTCCAGACTGAATGATTCACAGTCAGATTATATTCTGTGTCTTTTTTTCAACTTTTACTTTCTCTGCAATGTTCCAGTTTGAAACTCTTTTGTTTGAAAAGACATGAAAACCATTGTATTTGATCTTTTTTATGAGGTCTTGCCAGTGGCATTAGTATTGCTGTCTTCTCTAGAACTGTCTTGCTCAGTGTTTGTAGGACTATGATTACCTTCTCACAAGACTTCACGTTGGAGGCCCACAGTCAGTCTATAATTGACTAATACTCCATTTCCCCTCCTCCTTCATTTTAATCAATCATCCAGTGACTTACAGAAGGCATTCTTTTCATTACTCCCTAAAGTCTTGTTTTTCTTTCAAAGAGACTTTTTTTTAATTTGTATTTTTATAGTGAAAATTCAATCGGAAGCCTGATTCACATTTTAAAGTATAATGTTAATGTTGAAAGCAGTATATGGATCAAATAGCATTGCTGAAACAGCGATCTGATTTGTGGAGGGCAAGAAAAACCCTGAGAGGATCACTAATTTGTAAAAAATAAAGTAAGGGGAAAAAATCAGATGAATGAATAAGTGTAGAAAAAACAGCAAAACCCAGTTGATTTCCTTGCTAGTTTATACTTTACTGAGCTATTATTAAGAAAGGAGGAACATGTTGCCAAAACACTGGAATAAAATAATTTAAACATCTTTTAGAAGTCTGCTGCGAATGCCCAACAGCACTTTGCCTTTTCAGGAGCAGCACATACGTTGACTATCAGCGTGGTCCTCAGATGGCTGAAGTCACTTCTCAGAACATGTTACTTGCGTTGCAATGACCCCTCACTGTGTGCTATTGCTGTATCGGGTTATCTAGTCCATCCTTCTGCCAGCAAAGGATTGCTGAGGGTTTATGGAGCTTCGCATCTTTTGTGTCACATATCCCAGGGGCATAAGGAGCATCAGGATAACTTTGGGGCAGGTTGAATGTTATTAATTCCCGTGGGCAAGTCTTGGAGGATTAAGTGCTGAACAGACCTGGAAGGGCAGAAGATCAGTGGAGTAACAAAGCAGGAAAAGTAATTCTCCCAGGGGAGGGGAGCGTTTGTGGACACAAATACCTTAGGAAGAACATGAAGTTGACAAAAAGGCTGTTTGCAATGACAGCCATCTCTGTGCATCCAAGTTTCTCAAGGCTGATTTTATTTTCAGAGATTCGTGCAAGGGAATGCATGCTAAATACTTGCTTAGCAGCAAACAGTAAGAAGCAACACATAGGATCAAGAAAAAGCAGGGAGCTATATGGGTGAGCAACCAGCTGATGGGTCAGGCTCAAAGAGTTATTGTAAATGGGATTACATCAGGCTGGTGGCCAGTCACCAGTGGGATTCCCCAGGGCTCAATTTTAGGGCCAGTGCTCTTTAATGTTTCTATAAATGATCTGAATGCAGGAATCAAATGTATATTAAGTAAGTTTGCCCATGACACTAAATTAGGAGGAGCTTTGGACTCCCTCGAAGGTAGAGAGGCTTTACAGAGAGATCTGGATAGACTAGAGAGCTGGGCAATCCCCAACCATATGAAATTTCACAAGAGCAAGTGCCAGATTCTCCACCTGGGATGGGGTAATCCTGGTTATACATACAAATGGGGGGACGAGAGGCTGGAGAGCAGCCCTGCAGAAACAGATCTGGGGGTTTGGGTTGATGGCAAGTTGAATATGAGTCAACAGTGTGCCCTGGCAGCCAAAAGGGCCAACCGTGTCCTGGGATGCATCAAGCACAGCATAGCTAGCCAGTCGAGGGAGGTGATTGTCCCACTCTGCACTGCACTGGTGTGGCCCCACCTCGAGTACTGTGTGCAGTTTTGGGCGCCTCAGTATAAGGACATCAGATTATTAAAGTGTATCCAGAGGAGGGCAACCAAGATGGTGAAAGGCCTCGAGGGCATGACTTACAAGGAGCAGCTGAAGTAACTTGGTTTGTTCAGCTTGGAGAAGAGAAGGCTGAGGGGTGCCCTCATGGCAGTCTACACCTTCCTCAAGAGGGGCAGCAGAGGGGGAACTGCTGATGTCCTCTCTCTGGTGACCAGCGATAGGACACGAGGAAATGGAATGAAGCTGCATCAGGGGAAGTTCAGATAGAACATTAGGAAAAGGTTCATCACTGAGAGGGTGGTCGGTCACTGGAACAGGCGCTCCAGGGAAGTGGTCACAGCACCAAGCCTGTCAGAGTTCAAGGAGCATCTGGGTGATGCTCTTAGTCATATGATTTAGTTTTCAATAGTCCTGCAAGGGACAGGGACTTGGACTCAATGATCTTTATGGGTCCCTTCCAACTTGAGATATTCTGTGATTCTACATGGGGCAGGAGAGTGAATAAGCAAAATTGCAGGTAGTAAACAGTTTGGTTTTCATCAGAAATATTGTAAGAATAGCTCAAGATCTCTTGACGGTTGTGTTTGTCTGAGGTTAACCATGCTGTTCACAAAAAAATACATACTATGGTTCCTTCTCAATACCATTATATTGTCATAAAAACCACACATCGAGAGAGAGGTAGCCATGACCTTAGTTTATAACAGTAATCACCATCACCTTGTTCATGTTCCTGTAGTACCTCATTATTTTGTCCAGTTCTTGGTACATAGATACATTATAGTACACAGAAGACAACCAGCAGTCCAGTGTGTAGCAGATGGGTTTAGGACAAGAGTGCTGGGTTTAGCAGGTGCTACCTGCTTGTGGTTTGGCCTTGGCCGAATTACTTGGCTTCTTGGTACTTGTCTTCCCCACCTGTAAAACAGAAACATCAGTAGCTCCCAACCTCCCACAGCATCATGAGGATCAATGTATTCACACACTACAGTACTGAGATCAAAATAGTTACGTTCCATAGGTGTGATCCCAGTGGCAGCTTGGATTTGCTGTTACTGCTGCACAGACAATAAAAGTCTGCCAGATTCTTTGTTGTATTCTTCATCATTAACCATTTGGTAGTTATCAGATCCAGTCATAGACCTTTTATTGCTGAGTTAAAGCAATTCTCCAGCTTTAAGCTCGAGCAATTCACCGTGAATTTCTATTTCCTGGTTTAGTCTTCAAAACTGACAGTTGGGGGAAAACAGTACTTTTTGCTTTGGCTTTACACTGTGAACGTCTAGGATGAAAATTACTAAGAGATGGGAAAATTAGGATCCTCCAAAGGCAGACTCTGTTTCAGACTACAGCTACATTTTAATATTACATTGCAACACTGGTATAAAATGCAGTACAAGATATTACTATATACTAATTTACCAGTGGAAGTAAAATGTAAAAAAAGTTATTTGCTGTTAATAATTTTACCGCTTTGAGACAAAAGATGGTAGACATAAGAGAAGTCAGAGAATAAATGCCAGATTGACTGTAAAGTAATATTTATTACAATTCACTGACTACTTCAAATTATTTTGAGTTTTCAGTATTTCTCACATCCAGTTGTTTCTTTAAATGAGAGAAAGCATTTAACCAAGGATATTCAATGAGTTCTTTGCATGATAAGATCAGGACATGTCAATATTTGAATTTTGAACATGCTAGTGTGTGTTATAATTTGGTTTCATAAGCTGGATCTTATCTATTAAAATAAACACATTAATAAAATGTGGCAAGAAGGATATGAATATATGAATATAAAGCCATGATAGACATTTTTCTATTGCAAGCTGTTTATTTCTGGAGATCAAGTCTTCAAGAAGATTAAACAATGCTGAAGAGGTGATTAAGCCAAAAAACTAATAGGCACAGGCTTAAGAAGATGCTGATACGACAGAGGAATATTAGCAATGCTGCAAACCAGCACGCAGAGCCTGGCTGTCCTTGGTCCTGCTGTGTGTGTGGGGTATGCATGGCAGCAAGATTGCAGGGAGCCTCCTCTTCTTTTGGTGCTCATGTCCAGGATCTGAAGCATGCACTCCACGGGGGTAGCGCAGGGTCACCCTGTTGCATCTTGGTACGGGAAGGGCAAGAAGGGAGCTCGTGGCTCACCAGGCTATTGCCCTTCTCGGGGCTCCGTCTTGGCTGCTGTGAGTCCATGTAACCAATAGTGTAGGCTTGCGATGAAATCTCTCGATCCAGTCCCTGGAAAATAGCAGCTATGGGGAGTGGAGACCATGTCAAAGGGGTCTGCAGAGCCTGTTGTGCTGTATGTAAGCCTGGTCTTTGTACAAAAGGAATCATATTCACCAGGCGTGGCACTGATAATATTTTGCTTTTTATATTCTGCTCTCCCTCAGAAGCACAATATTTTGATTTGTTATTTGTGAAGATTTACAACAGTGTGTCTTTGTGCCTATCAGCCAGTGCACAGGGAGCACTTAGCAGTGTGTTTGTTCCTTAGGACATCCGAGGATTTCTTTCCTTATACAGCCAGTGCCAGGACAAGAGCTAGCACTCATCTTTTTTTTTTTTTTTTTTTTTTCTTTTTTTCAGAAGTTCATTATAAAATGAAGAAAACAGCCTGAAAAATTCGATATAGATACAAAGATGTACCTACTCCATTTTTCACCTGTGGTTATTAAAATCCTGGGGAAAAAACAGCAAAAGGTGTTTTCTACAATTAAATGTTGGGAGTTCTTTATGTATTGTCATTTTCACTGTATTTAGTTCACAGTCCTGATCACAAGCAATCAAAATCATACATTTACCCTCAGAATCAAAACAAGAGACTTTTGAAACATTAGACTTTTAGATTATTACATTTGCATGCTATTTAAGAGTTGGTAGGATGATTTCATGTCACATTTTCAAGCTTTTCCCTTTAATCAGAAGCTCTAGAAAAGTTCTCCTTTGTAGGGTGAAAGCCTAAATGCCTGCAAAAATCAGGCATTTCCAGGAGCTAGAGTTTTAACAAGAGCATCATATGTTACTAAAGCCATGTAAGAGTACAAGTGTCAGAAACTACTATGCAGCATTAGATTGTTAGAGAGCTTGGGGGCATCACTGCAAAACTGAGCGTCAGTCCTGGGTCTATGTTAGCAATTCAGAGCACTAAAATCAGGTCAGAAGATCAAAGCAGCCAGTACAGAAGTCCCTAAATCTAAATCCCTAAATAAACGTTTTTACTTGGGACTAGGCTTTGGGCTGAACATCTCCACCATATACATGGTTGAAAGGCTGTCAAGTCTGAGAGGATATGGATGGATAAGGAAAAGAAAGGAAGGGAAATGGGTAGTGACACATGCTAAAAAGGTCTGAGAGGTATGCGATCAGTTCTTTTGCTTTTGCATTTTGAAAGAAGATATTTCAACCTGTGTGTTTAATAAATAAGTCAAAACACCTTCTTTGTGAGAACCCAGTAACTCAGGGAACAGTTGCCTTTCCCTGGAACTTGTTCACCGACAGCATATGACAGATATAGGACTTCCCTGTAATAATTTATGAGTACCATATGTTGGCCTGGTTATTTTGGTTGTCATGTTTACAGTATAAATATGTTGGGTTACTCAAGAAGGTGTTGTCTAGATACAAATGCGAAAAGAATGGGTTGAGATGGCTCTCACCTCCCCCTCCAGAACAATCTAGTGTCATTAGGGGGCTGCTGGTTGGGTTTGTTTGGCCTCTGGGGAGCCTTCAAAACTAAGATGTTCAGAAATAGTCAAGATTCAGTAAACAAAGAAGGAGAAAGAAGTGATGCGATATTCTAAAAGATTGTTTTCTAGTGAAGGAAACACCAAACACAGGGGATAGGCTTGCTAGGTGCCTGAAGAAGATAGTCTTGTCTAGGTCACCACTATCACAAGGAAAAACTGCACAATTCACATAAAATAAATCAAATCAGGATTGAAGTGTTGTATTGATCTATTAATGGTTTTTAATTAAGCAGCAAGCAGTAAATTATATGTTCAGGATCTCTTTAAACAGTGTACAGATAAGCCACAATATTCAAGACTTAGGAAATATTAATATATACCTAGAAGTTTCTACACACCTTTCTAAACTATTTCTATAAAGTCCTAAACATATACATACACACACACACTCACTCACTCACAGTCAGCCCACCCCACCTCCCCAGGCAACCACCTCCCTCTTCCTGCAGAGCAGGTCCTCCTCCTTGCTTACTGTTAAGCCATGGGTGCTCCAGCTTCACAGCCAACCGTGCTGCCATGACAGTCTGCTAATCTGCCTGCCAATGAGAAAACCACAGACACACGGACACCCACACACTCCAGGTGTGGGTCCTTGTTGCCCCTGCACTGTGAGCCCATTAGTTGGGTGCAGGGTCTTTGTGGTGTATGGCAAGGAGGATGCTCTGTTGGGCCTCAGATGGAGGTTGTGATGTTGATGGGACAACTTCTGGCAGTGTCAAACCCAGGTCATCTACTGCCCTGTCTCCATGACAAAGTATCTCCCCGCTGTTATGGATTTTCATGCTTCTTTTAAACTTCTTTACAAGATGACTCCTTTGTTTCAAAAGGCTTTGTAATTCCCTGGTTACTCTTTAATCCAGCTGGTGGTTGTCTTCCTCCTTCGCATGATTACTGTCAGGCAAACACCCGCTGAGGTTTTGGGTGCTCCTTTTACACAGACTGTTTATGAGCACCCACACACACCACTGTGGGTGACACACGGTGATCTTGCAGAAAGGCAGGAAACTCAGTAAGAGAGGTGTTTGTGTCAATTCACTGAGAAATCTTTTTTTTTTTTCTTTTAAAGCTTATTCATCCAGCTAAAAATGTAAGTATGTATACATATAAACTACTATTATAAAATAAGTATTTTATTATCATTAGACATTATAAATATTTATGTATATATACATATGTATACACACACAAAGGCATCTGGCAACTATAAATTCCATTGGCTTCAAACTTCTGTAGGGGAAAAAGTAAAGTGAGATAAACCAGTTGGATCAGGAGAGTGAAATAAGCTGATACAGAGGTTATTAACCTCAAGTTAGAGTTTAAAAGGCCAAGACCTGAGATGAGCATAGTCAGAGATACTAGAAAAGAGGATAAAGATATAGATAATCCTAGAACCACAGCATAATGAATTTTTCTAATATATAGCAGGATATAAACGCCTGCTAGCATGAGACTTGGTGTACACACATATGTGGAAGCAATGATCCGTTTAGGCCACAAAAGTTAAGGGAAGAGCAAAGGCACAAACCTGGTAAGTAAATAAGTGGCTGAAGGCCACTTTGTGGAGTCAACAGTAGAGCCCCTCATCTCCTGAGCTTTGGGCTCGCATCCTGCCTCCAGCTCCATACATCTTTAGACAGGATGATCTGTGAGGATTAGTAAAGTGGAGAACTGTAGGCAAGGAAGACAACATGACCAACAGTGATGTTGCCTGGCTACCGTAAAACTTACAGTAAGGGAGAATATTGTCTCCCAATGGAAAATTCTGCAGCACAACTATGTGAGTGTTCATTACAGCTGTACTTCATTATAAAGTTTGCCTGATTATCGCAATCACTCTGAAGATCTCTTGAATGGCCGAGGTGACTCTATCATTTCTGATTTGTGTCTAAGAGGCAATTTTGAAGTTTCTAGAACAAACAGGAAGGAAATTATTTTTATTTTAGGACTGTGACTCAGCAATGGATCAGCAAAACCAAAAATGCATTGATTTTTCTAGTCATCAGTGAAGCAAGAGGTGGGGTTTCACTGAAAATTTTATGTCCTGGTCTTTTTTTTCTCTTTCACAGATACCTTTCTTATATTGATATCTTAACATTGGCCAAAATAACTTCTAATACCAATGTAAATAATACAGAAGGGAAGGTAGCTTGTAAAAGGGAAGGTTTGCTTGTAAAAAGCTCTCTCTTCTTCCTCTAAATTTTATTTTATGCTGCTTTTAAGAATAGAATAAAAAAACCCAGGGAGCTTATTAGCTTCTTTTAAACTCTTAAAGACTTTAATCTGCATTATAGATTATATATCCTGCCCAAGATAAACAAAGAAGCAAAACATATCCAAACTGTGCTATAGGATTTACATAATTAGAAAATACTTTCCTAGTTGTCCAGTAATAAGATCATAAAAGTGGTATAAAAATAGAAATACCATTTAGCTGGGAATGTTGCTGTTCTATTTTGTAAGTCCATATTTTGCAACAGAGGCCAAGGTGCATGAAGTGTAAAGTTTTTGGCTTGTCCAATTTGATGACCTCGCTGTCTCCAGCGTCCCATGCTTTGTGGCATTACACAATAATGTAAGGATGATATAATGTCCAATTCTTTAGAATCAGCTTTAATTTAAGTTCTGTCTTCTGCCATCATCATATAGCTAGTCTTCTTTTTCATAGAATCATAGGATCAGTAAGGTTGGAAAAGACCCTTAAAAGTCCAACTGTTAACCTATCACTGCCAAGTCCACCACTAAACCATGTCCTCGAGCACCATGCCATCCCTTCAGGGATGGAGACTCAACCACTTCCCTCGGTAGGCTGTTCCAATGCTTGACTACCCTTTCAGTGAAGAATTTTTTTCTAATATCCAACCTAAACTTCCCCTGGCGCAGCTTGAGGCCGTTTCCTCTCATCCTATCACTTGTTACTTGGGAGAAGAGACTGACCCCTACCTCGCTACAACCTCCTTTCAGGCAGTTGTAGAGAGCAATAAGGTCTCCCCTCAGCCTCCTCTTCTCCAGACTAAACAACCCCAGCTCCCTCAGCCGCTCCTCATAAGACTTGTGCTCCAGACCCTTCACCAACTTCGTTGCCCTCCTCTGGCCACGCTCCAGCACCTCGATGTCCTTCTTGGAGTGAGGGGCCCAACACTGAACACAGGACTCGAGGTGCGGCCTCACCAGTGCCGAGTACAGGGGCACTGTCACCTCCCTGGTCCTGCTGGCCACACTATTCCTGATACAGGCCAGGATGCCATTGGCCCTCTTGGCCACCTGAGCACACTGCTGGCTCATGTCCAGGCGGCTGTCAACCAACACCCCCAGGTCCTTTTCTGCCAGGCAGCTCTCCAGCCACTCCTCCCCCAGCCTGTAGCGTTGCATGGGGTTCTTGTGACCCAAGTGCAGGACCTGGCACTGAGCCTTGTTGAATCTCATGCAGTTGGCCCCGGCCCAACAATCCGGCCTGTCCAGGTCCCTCTGCAGGGCCTTCCTAGCCTCCAGCAGATCGACACTTCCACCCAACTTGGTGTCATCTGCAAACTTACTGAGGGTGCACTCAATCCCTTCATCCAGATCATCAATGAAGATGTTGAACAGGATCGGCCCCAGTACTGAGCCCTGGGGAACGCCACTTGTGACCAGCCGCCAACTGGATTTGACTCCATTCACCACCACTCTCTGGGCTCTGCCGTCCATCCAGTTTTTAACCCAGCGCAGAGTGCACTTATCCAAGCCGTGAGCAGCCAGCTTCTCCAGGAGAATGCTGTGGGAGACAGTGTCAAAGGCCTTACTAAAGTCCAAGTAGACACCATCCACAGCCTTCCCCTCATCCACTAAGCGGGTCACCTTGTCATAGGAGGAGACCAGGTTAGTGAAGCAGGACCTCCCTTTCATAAACCCATGCTGGCTGGGCCTGATCCCTCGGTTGTCCTGCACTTGCTGCATAATGGCACTCAAGATGATCTGCTCCATGAGCTTCCCTGGCACCGAGGTCAGGCTGACAGGCCTGTAGTTCCCCGGATCCTCCTTCCGACCCTTCTTGTAGAGGGGCGTCACATTTGCTAACTTCCAGTCATCTGGGACCTCCCCGGTTGACCAGGACTGCTGATAAATGATGGAGAGTGGCTTGCCAAGCTCCTCTGCCAGCTCCCTCAGTATCCTCGGGTGGATCCTGTCTGGCCCCATGGACTTGTGGGCATCCAGGTGGAGGAGCAGGTCGGTGACTGCCACCTCTTCGACAACCGGGGCTTCATTCTGTATCCTATCTCCATCTCTCAGCTCAGGGGCCTGAAAACCCCGAGGATGGCCAGTCTGACTATTAAAGACTGAGGCAAAGGCGGCATTAAGTACCTCAGCCTTCTCCTAATCGTTTGTGGCAATGTATCCCTCCGTATCGAACAAAGGAGGGAGATTCTCCCTGGCCCTCCTTTTGTCACTGATATATTTATAAAAAACATTTTTTGTTATCAATAATGGCCGTGGCCAGTTTAAGTAAGTTCCAGCTGGGCCTTTGCCTTTCTAATCTTCTCCCTGCATAACCTCACAACATCCTTGTAGTCCTCCTGAGTCACCTGCCCCTTCTTCCAAAGGCGGTAGGCTCTCCTTTTTTCCTGAGTTCCAGCCAAAGCTCTCTGTTCAGCCAGGCCGGTCTTCTCCCCCGCCTGCTCGACTTGTGGCACATGGGGACAGCCTGCTCCTGCACCTTTGAGACTTCCTTCTTGAATAACATCCAGCCTTTTGAAAGGCTGCTTTCTCTGAACGATAGCTGTGTGTCTTTTTTTCCCCAAATTCAAATAATAGACGTCAGGAGTTTGGAAAGGGATGCAAACCTGCACACCTCAGAGTATCAGCTGATCTCTGTATTTTACATAGAGAAGATGAGAAAAAACTTTCATATGGGCATAATTACCTTTAAGCTGACTCCAGCACATTTTTTTTTTTACTTTCTTTGGTCCTGTTTATTGCTGAAGACACATGACAGAACAATTAGTAACAATAAAAATATTTTAATAGAAACTTTCCAAAGATTAATTATTTCTATAAGATGAAATTCTTTACTCATAAGCTGCTCATCACTAAATCTGGAGCCACTGTATATTAGGTGAAATATGGTTTCCAGTTATGGAACATATACAGTATGGCTGAACACATTTTCATTAATTGTATTGAACTAGGATTTTATTGAAGCCATGCTCCACTTTTAGGACATGGTGATAAAACAGTAGGTTATTAAGTTGATAATAACTCACAGGGAAAGCTTCTATAGCTTCAGTTTAATTCCCAATTATTTTTAAAAGTTTTCAGTTTTTCCGTGGATGACAGATCTTTTACTATTGCTAGGATCTTGTGAAAGCCATCCTTGCAGTACTGTTGTGTCTCAAATCTTTTCTTTCCTGAAGCTAACATTGGGTGTTTTCCATTTATACATTGGATATTTGGGGAATGTGAGTACTGAGCTTACCTGTAAAGTTTTTTAATCATCCAGACTCTTCTTTTAGTTATCAGTCTCAGAACTATTCCATTATGTCATCCTGCAGCAATTGTTTAAAGCTCTTTGTTGAAAACGTGGACCTGGTTAGAGAGACCACAATTAGTAATTGTTCATTGCTTCTAAAGGAATCACTTGTGAGTCTATTTTACAGATGCTCTTGATATGATTAAGAATTGCATGAATGTTCCTTGAAATCTTAACTTTGGTCTTCCCTATTAAATTATCACTCTGTTGTTTTAATACTTACCACACTGTGTTGGAGTAGTAGATAGATGTATTGCTCACAGCTGGGCTGGAAGCATGTTCTACAGCAACAAGGCTATCCCCAATTCTTCATTAGAGGAATAATCAGTAAGGCAAGATTAGCAAAGCTAGATTTAGTGCTTTGTTTGGCCATTGCAAATATGTGAAATCTGTATTTGTATATTCCACCAGTCCTACCATTTTCTGCAGAACTTATGTTTTTCTCTCTCCAGGAAATGAAAATAAATGAAGGTGAAGGCAATCACCTTGCATCAGCCCTCCAAACCAGTTTCAGATGGCACTATTCAGGTCTTCATCTAGTGAGCAGCCCCCCCATTTTCCTTTTCCTGAGACTCACCCTCTTTGATTGCTTTTGAATCTGCATTCAGCAGTCGCAGCCCGACTGTTTTAGCACTCAGAATGAGTCTTGGCAACTTTTGCACATTACCTCTCTGTCTAACATCCGTGCTAAGCTCACAATTAAGCATCTATGGAATTTTAAGTGCTAGTTGGCAGCACGATGACCAAAATTTGGCTCCTGGTTCTTATCTTTGACACACAGAATAACGAAGTGATTACAGAAAAACAGTGTCATATTTAGAGAAGGAAGGAGGGCTTATTTCTATGTCTGAAGCCTCAAAATCATAACAGCAGGTCTTATCCCAGTAGAAGAGCAGTCTCAGAACAGATGGACTACAGCAGTGCTCTGATCTGTGTTGGACAGTAAGTGGAACAGATTTCAAAGATGCAAAGACAAGACTGACTAAAAAGGTGTTTGAGCCGTAAAGATAAAATGATAGTCTCATTCACAAGGAAAAAATATCTATCACTTAGATATTTAGACTTTACATTTACATAGAATCTCTACTGGTTCTATTCTGTCTACTTTCTATTCTTCCTACATAGAAGTTCCTAAAGAGAAAAAAAATATAATTAAGCAGAAGCATTTACAGGTCTACAAAAAGAAAGCTATTTTTCCTATTATGGGAATGTGAGAGAATCTAAGTTGCAGAGTAACCTAAAAATGCTTGAGTGCTATTTCATCAGCATCAGCATCAAAGCAATTCCTGTCCAGGGGATCATTGTGAATGACAAGAAAATTATGTGTATGATAAAATCCACCCAAAAAAATCAATGTTATGCAATGAACTTGTATCAAGCCTGTCCATGTCAGACGGAGCCTTTCTAAGAGATTTATTTCTTCCTAGACTTCGGTCTTATGTTTAAAAAAAATATATATATTTTATAGTTAGTGCAGTATTAATGCAATTCAATGTTTTATATCTTGCTGAAAGATGTATGAAAGGGTGTGGGATGGATATTATAGATGTCCTTGTGCATTCTGTACAGTATACACAAAAAAAAAAAAGATTCAAATGGAAAAACCTGCTCTCCATTAATGACACCTAGGGTATGACTGCTATTTGAGGACAAATCCAAATAAAAGCATGCAAATCCCTCTCAGCCCTAACATATATAGAGTGCTTTATTGATAAAGAATTTCAGTAGGGTTCACACTGAATGCTTTTAGTTCCTGGGTCATTTCTTCTTCATGCAAAGGTTATTTGGCGCTTCCAGAAGAACCTCACACTCTGGAGTCAATGTCATAACAAATCTGAGAGAACGCTCTTAGTTTTCCAGCTGCTGGAGTGGATTGCCCACCTGTGTGTCCGACAGATTAATGTGAATTTGCACAAAAATAAGCATGTTTATGAGAAGAATTCTTATTGACTTGAAGACAGAGCATTAGGAATGATCTTTAAAACATGAATACCTCCACTTTACTGATTGTGAGTGGTGTGGGTCTCCTTTTAGCTACATTCCAGTGTTGAATTTTGTCTGTGAATTAGCAAATGTTACACCATTTTCTAAAACTATGAATAAATTTCTAATGTGTGTGATCTAAAGCTTGATCTCAGTCATTCATTTTTCCATTTGATTGGCACTCACTCACTCATTTCTATACCAATCGTCCAATTTAAGAAGAATTAGAGGAACCTGTTTATTCATACAGTAGGTAAAATAATGCAACTGATTCACAAATATTTTAGTGAATGTTAGGTCTCAGTATGGCATGCTAAATTTTGCCAGGTCCTATGCTTTGGTTTTCATGAATATACAACCACTACTGGGTACTTCAGGCATGGCTTGGATCCCCAAAAACTGTCTGCATGACTCAATGAATATTTTGTACTTGAAGTCTATTGTTAGTTATTGATTTCATGTGTCATCAGTGATGAGAAACAATATGACAGGACATGTAATATTAGGTGATGTAATAGAGCATGATCAAATCTCTTAGTTTCTCAAACAGTTGGCTTTTCTGTCTTTCTACAAGCCTTCTTGGTTCATATGTCTTCCTGTCACCTCCAAAATTGTAGGACAGCAAATGTTTGCCTTCACTTCTTTGGTTTGGAAGATAGCAAGTGGCTGGTAGCAGCTGAAGGTAGTGCATCCCTGGCTAACATACACATTTGCAGAAAGACATTTCTTCCTGAACTGGCTACCCCACCCTGGGAGAACTGGGCTTCTGTTGACTCTTCACTCCATCGGGCCCTGGGGTGTCTTCCCTAGCACCTCCAAGCTCATAAACCACAGTCCAAGGGACCCCTCCTCCCACCCCATTCTTGTCCAGTTTACTCCAAAGAATGTCTGCGATAGAAAAACCAAGTGAAGGATAATAGGAGCCTCACTTACATAAAACAAAATCCTTTGAAACAGTAGCTCAGAGGAGTGATCTGTCCAATTCATCTCCGCTGTGGTCTGAGTCACTCAGCAAAGTAAATAGGTAGAAATATCCCCCAGCCAAAAGCCATAGGAAAAATGCCACTCCATCGGGAGTTATGATCTGCCTCCTGCGCTCCATCTCTGCCTGCTCACCAGGTGATGGATTTGAAGGGCCAAATGCCAGAGGATTTGAACTGCAGCTTCTCCTTGTATAAGTCCCCATAGCAGTCTTTTTTACTGTCACCTGACCTCTGTACTCTGTCCTGTTGGTCTCTCACATGGCTGTTTGTTCCACCATTAATCATATTACTGCCCAGCTAATGGAATTACCTGAAACTCAAGCTTACGTATCCCATGAATTTCTAAGTGCTGAAATCCCAGTTTCCTGCCTAATTGCTGGTGCCTCTGGCATCCCCCAGACAAGTTCTATGATTAGCTTATGCATTTTTAATTGAAAAAAAATCTGTACCCTCTAGAAATATAAAATTTTTAAAGACTAGTAACATAAAACAAACTTAAACTAAATAAGATAGAGGTAATTTACTGTCTGTATTGTTTATATTTAATGAAAGAGAACACATTTCCTTAATTTATCTGAAGCCAACACAATCTCCTGTCTCTTGCACTGGAGTGTTGCAGAATTCAGGTCAAGTATATCAAACAATAAACAGGGCTTTGCAAATAATCACATGGAATAGCTCACGAGAAATAGCCCATAGTAGTCGCATTAATCAACTAAGGTATTCTTTGGCTCCCACTGTAATGCAGTAGATCCAAGGGTTCCCAATACACTACATGCTGTGCAGAGGTGCAAGAAAAAATAAGTCCTTGTTCCAAAAGTTTTAATGTTAACAGTATTGCCAAAAACTGTGGATAAATTGAGCAACATAACCGTGAGGTGCAAGACAGAAAGTTTTCCAAGGAAAATAAGGTTTCTTCACTGCTAACTGGGACTTGCTAGAATTTGACTAGCTCAAGTTATATATTCCACTGTGTTAAAACTCATATCCATGCAGTGGGTTTTGAGGTCCTAGTTCCATGAGTGATGGGGCCAGACACGAGCAGCACTGCATGCTGCTGGGTAGGTGGTCATGGATCAGCTCCCCTCCCACAGTTGGGTGGCTGTGTTTGCCAAGAAGCAAGATGCCGCAGCCGCTTGCAGCTGCAGAGCTCCTGAACCAGAGCTGGCTTGGATCAGGCATATCAGAGGGAGGTCGGATGCGCCTGCCCTTGTCTGTGTAAACATATCCTCTGATAGAATAAAAATGCAAACTAGCCATCTCTCATGTCTGATTGCTGTAAGTGCCACTAAAAGGATCTCAGCATCGTAGGCAAAATTGAACTTTATCTCTTCCTGGCTTAAGGATGAGAAGCTGAAATCTTGTCCGCCTGCCCCAGAGAGGCCAGCAGGACTGAGACAGGAGGGAAAAAAGCTACAAGATCTGGAGTTTTTACTCCTCCTCCCTGTTAGTCAGGTTAAGTAGCAGCCATGGATGGCCCAAATACTCTATATCTTTCATTTTACAGCAGCAGTATTTGCCAGCCTGGCTTTCTAGAGCTTTGGCATAGTCAAAATAAATAGTGGAGTCACAGTTATTTTGCTGTTTCTTGGCACTCTGTTGTCCTTCACGGCTGCTTAGACGGTCTGTGTCAGGAGCTGGCCCCAGTCAGCCTATTATGAACAAGCCCAGTTGTGCGGGGTACTTTTTCAAGAAAAAAAAGAAAGAAAAAAACCCAGAATAACTGGCAACTTTCAACAGTTGTATTTACAACCTTAGAATTATTTCTAACAAACCCCATCACGTCTCTTGCATTTAAAAAACAGGTTGATTGTAATTTGTTGCACAGTTTGTTAAACCCTCCAGTAACCAAAAAAAAGTGTCCAGCTAAGGGGTAAACTAGATGTCATGCTAAAAGACTCTTTCAGGTCAAATAATGTAGTATTAGGAGATTTATTCCAGTAGAAAACGTTACTGGTTTGATCTGCTAGAACTAACATGAAGGTCTCCTACATTTCCCAGCTCCCCCTAAAGAGAGGTGTTACGGTACAATTAGATTTTATAATCACTTTCTTTAACCCCTAGATTGGTAAGAAATGCAAATACTCCTCTCAGTTAGTTTCTGATGCTGGTTTAAAACTTCTGTCCTGATTTTCAAAATAATTAATGAAGTAGTCTTCAGGTGCATCAAAGAGGAGGTGCCGGTAGATGAACTACGATGACTGCTACACGTGTAGCTACACAGCTACACAGATTGCAAGCAGTGGACCACAGTGCATGTGAGCTGTGCGTAGAGGGTACTTGGTTATGTGATGCAGTTATGGACAGCGTAACAGGGGCATGCAGGAAAACCCAGAGTCTGATCAACATTAGGAAATCCTCCAGAGCCTTTCTCTTTGCAAGAAACTCTCCACTAGAAAAGCAGTGTGACACTGATTCTCTGTTTTAGCCAACAGTAAAAAGTAGGAAAATAAAAAAAATGCAAAACACCCAAATGTGAAAGCATGCCCTGAACACATTTCTTATCACTGAAATGGAGATGTGCCAGCCATTCCGTAAAATCTGTCTAAAATATTAAAACTGCTATCAGTGTTATGTGACAGGAGCTCTGATAGGACTTGATGGGTAGCAATATAAAACATAAGATAGGTCATTATGGTTAAGGCAAGCGGTGAGAATCTTTAATGGCAATGCAGAAATTACTGCTAGGGTTATAATGCCAAACTAAAATCTCAGAAAGGACAACTCATATCCATTGCTCCCCCTGCTACTTTTGTCCCTGTTTACCTCTCCTCTAGTTCTGCTCTGTGCTTGGATTCACTAAAGGTCTTTTTTCCAGACTCCAGCTCTTTTAAAAAGGCATGTCTAAGTCTGAAGAGACCTTCCTTCATCATCTGTGTTAACACATGGTGGCCTGCTGAAGTGTCTGTTAGGTCTTCCCCATGGTCACACTTTGTTATCTCCATGTACCTTCTAGGACAACAGAGATTGTTTCAAAGCCAGCCGAGTCCCGCTCCATTTCCTAAGCAGTGGAGCGTGGACTCCCTCTAGGCTCTCTCTTGTTTTCTGCAGCAGAAATGCATTGCTTCAGCTTCTCTGAATTTTCAGATCTTGCTTGGTTCATTTTCCAGCCTGCACCATGCTGACCCTTTACTTAGCTTTAGGCAGCCTCCTGTGAGAAGTGGGTTTCCAGGTTAAAACACAGCTCTTGCTGACAATCAAAAGTGGAAGCCTTTCTAGAGAAATGCCATCTTTTACAGCATTATGCTTTTTGGGAGTTACTCCCTCAAGGCCTGGATCTGGCCAACTCAAGAGCACTCACTGTGGCACATGAGCAGGGTGGGCAGCCCAGCGTTTCATTCTTTGTGAATGCTGAAGGCGTTACTCACAGCTGAGTATCTCTAAACAGCTGAGCCTTTTGGTTAGGAGACATGTGCCACACTAGTTTAATTCTAAGCTCAATTAGCTTACAAAAATACCAGAATGGCTCCCACGGCTGCCTGGGGGGCAGAGGCTTTTGGCTTGGACATTGTGCTGAGCAGAGGAAGAGAGAGTGAATTTGACTCTCTCGTCTCCCTCGCCTTGTGTAGGAATAGGTTAACGGACACAAGAAAAGGCACGCAGAGGTGTACGGCCCTTTTGGGGAGGAACTGTGCCCTAGGGCAAGCAATGACACAGTTTACCTCCCCAGCACCCCAAGGCAATCCTGGTGCACTGATGTGCATTGTGATAAATTGTCATCTCTGCTTACACAAGGGTGGTGCCTGAGACAAGCGAAGCAGCGAGCTGCAAGCTGGGCACCAGGGACATCTCATGGCTACAGCAAAATGTGGGCAATTCCCAGTGCCAGAGTCAATCCGAAGTGCTGCGGCGTTCATACCACTGAGCAAATACAAGAGGTGCCCTGGGACAATGAGGAATACTCCTGGCTTTGCCTAGGAAAGCATCGTTTATGGACACCGCCTATTTGCATTCAGTTTTGGCATCACAGATACACGCAGAGAAAAAGCAAAATGCAGTTTTGAGCAGGGAGACCCAGTGCTCTGTGCCTGGGTGCTTCAGGCTGAGCTATGGGGGTGTCCAATTTACATCCTTATGGGTTTGCAGGGCATCTTGGAGTAAACAGGAGAGATGTTTTCCGTGCTCAACACTTACAACTAGGCCACTGATTTAGTTACTTAAATTCGAATTGAGGCATTTAATTTTAGGAACTCAGTCTCAAACATTTTGTCCAAAACCCAGCTGCTAACTGTGGTTTTAAAACACTTATTTCAATTTTTTTCAGGAGCTCCAAATGTGCAGGCATTTGGCTTTGAAACTGTTGTGCGTGCAAATTTAAAAATGCGGCCCTTGTCAGGTTGCTTATGCAACATCTGATGCCCATGTTGCTATGGTTAGTATATGCTTTGGGTGAAAGCTGTGGTAACTAGTCACATATGGTATTCTTGCAGAGCTGTGCACAAGAATTGCATATTAAATTACAAATTCAAGTGAATCGAGCCGGGCTGTACCAGGAACTGAATGCGCAAGTGCTTGGACTGCGTTGCCTTTATCCCAGGGTAAATTCCCAATTAGTTCATTAAAAATTTAACCGTGTAGCACTGGCTCCTGCTGCTAGTTGTTGGTAATGGAGAGCAAAGCTAAATGACAAATGCTCTGTGCAAAAGCAAATGGAGGTCTCATGGTTGTGCGGAGATATCGTAACACAGCATGTATATTTTACAAGGTGATCCAAAAGAAAATCACTGTAGGCATCTTTATTTTTGGAGTTGTGTCAAAATTAATAGTGTGGCAAATAAACTACATGGTCCAGAAGGAACAGCAAGATATTCACAGAACATATGTATGCCATTTCTATGGACGTCACTTATTTGTGTTTCTTCTGTTGTTTTCTTTGTTCTGTGCAAAAGTCTGATGGGTGTAAACTGAATTAAGGTATGCCAGTTCTGATTTTTCCTAAAGAATAGGTGCTTAAACATTGCTTCTCTTGAATACCCTTTCCCTCAAGCAGTGAATGCACACCAGTTTTTTTAAAAGCATACATTTTTTCCAGATTTAAACAACAGTGAAATAAATAAACAAATTTAAAAACATAGAATTACAGTTCAGTTGTGAAAAATACCTTCCAAGAGGAAGCTAATAAATCATTGTCCTTCTGAATTAGTGTACCACAACTGAGAAAAAAACTGTATTAATGCACTTTTTCTGAAAAAGCTGCAGAAGGGCAAGTTTTGAACAACGATACCATATATAATTAAAACTATGGATTTAGTTACAAAGGACCCCATGGCGGCAATGGTTGGGAAACTCTGCTCTGTGTGAAACTCTTAGTACAATTAAAATCACATTAGTTTTTTAAAATGTCACTACTAGTAATTCTGCATAGTAATTTCAGAAACAGTGTAGAATGTGGCGTACAAGTTCACTGTGGAAATTTTATCCATGCTGTGGTAATGAGACATGCGACTCGTTCCCATGTTAGAAACATGTCAGAAACACAATCCTCTCTTAGAAACCTCCTTTCTTTCCATAAAAGTAACATTAGCTCTGCAAGAACCAAATGCACTAGAAAACATACAGTGTTTTAAAGTACGGAAAGTCATTTCCATACATCCTGTAGCTCTGACCATGATACTGCAACACACAATTGGAAGACACTAAGGTACGGTGATTTTGGTCACCTTTGAACTAGGCATGTCTAAACAGGGCTGCTCCTGTGTAACCCTGTGTTTGCACAGAATTAACTACACGGTAACGGGCTAAGTGGGAGGGGAGAGTCCAACTCAAACTATAAAAGAGTAAAAAACGGAAATTCTTGCCCTGCTGAAAATAGAGAGGGGTTTCAAGAAAGCAGCTCAGGGTGTGTGGCTAGATGGTTGGAGCCCTGACTAAGGATGAGCTGCCACAAGTTGCGTAGGTTCTTCAAGGGTAGCTGAGGTTTCCTCACTGCCCAGGTCAGGAGCTGTGGCTGAAGGATAGATCGAGTATTGCAGTAGCCTAAGGCAGCTGCTACGGCAGCACACATTTTCCGAGTACCAATGAAGACATCAGTTTTGATAAAAGAGGCATAGCTGGAAAGGTCTTCAATCTATTGCCAAAGGTTTTATGTAGAACAGCCTTCTCTAGTATTCATTGTGCATGCTAATAAATTGCATGTGCTATAATAGCAGGCATAAAAAAAAATTATGGTAGGAGCAAATTAGGAAACAAATGAATGGTCAGAGTTCACAGAGAATCAGCAGGAAAATTTTGACCAACATTAAATTTGAGTGCTCTTGTTTTAATGTATTGAGGTTTGTTCCCTGTGTGATTGTTAAAAACAGTAAATGGAAATGCTACTATGAATTTGCAAAATTTTATATCGCTGTCATATTTTTTAAACTGTGTCAAATATATTAACCTGTATTTTAAATTTATAACAGGCCTGAAATTGAAACAGAAACTAGAAATACTCTCGCAAAATGTGGAGTTGTAACATAGAAGTGGAATTCCAACTTGCAAAAAAATGCCATACAGAATTTTGCCAAACTTTGTTGGCACATTTTGGCTGGGAAGTCCCTTTGCAGGGTCTGTGCACCAAGAAGTGAGGCGTTCACATGGCATCGTACTCCTAGTCCTATCAGTGCTGCTTGATATGTGAAGAGTGGCTTTGATATACATGAGATCAATTCTCAGACATTTATTTGAGCACTGTAGAATTATGAGGTTAATTTAGTGATGAACATGTGTAATTTATGCAGCAAGGCTCACATGCAGACTATTTACTTTAATAGCAGTAATATAAAAATTATAGCAAATGGACCCAAATCTGTTAGAGGAGACATTCTTTTGTTCCTATTAGAGTACTGGGAGATATTTTGCCTTAGATATATATTAATTAACTGCTTATATATTCCTCCACTGGCTTGTGAGCTAGGTTCTGTATTTCCAAGTACAAATGAGGAATCTACATACAAATGAAAATTTTCTTATGCAAATTTTAACTATTGTGACAGGTATTTTTCCTTTTCTATGAGTGAGGAAATCCAAATGTCAATGGGGTTACCTCTACTTCAGTCCAGTGTCTCTGCTTCTGCTTCATTTTACAGCATCAGCTTATGGACAGATGCCGTGGTCTGCGGTGAAAGCAGAGTGCTTTATATATGCAGCAAAGAGAAATGCTGAGAAACAATATTTATTAGCCTAGGTGGAGCGCAGCATTAATCTGTGTATAGTGCCGCACTGTGCTTTGTAAAGACATCGTATATGTGTGTAACAGCAAGAATTGAAAGTGGGGGTGTGCAGCAGAGGGGGGGATCAGTCTGCTATTGAAGTGATGCTGGTGCCAAAAGGTGCGGAACAAGAGCTCTTCTGCAGGAGCGAGTAGGAGGAGGAGGTACGGTACAGCAGGATGGGAACAATCAGACTACATCTGAAACACTTGGTAATTAACAAACAGGCTGGAGAAAACTTAACAAAATCTGTTTTTTCTTTCATCTGCTTTTTGATATTTTTCATCAGATTAAGCTGAAAGCGTGCTTTAGCAAAGGCTTCTTAAGGGATTGTCTGCAAATAGCTGGAAGAACATCCAGTTGCCCTTTAGTGCTTCTGATGGTTATATAGGCTAAAATATGCAAAATGAATAAGTTTGAACTGTCGTTGCTGCACATAAAATACTCTGATCTGGTTTATTTCATTATCGCAAGCGTATTAAATTGCTTATTAAAAATTAAGATGAGGTTTCAGAGTTTTCCCTCTGTTAGGTGTATTTTTTCCTTTTTCCAAGCTGACTATAATTTTATTTCTAGTCTCTTCAGGCCTGTTTTTATTATATCTTTGACTATGAATATTTATAGCAGCTCACAAAGATTAATTTTATTTATGTGCCTTAAATGCCGCTTCCAGGTATAATTAACAAGGGACATAGTAAGACTGAACTCAATACTAATCCAGGTTACTTCACTAACCTTCTCACATGAGCTGGCACATTGCTGCTTATCTTTGCATTAGGTATGAACTGAAATGGCTTATTTAGACTATACACTGTAGTGCTCACGTTGCGAGATAAGTCGACATGAAACTCCATATGAGTTTACTAAACCCAAGTGTTAGACCTACCCTTAGCTTAACTCTGAGATGACAGAGCTACATGAAAACATGGGTTTAGTCCACTGGAAAAAAAAAAAAAAATCTGGTTCATTGTGGAAATACTAAAAGTAGGCAATAGGAATGTGCTGGAGAGAACCCAACTATAGGAGATTCTGTTGATATGCCAGTGAAGTTAAAGTGCTGGAAGTACAAAGTGGATAAGGGAGGTTTGGAAGATGGAAAGTGAGAGCAGAAGAGAGGAGTAAATGGGAAGGACACTGAAAAAGCACATAGCAGAAGTAATAAATGTAGCAAGGAGCAAAACAATGCTTCCTCATGAAAACCCCTATAGCAGCATCCTGAATCTATAATAAACTGAAATTTGCCACTGCTTTAAAAATGCCACATGGTCCCACCAGAGGCTGCACAGAAAAGCCCCAGACAGTTTATTTCAGTAGCATAAACAGCTGTACCAATGAACAGCAGTGGGAGAGCCCATGCCATGAGCCGGAGTGATGGTCCTTTGTATACACTATCACACCGTGCATTCATTGCGGTGTTTCTCCCTCTAAGGGATAACACCCATATCACAGAGTTAGGTGTCTAAACCTAGTTTCCTACTTTCCCTGAGGGAGCCCAAGGTATTATTTAATATTTCTGTTTACATTTTTTTCTTCTTGTATCATGTGCTTCTTGTCTTTCCTTGTTATTCCTTCGACTTTTCTCGCTGCGTGTGATGGGAGCAGTGGGAAAGCTCACTGAAGCGAGGGGGACCTCTCACCACTTGTGTCTCTTCTGTGGGGCCATAAGCTCCCGTCCTGGTGCTCAGTGTCCTCTTTGAAGCTGCCAGTGTCAGAGCTCTGCTCTGAGGAGATTCTCACTCTTTTTAAGGCAGCCCTAAGGAGGACATTGAAAATTAACCTCCAGAGCTTGAATTTGATATTCTGCAGGAGGCCAGAGTCTGGAGCACAGTATTAGGGGGATGAGCTCATTGCCACTGAAGATGTTTAAACCAAAACTCTTTCATATGACACATAGTGTTTTGTCTAGGTGAAAAAGAGGAAAAGAGCATTGCGAGTGTGGAATGAAGGCAAAAGACAGGACTAACTAGGTACCTAGCTGAAGGGTTTGACTAGATGACCTTTAAAGGTCCCTTCCAACCCAAACCATTCAATGTTTCTGTAAGTAAGAATTCAATTCTTTGGATACCATTTTTGCAAACTGGCCCCGGGTTCCCATTAATGCAGGATAAATATTTACTAAATCCGCAGTGCATTTTTCTTTTCATACCAAAATCACCTGTATATTGTTAAAAGCTTGATGACTGATCCAAATGCAGAAGGGACTGGCCTCAGCAACTGCAAGCGATCTTGGAGAAGTTGGAGTCTTTTGCTGCTGATCTGTTTCCAGGGAACAAATGACTGATTTTGATGCCTTGGCAATAGCAGACCACTAATTCCTTCTTTATAAACCACTGCCATTTATTTCTCCTAGGCCTTTATTCCTTAGATGTTAACAGATTTCCTTTTAGTATTTATTTAATTTTCATAGAAGTAAACTTGCTGGATACTTATTGCAGAAGCACAGAATATTCTTTTTTTCCCCTTTAATCTTCATTCATTTTGGAAATGTCACCAAAGGAAAGAGAAATATTGCAGAATATATTCAAATAAAACATTACGTAACATAAGATTGATGTACTAGAAAGAAAACAAACACAATGAATATTGCAGTGATTGAAATGAAAACTCGAGTGGTGGCTTATTTAGTACATTTGTCAGGGCTTTTAAAAGGTCTTATTTCAATGTATTGACAGCTTATTACCCACCTTTCTTTTGTTCCATTTGAGATCCCAGGTTTTCATGTAGAACAGTGTGGATAACTGACTTTTCAATTTTGCTGGCCAATGAAAACAAAGTATATGGTGATTTAAAAAGAATAAAATTGTTCATGTGAACTGAAATATATCAAACGTCTTTAGTGTTGCTTTACATTTATTTTGGCAACTAAAATACATAATGTTCAAAACAAAAGCCAACAACCTTTATTTTGCAGTCTTTTAAAACAAAATCTTTTAGCTTTTCTGGATTTCTTTAGATTTTCTTGGGACAAAGCTTGACCTAAAATTTGATCTTAAACTCTCATCTATCTCTGCATACGAATGAGAGGTATTGCAACACAACTGCAGAGTATCTGGAAGTGGCAGTCAAGTTACCCACCAAGGTGTGCAACTGAGGTACAGTATTCCTTGATAGTAATTCCCTCATAGTATATAAGTTATGTAGATTCAATTTTTACTATTTATTTCCCACTTGGCAGAGTTACTGATGTTCTCCATAAATTCTCTACTTTGTGTTGTTTATTTGACCCTCACAACTAGGGGAGATGGAGATGAAAGGAGAAAAAAAAAAACCAAAACCCCACAACTATCCTAGAAATAGCCAAGTCAGGGGGATTCAGCCCCTGCCTACCTCTCTCCTGGCAAGGCAAACTAACCCACAGAGAGCTTCGCACTGTCAGCTTGCTTTTGGTTTCCAGGCTACCATGTCTAAAGTCCAATCTGCCATATAGACATGACCTTAATTTTTGAAAATCGGTGATGAGTTCCTAAGCTATTTTAGTGTTTTTTAAAGTTTTGCTAAAAGTCTAAACACAACCTGGAAAAAAAAAAAAAAAACAGATTGTGGTAGTACTAGTTGGGTTATACTAAACTGGGTAATTGGAGATGAAGCCAGTGTACACAAATGCATATCGTTCTTTTTTATTACCGAACATGACTTGTACAAAACACACCATCTCATATCTATTTGGTGAAAGCAGCTTATGCTTCCAAAGTTTTCTCGATTTGGCTGTTTATCTTCCCTTTTCAACTATGTTCACTTTGTGACTCACAAGCAGAAAACTTGTTGCTTTGGCCAAGTTGTTAGTCATGTAAATGCTATTGGAGGTGCAAGAAATGTCAGTCTAAATTAGGAAACTTTTGAAAATCCAGCCAAGATTGTATCAACTCATAGTCCAAAAATATTTAAATGAAGCTGCACTGGCAGTTACCGCAGCCACCAGTGCCTTTTTATTCATTAAACCTCAGGAATTCCTATTTCGATATCACCGTAAGACTTCATTGCTCTTTTCACGTTCTCCAGGCACTATTGCTGGAGGCAGGTTGCTTGTATCATCTATGAGCTGTTTGTAGTGTTAATACGACTTTGGGAAAATTTGGTTGCTTTGGAAGGCACTCTGACGTTTGGTGCACTTTCCTCCAGTCCTGAGATTTATAGTTTGTCCCAGTTTTTGCTTCTTTTGCTTAGGTGGGGTTTTTTGATTGAGCAGGTGTTTTGGTTTTTATTTCTTTCCAGCCAAGTGGTCTATGCCACTTCTAAGTATAAAGAACAAATACAACATCCATGTGTGATCATTACAAAATCATCATGCACATCCTGTCCTAAAGCAGTCAAAAAGTGTCCACTGGTCGCTTGTACTTCATAGATGAGTTCATCCAGTGTGGAGACTCAGGACAGATAAAACTGCATGCCACCACTTCTAACTGATGTTCTTCTCAAGGGTAGCAATTTCCCTGGCCTGTGCCAGGGAAGTCCAGTGAATTCAATGCCCTGCTGTCACAGGCAATCATTTTGTGTAACTCTAGGCATAAATTTACCTAAGCTTCTTGACCTGACAGGGGAGACCCTTCTACCTGGGAGCTGAGACACTGTCATTGCGAGCAGCTGCTTCTTTGATAGGTGCTTTTAATTCCATTATAAGAAAAATAGTTCTTAAGAAACCAGTTTAACAACAGTTCAAGAGGGAACGATACATCTAGCAAAAATTTAGACTCCTAATACCAGTGTTGCAAAAATTAGCTTCTTTTTACAAACAGAAAGTCCTGCAGGGCATAGGGGGAAGAGTTCCACAGCAGAACTGAGACTTTAAAACCCGAAAAATTTAGTTGCACCATTGCCGTCAGTCGCCAGTAGCATTGAATGGCTATGTCACCATGTGACGGAAGAAAACTGCAACTCATCTCTCAAAGAGATCACTAATTAACAACTATACAGTCAAAAATATCTTCTTACATATGGCAGGGTGGACTCCCCACTACTGTAGCTTTCTCACTGCTCTTGAAGAGGCTCCTGAAAGTCACCTACCCACACCCTCTAAGGAGACAGGGATAAAAGACCGCAGTGAGGCGGAGGTTGAGGAGGGATATGGAGAGGGATGGAGAGCAGTCATGGGTGGCCCAGTTGGCTGACAGGGAGACAGAGAGACAGGAACAGGCAGGTAGTTAAAACTGCCATGTGGGAAGAGTTGAGGCTTCACATTTTTGCCTGTCCCATGAAAAAAGGGTATGTAAAGAAGAAATATTTTTTATTTGTTCAATTGGAGGATGAGAGTCTTCTTTAGCATCAGGAAAGAAATCTCAAAGAGTAGCTAAAGGAATTTGCTGCTTCTTGCCCTAGTGGACCTTTTGAGGACAGATTGCTAGTAAATAATTGAGGCCATTATCAGAAGTAAATTATCTAGTATGGGCTTTGCATCTCTTACAAATAAGTTCCCAACTTTGGTACAAAATCTAATTCTTGGAAAGCTTTTCAGCATCCAATCCATGTTAGTAAGGCAAGTAATAGATATTCTATTTTTTAGAAGAAAAGAAAAGAAACCCTGCTAAACCCTGTCAATTCATCAGTAAAAAACCCCAGGTATCTCTTCCAGTTCTTGCTTGTGAGATAAAACTCCACAGAAAGAAAGATTATAGATCATTTTGAGTGTTATATTTGTCTGAAAATACTGTACTTGATTCTAATACAATTTATATCAGTTTGAGTCAAATAATACTAGCAGAGTTATTCCAGATAATATTACTGTGACAAAAAGTAGAAGCAGGTTCCGTTATGTAGTAGTCATTTTTTAGCAAGTGAGAGAGAGAGCCTGTGGGAGGAGGTCTCAGTCAGGATGTGCCTTTCCAACTAAGCAATGCTTTTCTTTTTTATGAGTATTGCATGAGCTGTATGGATGTATTTATTTTTATGAAGAACTTTTTCTTATTCGTACTGAAATAAATTTCAGAACGGCTCTGAATGTGACCTGCACACAAATCCCACTTAAATTCAGTGAATAATTTCAAACAAAAAGGGAAATTATTGAGAACTGAAACATTTTGTTTTGAGGCTGTCAATTTTACTGTGAGATGCTGGTCTTTGTATCATGAGAAACTGAATAACTGCTCCATATTTATTACCTCTACAAAACAAAGTAAAGGAAAGAAAATAAGAGACTGGTGGTGGTTATTGATTACAGCCCCTAGCCCAGTGCTAGGATCTAAGGCTGAAAAGTTTAGAAGCATAGCCCTACTTACCTAATGAATGATTTCCTACTTTCTGCCTTTAAACTGCATATTCCATTTTAACATGTGTGTCCTGTGCAAATTTGTCATGAGTTGAACTAATTAGCAGCTAATCTTTAGGTAGCTGCAAAGAAAGAATATCATGAAACCGTACCCAAGCAGTCTGTCTGGAGAAGACATTGGGTTGATGCGTTACAGGTTTTCTTCAGTGCTGTGGGAAAGTTAAGCAGTTGCCATCTAGTGGCAAATGAAATCAAGACGCTGAACTTTTCAGGAGCTGCTGCTCCATCTCTAGCATGGGAAAGCTGATGTGGAAGAGCAAATACCAAAATAGTGCTATTTGCAGCGAACAACTAGATCAGAACATGAAATATGAATGAATCAGACTTCATCCATAAATGGGACGTGGGCTGCAGAGTGACCTAATCTATATTCCATTTTCATCTGTATCCAGTATTTCCCACTTTGACTTACTTCTCTATTACTTTCATACACTGCAAGAGTTCAACATAAAAAAATATGCTTTGTTTTAGATTTCTTTCAGAATCGGCAGAGGAAGTTTAGTCCTTTTAAAAGCTACACAGTTGTTGTACACTGCATTTTTCAGCTGGCTCCTTTTTCCGGCTGCCCTGTCCCTGTTCATCTCTGCAGGACAGCATCTGATCTGGCACATTGCTAGCAGTGCCAATGCTCACTCTAAGAACACAATTTCCATTTAGCAAGTGCCTAGTTCTCCCCTTTCGAGGGCTTTGGCTTCATTAGCAAAGAAAACAAACCCTGTGCTAATAGAGAAGCAGGATCCCCTCTGGGCTTGGCTGTTCCTCGATTTCCTCCCTGCAGACCGCTGCCAGCCGACTCTGTCTGCAAACTCCCTTATGTCCAGTGAGGGAACAGATCTTGCTGAATTAGTAAACCCACATTACTCTGTTCTAGCATGATCAACATTGGTATAGAAATAGAGTGACACAGGCCAGTTTCACAGAGACATCCTATTGTCTCTTGTCTTGCTTTCTGCCCTGGTAAACCTCAATCCACCTCTCCTCCTGGTGTCCAGTCCTGTTCTTACTGGAGGGAGGAGGAGAAAAGGAAGTTCTGATGGAAGAAAAATATAGAGGAAAAGGCAAAAATGAGCTGTATTTTACCCTGTCTACAAGGACCAATTTAATTAAACTCAGTGCAAAAACTTCTGGGGTGGCAAAACGTAAGCACCAGTTTGCAGTGAATGTTTCAGTGAGTATCAAATACCTTCAAGTTTGAAAGAGCCTTCTTCTCCTGGCTGTTCCTTGTGTTTGAGTGTCTAGGTCTCAGCCTACACTGGCTAATGTGTAGCCTGAGACTGAGGCTTCACTTTTCTATCTATCTGTAGTTCTGTTTAGACTTTAAGTCCCTATCCTGTGATTTCACACACTGTATGGCACAATGGAGCCTCAACTTCATCTGGAGGCAGGAGGTGGTGTGAAAGAAATAAGAAATAATAGTTATATAACAGATATAATATGAACAACCATAACATCAAGACCATTTCTCTTCGGAGCCCGCCCCAATTGCTTCCGTTAGACCACAGATCTACAGAGGAGAGTGCCAAGATGGCATTCCCTGTGTGGCTTTGTTATCAATGTATTTTAAGGTGGGATCTGTCTTCATGTTATCTGTCTAAATGGTGTCTAAATCTCTCTGTAGTCAGTGGAGATACAGAGAGAGAAGAAAGGGCATCTCAGAAGGATACTTATACTTCAAACAGGTACCCAAGTTAGGTGGAGAAATTGCCCTCTGGAGATGCCTTTCTGTCTTCATTGATTTTAGAGGAGCTGAGGGTAGACATAAATAAAGAAGCAGCCCATGGTTGTTCTTCGGCCCAGAGCCCTACAGGTGTGGAAGAGCTTACAGCCACACTGTTAAGCTCTACTGTTCTCCAAAGTGGTAAGGATGCATCTAAACTGCCTATTGGGAATGGGGCTTGGCATGTGCTATCTACTGAACCATGCCCAGAGATTGTCTGGGCCAATGTTCATTGACATGAGTCAAAACCTTGCTAGAAATTTTCATAACATAACAGTAAAGTCAACTAACTTCTAGCACCCAGCAAAATTTGGTAGTGCTTGTGTAGGTGTATCCAACATGACTTAGAGTAAACACCGACATTTTGAAGAACTCAATTTAAATAAGGTTAATTTTACTATTAGCAATTGTCATATACAGTATTCTCAGTCTATACGTAGGAATGCGACTCTGTGAATATAAATGTAAAACTATTCAGCATATATCTTCAAAGTCAAACTGGACTCTTTTTCTCAAATAATTGGCAGTCGCAGAAGCTGCCCAGTGCAAAGATTTCTTTCAAGGACATACCTGGTTTGTCATTGCTTCCGGAAAGGTTTTACAAAAGAATTTGTTGGGATTTTGCTGATGTTGTACAAGGAGGACTACAATATAGTCGGGATGATAGGGATCATGCCAATAATTCCAATAAATAATGAATAATCCACTATCTCTGGTAGAAATAAACCTATCTCCGATTGGCTCTCCGTATTTCTGGAAATGGATTCATTTATTTCATTCTTTTTCTAGAGGTGAATGTTACCTCATTACCATGCAAGGAAGGAGTCACTAGCATTCATTATTTTACTTTGTATAACTGAAAAGTCCAGACAAATGTTCCCATGTCATGCCTAGCAGCACAGAGTAGCTTGGAAGATGGAGCCGCCCAGTACTTCAGTACCCCCAGTCCTGTATCTCATCTTGATCGACCTTTAAAACCTCTTCATTCCTGTTTAGAGGTAATATCTTATAAAACAGAATTGTACGATTTGATCTCTGCTTGATTCTCCCTCATTAAAAGCGTGATAGTGCAAGTAATGTCTTCGGTAGTTAGGATGAAATGTGGATATGATTTTCTAGGACTTGCATGTCCTTGGGGGCCTGAGAAATGCATTACCAGAAACATTGTGGATGGACTAGCAAGGAAGGAAATAAAATACCTGAGATTCATGAAGATCTAAGAGTTATACCTCCTCTTGCAATAACTCTTTAAGCCAAACACCTATCTTGCTAAACAAAGTTCAGTTAAAAAGGTTTTTTTTGTTTAGAAAGAGTAGACCAAGTCTGCGTTTATATATATACCAATGGGTGGGCTGTTTTGTTATTGTTATGAAATACAGTGGCACAGTTCTTTTTCCATGTCGTTCAGGTTACCAGCATCTAGGGGTGGTTCCTGGCTCTGGAGCATATGGACTCTGGGTTTCCTTGTTATGAGAAAAAGTAGGTTAGGAATGTATACAGATAATCTTCATTTGGCCTTACAGAAACTAGTCAAGTTGATAAATACCTAGATTATAGCTTAGAGACTGAAAATTTGGTAATGTTACTTTGTGCTGGTTTTACCATTCACACTTTCAAGTTGAGAGATACATTTTTCCCATTTTCATTCTTTCAGGGAACACATTTTTATTATGGAAAAAACAGATTTCAGTGAAGGAAACTGAAGCAAGATAAGCTTTTGTTTTTTTAGTGCAGCTTCTGAGTTTAGGACTATAAAAGTTCAGCCAAAACGGGCAACTGCTATTTACTTCAGACAAACCATGAGGTTAATCTGTGGTTAGTCTTGAACAAAAACATTCACACTTACACATATAGGTGCATTTATGTTTCTCCCAATGGGCCAATTAGCATCTGCTTCTGCCAAGCACTGATCACTTCCTACGAGAAGAGAAGGATCCCTGCCTGTTTCTGACTCTAATGGAAGTTGAGGGCACTAAAACCCACTATCAGCATCTGGCCCTTAGAGATTAATGGCACTATGCAAAGAGTATTACTAAACAATATACAGCACAGAAGGCATTTTTGGAACACTGCAAAAATAGAGTCCCATTTTAAGACTCTCATTACTGTCATATAAAACAGATGGGAAAGATATGAAAGTTTAAGATTATAGTAAAAAAAAAAATTCCTGTGCCAAATGCAACTTCTGAGAAAGTTTGTAAGAGATTGACAGGAACTAGATTTAAAAAAAGAAGAGAAAAAATTGGCAAGCATTGCAAAAGAGAAGACTGTATGGAAAGAGATAGCCAGAATAATGATCTAAGAAACAGCACACTCTGGAAATGTCAGAAAAATGGAAAAATATGTTTTACTGCTGCTTTCATAGAAAATCGAAGAGAAGGGCTATAACTTAAATGCAAAATAAGGATCAGAAACAGGAAGACAAACATTTGCTATTCGTAAACTTTGTCCACTGCAAAAATGGTGTCACCGAGGTCTTAAATGAAAAATTCCTGCCATCGCGTATATTGACTTTTTTACAGCATTGGGGTCGAGGCAGTGGAAAGATAGAAAAAAGATAGTCCTTACGTAAATTGTGTCATATGGAAATTTGGTTATATGATATTAAGCTTTCTGTCTCCATTCATTGTCTGTGTGAGTGCACAGGGATAATGATAAAATAGGGACTAATTTTCAAATGTCTGTGCATAAGATTATGTGACTAAGTCTTTTAACATGAATACATTTAGTACACATCTTTTGTCACTCACCTCAGCAGATAAACTAATGTTAATTACCTACGTTCAGACAGCCAGGTTTAAAATGTGTGCCTTTATTTGCCATTTTAATTAATGGACTCAGGTTCTGAATTGCAAGAATTTTCCTTTCGTGACAGATCTTGTAAAAGTGACAAGTCTATTTCTGTGTTTAAGTACCCGTGCCTGGTACATCAGTGTCTGCTTATGCATCTTTCATTCTCCTGAGGACAGGTGATTTGGGTTTCAAAACTCACTTGTAATTAAAGCTTCGGGGAACTTTTACCTGTGTGTCAGTACATGAAAATTGATAATGCAGAAAAATTCACTCAAACTGTGTGAAAGGCTTAGTCCAGTTTTGCAACTTGAGTGGCACAGGAAACAAAAGCCTTTGAACATTTTAAAGCCATTATAACAAACTCAGCTGCTATAGATGGTGGAAGATGCCACCCTGCTTCCCCAGAACCGCTGCCTCTCAGGAGCTATGCGTACTCTTTTCTTTGACCTTTAATGTTGACAGCAATGGAGGCAAATGACAGTAGATGATGCCAGAGTCAGCAGCAGTCAAGTCAGTTTGTCAGACATTCTTCTTTTCACAGCTCTTAATGCAGATTTAACGGGTTTACCAGAGCAGATGGAAAGAGGAGTGGAAGAGGAATAAATGGGAGAGCAGGGTAAGGGTCACCACTCTCCGAGAAGAAAGGTTTGCGAGGGAGGAATGTAATGGTTATAAGCAGTAGATTACACAAGGAAGGAGAAAGCATAACTCAAAAATATTTGTCCTCTTAGTAATACTGTCTATGATGCTTATTTTTTTTTCACCTACTCTCACTTATTACACATTGGGAATGTCAGGAAAAGCTCCAAAACTGACCCTTTCCTATATGGAATTTAGCAAGCAAAAATGCATCTAAAAAGGTAAGAAGTGCTAGGACATATGAATGGAAGGGATATTGTACATTTTGGACAAAGCTTGTTAGAAGTGGTGGAGAATCTTCAGAAAGAAATTAAAGCTGCACAAGCAAATGGCTCTCTGTAAATTCAGGCTTGGAAAATACACAGATAGTTTTTGTTTGGGAAAAAACCTCTTGCAAGAACCAGGGTGAGTGTTGAGTTTTCAATGTGTGTGCTCACACACACAGGGAAATTCAGAGAAAGTACTTTGTGAATTTACAGGTTATAAGCTATATAAGTTTTTTTGTTTTGGAGCTTGGCAGCTAGTATCCAAATTATTTTATAATTCTGTCCAAGTTATTGATGTTTTTGGCATTATAATTATAGCAATCAGTGTTAGTAAGTGATTTATAAGCTCTAAATTAGTCATGTTAAGAATTTTCGATTTTCACTTAGCTCATAGGCTATATTGAGACATTGCCGTATCTCAAGAAGGCTTTAGCAATCCCAAAAATCAGCTTTAGTGGTTTGTCATTCCAGCGATGAGATCGGTGCTCTCTGTTGACAGACATCTCATGCACTTCAGCAGTGATTTAGTTAAAGTACCAATTAACATGGTAACCCAGATGAGTGTGAGGGAGTTGCTACTGTCGTCGTATTAAATAAAATTAGTGAGTTCCCTTTGTCACTTCAAAAGTCAATTTGCCCTATACATTTTCCTTTTGGAGTCAAATCCAGCTAAGTCTGTAACTCAGTCGGCACATTTGCAAGGATAAGTTTGTGACTAAACAAAACATAGGTCCCTCTTTACGCAGTTGTTTAATGTCAGAGCATAGGATACAGTGGAATATATAGCAGTGATCATATTTGCAGCTCTACAAAGGTATATGTTCTGTGAAAACTGGTAAAAAGTGAACACACGGAGAGGCTGTGTGTCCTTTGGTTGGGAATACCTACTGAGCTGAGTGGCATTTTCAGCTGTGACACAGTCTCACCACAGCAAGTGCTACGGGAATTGTGAAGGAGTGCAAACTCCAATATTTAGAATCATTCTGAGACTGAAGAATTGACTTCTGAATTTGACTTCAAAACCTTGTGTTCTCTAGCTTTGTTCATAAATCCTTGTTTGAAGCAAAGTGCCTTTTGCCCCTTTCATCAAGTATTGTCAAAATTTTAGTGAAGGAGCTGACCCATTGGAGTATTGCCACTGACTTCCCTGGAAGCACGATTTGCAGCTGGGAGTGAGATTTATAGGCTTCAAATTATCCATCTTTGCTGCTGCTATGACAAACTGAAAGAAAGTAGAACAAACATCCACTTCCGAGCCACAAACCTCTGCCTTTGTGACTTTGGTGTCAAAGGTGTCCTTGCCTCCTTTTGCTTGTTTGGATTTTATTTATTGAGGGGTTTCTAGTAACTTCTAGAAGACCGCTTTTGTAACTTCTTTTGTCCCATTTCTCTATTTTAATTTAAATGTTAACCTTTCTGATTCTTAAGGATCTTCATTTTCCTGGTGGCAATCTTTTTCTTTTCTTTTCTTTTCATGGGGTATGCTAGCTTTTCCCATTATCTATTGACTGTCCTTAAACCAATGAATAGGTTGTAAAAATGGTGTCAGTGACATCTCCTCCTGAAGAAGGGAGCAGACAAAGGGACCCTCTGTGCTTCTGACACCTTGGTTATGAAGGGACAACGGCAGCTCTCTGCCAGCACTGCACGCCAGGCATTGCTCCTCTGCAGCCCTGGCATAGCAAGTCCAAAAACGCTGACAGAATAGATATGATGGTATTGCTTTTCCACAATCACAAACATTATGTGGGAAAATATACTGGATTCCCTACCATGGCTAGTGTTTTTAGTATCCTTAGATATTTTTTTTTCTTCTTGATTTTCCTGTGTTTTGGAATGACATTGCAATCAGCTAGTACTTTCCCAGAAATTAGAATAAACTGCAGAATTTGGCATTAGCGTTTTGTGGAAATTAGGAGACATTGTTACATGGCATTTTAGTCCAGCACGATGCCTCGATGCCTGTGTATAAATTCTAGCTGCATCATTTCTGGCTATACTGCAGAAAGTGATGGCCCCCACAGCTTCCAAATATGTTCAGTTAGCTTCCCAGTAACTCAACAAGGGATGTTTTTGTGACAGACAAATGGTTAATTGCTGAACCAAAAATTAGTAGTTGCCTTGGTAGCAGTAATCATGGTCTGGCTATTTTTATACAAACAGCATGTAATATCAACCAATAATTATTTTTAATGCATTATTTTTCAAAGATTAAAATAACTCCTGGCATGTCTGTGAAAAGGTAATATTCTTGAAATAGGAAGTTTTAGCGTAACTTGGAAGTGTTGAGTGTCCAGAAAGTCATGTCTCAGAAAACACGGTTTCCTTAATAAAAAAAAAACAAAAACAAAACAAAACAACCGGCCAACCAGACAAAACAGACTAAAGGGGATGCAAAGCAGCAGTAAAACAGAATTGATACAGAAAGTGTGGAATAAAAGACAAGAAATGTGTAGAAGATACAAAACTACTGTTGTTAAAGGAAGCTAAAGACAGCAATGCAATGTCTATGACTGCTGAAATTAGGAGTAATGAGAGGCAAAATGTGTATAGGTGGATGCCCATTTTACAGGCTGGGAACTGCAACAAGGAAAAACCCTAGTTTGGATATTCAGATACGAGTCTCAGAGAAGGACTCAAATAACGCTGTAAGCAATTTTTCCAAAATGCTGTTCTGAGTGCAGTACTGTGACTAGAAAATATGGTGTGACCCTTGGGTGAATAAAAAAATTAGCAAGAAATAGAAATGTGGTCTAACGTTTTATGTAGCACTGACAAGATACTTGCTAGAATTTTGTCTAAGTCCCTATTTTAGGACAGATGTGGAAGCAGTGGAAAGCACGAAAAAGAAGATGAAAAAATAATCCTTCCCAAAACAGGCTAAAGGACCTCAATCTGTTCCACTCGCTGTAAGGGGGAAGGTGATTTGATTACTGGGCTTGGATTCCCACATCAAGAGAAAATATGAAGGGGTTTTCTAGTTCACTGGGAAAGATGTAAAATTACCCAATGAGCTGAAAGCAGAAGTCAGATAAGACAGCACCACTTAGCAGGGAGGGTAAACATCAGAGCACCTTACCAGTTCTTAAAATGAGATTAGATAACCTTTTTTAAAGATCTGCCTTAAATCTGGCTTCTGGGTAACCTTCTTTAAAGATCTGCCTTAAATCTGGCTTCTGGGTAACCTTCTTTAAAGATCTGCCTTAAATCTGGCTTCTGGGAGACATCCTGCACCCTGCACTTGCAGGGGTCTGGCTGCCTTGTTCCTTCTGACCTTGCTGTCAATCAAAATACATGTCCCATTTACTCATTTCATGGGTTGTAGCCAGAACACAGTAAGATCAGCACTGCTCTCAACACGGTCCTAATGCTTCCCAGTCAATGTTAAGGTAATGATTGTCATCATTGTCTTAATGACTTGTAGTCAACAACTATAATTAAGTCTTCATGTATATATACACCTATATGTATATGGATATACATCATACTGAATGGTCTAGAAAAGATGGAAAGGGATCAGGTCTCTGTTTTTTTTTCATATTACAAAATTTAGCGTGTACCTTATGAAAACATTAAGTACCAGATTTAAAACTAAGAATCTGTGCTTTCTGACAGAGTGCATAATTATACTGCATAAATGTATAATTATAAATATTATGCATTTATGGAGGATAAATCTATCAATGGATATTAAACACAATGGTATGAATACTGTGTCTAATTCAAGAAAATATTAATTGTTGAGAACTGGGTCAGTTTTCCAAAAAGAAAGATCCTATATATATTATTTGCAAAATCCTTGCCAAGTATTCATTAATAGCTATTGTCAGAACCAGAACAGTAGATTAGGTGGTTCTGTGATCCAGGACAGTACCCGTTCTGTCTTTAAACCTCGTATTTTAAGAATATACAGTTGTTCGCAAGGTTCAGGGAGGATTATTTTCCTCCATGATCCAAGTTGAATATGTATGCTCAGAAATGAATATTTTTTTCCCTTCCCTTAAAACATCAGCGTTGGATGCAACTGGAGAAAACATGCCAGACTGAGTAGGCCAGTGCTTTGAGGGGGTATTGAGAATCCTCTGCTTTAAATGCTTGGCTGGTACGTCTTAGCCAGCTGGTGAGGATTAAAGTTATCATGAGACTTGGGGACAGGGATGAATTTTCCGTAAGTCAGATTAGAAGGAATCTTGGGATTTTTTTCAGTTTTTGTTGTAGCTTGGAGCATGGATCATTTCTCACCTAATCAATTCCCTGTTATTGTTGAAGTCCAAGGTAACACCTTGTTCTTTTCTGTTCCCTGCCTAGGGCACTTAATAATTTAGTTTTTCATGGGCTGAAATGATGTAGTTTAGCTCAAATTACTGGGCTCAGTACAAGGTAAATGGAGGAAAATTAATGTCTTGTGTTACACAGCTCAGTCTGAGTCGTCTAATCATTCCTTCTGGTATTAAACATAAAACTTTGCCTTGGCAAATTAATTTGGCCTGAAAAGTCAAAAGTGGGAGGAATTTCAGAAAGGTTGTGGGGAATTTTCCTGCAAACTTTGAAAACAGACTGTCAATTTTTTTTTGTTTCTATTGCGTGACTAACTCAGTTTGAAATCAAAATTTTTGTCTAATGTTTCCTGTATACTTTTCTTCCAAATTTTCCATGTAGTTAAATGTACTTGAAGCTGTAGATTCAGAATATATAATGCAATAACAACAACAATGTAGTTAGAATTTGGAGTTCATTTTAGGGATAATTTGGGGCCAACCCTACTAAAAATGATTGAAGGAGCATTACCTATGTACTCCTGGGACAGTTAGTGCCAATTTGACCACTGCGTATAGTGGGACCAGGATAAGTGTTCTCATTGCTGTCTATCTCTGCCATGGCAGTATAAGTTATCATTACTTTATTAGGGAATTCCTTGGACAGCATGATATTAACCATGCTGACTATGCCTACAGCATAAAGAAAACCTTCCCAGAGGGGATCCTTGGTCACCAGGCTTGGTGATACGTAGTGCCTATCTGCTCAAGAGCAGGTATGTCATACCCACACTGCACACCCAGGTATCTTCTGGACCTGATGTATCTTTGCTGGGGACCTAGAACAACTTCACCTTTTTTATAGGTTTTCGGCACAAAATGCCAGAGCATATAGTGTTGCAGTCCAGTAGTTTGGTGCTTCAGCAGAAAGCGTGCTCTGGCACATGGGATGAGCTTAAGGACACATCCTGCTGGCATAATGCTGGGGGCCTCGTCTAAGCTGTCCCCGGCTAGAACTGAAATTTCAGCTCAAGGAGAACAAATAATTTTTTTCTAAAAAAATGCCATGTGAGAACAGACTTAGAATGTTATAAAATCACAGCCTGGAACCAGCAAATGAGCAGAGGAATTAAGTTATTTGATAGTAGAGGAGCAGCCAGTGTTGACTTTTTCCCCACTCAGATGCAGGGGACAAGTAGCTGGGGAAGGAGCAGCATTCAGGGCTTTCTCAGGTCATGTTCTGGCTTTTATTTTTCTTTCCCAGAGGAGAAGCTAAATGTCACATGAGAAACATGGTGGTGGGCAGGAGATCTTGGCCCTCCCAAAGAGCAGTGGCCATCTTAACTGTTTGTGAATATTATCGTGATCCTGTGTCACAGTGAACTACAGTCAAAAGCCTTCCACCACCTTTGCTCACATTCTTCATGAAGAAGGCAAGCCCAGCTTGGGAAGTCAGCCCATTCTCTATCCACTGCTTGGTTGTGAATTTGAATGAAATTACTATCTCCAAAATAAAGGATAACGTGTTTTGGAAAGGGAAGGCTGGAGTTCAAGCACTGGTGTTTTGTTTCATTAGAAAATGACAATAGTTTTGCATAACATTCAACAAAACCAGTTCCATTTCAGGATTGACTGAAGCAAGTTGTACAGCACAATTGTAGTATGATAAACAGAAATCACAGTATTTGTTCTTGACAGACATCATTTAAGCTAAAGGAGAAAAAGATTTGTTTTTTCAGTATTACCGAGATTTTAAGTTCCATCACCAGAGCACACATGTAAGAAATATTCAAAAGGCATAGTGAAAGTTAATGAAATTTAAGCTTCTTATGATAGCTTGATCTGTCCCAATAAGGACACATGGGCTGAAACGTAGCTGAAGAGGGAACTTGTATCTTCTTCAAGGGACTGAGAAAGCAATATGGGAGGTATAGGAGTGCATGGGCTCCTATGACAGTTGTATAAAGAAAAAAGTTATACAGAGTTAAATTTTGGGGAAAGAACTATTTGTTCTATGTCACTTTGGAAACATTTGTTTGAATTAATAAATCACTTCTGAGGAAATGTCTTGAAAGACATTTGGGTGAGGATAAACCTGCAGTAGATTTTAAGCAACTGAGTGTAAAACGGAGTTGTCAAAACCACCTCCATGTCTCCCTGACCCTGGACACACTGAAAAGATGCAGAGACGCCTCATGTTGCCCATAACATGGGTGGTTTTGGTGACAGGACCTTGGTGTTGCTGTGCCATCTCTTCCATCCCAGTGTCATCTTCCCTCCTGAGCTGGCTAGGTTTTTTTGAATGGGAAGAATTAGATGGTAGAGAGTCACAGTTAGGTGGTAGAAAGTCACACCAGGCTGTCTTTTGCTGTTTGACCTGGGCAACAGAAAGCTTCTGTTTGAGCTGGGCAACAGAAAATTCTGAGGAGAGAAACGTACTTAAAGTTTCCCATTCCTGCAAAGCATAGGCTTTTCTCTCTGGTAGTGAGCCACAGCCTCAACTGCTCTGCTGGAGCTGGGCTTCACCCCAGGAGCAAACAACAAAGTCTTCAGCTCCTCTTTATTTCACATCCATATTACTAGAGCATGCTCCAGAAGCCAGGAGATGTGCCTTCCCTCTATCAAGAGTGAAAAAATAAAATGGAGAAAGAGATATTAAGCCTCATTCAGTATGACAAAGTGAATATTTCTGAGTATATGCCTGGGGAACTACAGGCCAGTCAGTCTTACCTTGGTGCCCGGCAAGATCATGGAGCAGATCCCCCTGGAAACAATGCTAAGGCACATGGGAAATAAGGTGATTGGTGACAGCCAACATGGCTTCACTGAGGACAAATCAAGCCTGACAAATTTGGTGGCCTTCTACGATGGCGTTACAGCATTGGTGGATAAGGGAAGAGCAGCTGACATCATCTACCTGGACTTGTGCAAAGCGTCTGACACTGTCCTGCACGACATTCTTGTCTGTAAATTGGAGAGACATGGATTTGATGGATGAACCACTCAGTGGATAAGGAATTGGCTGGATAGTCACACTCAAAGAGTTGCGGTAAACGGCTCGATGTCCAAGTGGAGGCCAGTGACGAGTGGCGTTCCTCAGGTGTCAGTATTGGGACCGGCGCTGTTTAACATCTTTGTCGGAGACATGGACAGTGAGATTAGGTGCACCCTCATCAAATTTGCCGATGACACCAAGCTGTGTGGTGCGGTCGACACACTGGAGGGAAGGGATGCCATCCAGAGGAACCTTGACAGGCTTGAGTGGTGAGCCCATGCGAACCTCATGAAGTTCAACAAGGCTGTCGTGGTTTAACCCCAGCCGGCAAGTAAGCACCGCACAGCCACTCGCTCACTCCCCCACAATGGGACGGGGGAGAGAATCAGAAGAATAAAACTGAGAAAACTCATGGTTTGAAATAGACAGTTTAATAGGTAAAGCAAAAGCCGCGCACACAAGCAAAGCAAAGGAATTCATTCACTACTTCCCATCGGCAGGCAGGTGTTCAGGCATCCCCAGGAAAGCAGGGCTCCATCATGCGTAATGGTTACTCAGGAAGACAAATGCCATCATGCTGAATGTCTCCCCCTGCCTTCTTCTTCCCCCAGCTTTACATGCTGAGCATGACATCATATGGTATGGCATAGCCCTTTGGCCAGTCTGGGTCAGCTGTCCCAGCTGTGCCCCCTCCCAGCTTCTTGTGCCCCCAGCAGAGCATGGGACGCTGAAAAGTCCTTGACCAGTGTAAGCACTACTCAGCAAGAACCAAAACATCAGTGTGTTATCAACATTATTCTCATCCTAAATCCAAACCACAGCACTCTACCAGCTACTAGGAAGAAAATTAACTCTATCCCAGCTGAAACCAGGACAAAGGCCAAGTGCAAGGTCCTGCACATGGGTTGGGGCAATCCCAAGCACAAATACAGGCTGGACAGAGAATGGATAGAGAGCAGCCCTGTGGAGAAGGACTTGGGGGTGTTGGTTGATAAGAAGATCAACATGATGCAGCAATGTGCACTTGCAGCCCAGAAAGCCAACTGTATCCTGGGCTGCATCAAAAGAAGCGTGACCAGCAGGTTGAGGGAGGTGATTCTGCCCCTCTACTCCACTCTCATGAGACCTCACCTGGAGCACTGCGTCCAGCTGTGGGGCCCCCAACATAAGAAGGACATGGACTTGTTGGAGTGAGTCCAGAGAAGGGCCACAAACATGATCAGATGGCTGGAGCACCTCTCCTATGAGGAAAGGCTAAGAGAGTTGGGGTGGTTCAGCCTGGAGAAGAGAAGGCTCCAGGGAGACCTTATAGCAGCCTTCCAGTACTTGAAGGCAGCCTACAAGAAAGCTGGAGAGGGACTTTTTACAAGGGCATGTAGTGATAGGATGAGGGGTAATGGCTTTAAACTGAAAGAGGATAGATTTAGATTAGATATAAGGAAGAAATTCTTCACCGTGAGGGTGGTGAGGCACTGGAGCAGGCTGCCCAGAGAAGTTGTGGGTGCCCTATCCCCGGAAGTGTTCAAGGCTGGGTTGGATGGGGCTTTGATCAACCTGGTCTAGTGGAAGGTGTCCCTGCCCATGGCAGGGCGGTTGGAACTAGGTGATCTTTAAGATCCCTTCCAACCCAAACCATTCTATGATTCTGTGATACAGGCGTATGTGGGAGTTTAACTCATAATCACTGACCTGTGTATTACTTTGGCAAGTCACAGCAAAGATTTATCACCATCACACAGTCCAAGACCAAAGATGAAACCAAGCTGGGACATTAAATAGAGGCACCTTGTCTCCATGGGGTCATGTCCTCCACGTTTTGCCAAGGTAGCTTGGATACCTGAAGGAATTACTCAGAGAAGTACAGGTGTCTGTCTAAGGCAGGGTGGCAGTATGATATAAGTAGGTGGGCTTAGTGCAGCATCTAGTGGACAAATGTCCACATCACAAAAAAACATGTTTCTGGCTGATTATTGCAGGAAGAATCAGCAAAGGACTAAGTGACCGTGGAGAAGAGCAAAATCCCCTTTAGCTGGAAGAAGCATCACTCTTCCTAATGAGGCACACTGGCAAATGGAAGAAACTCATCCTAATATTAGCCATTTTATAAATGTGAAATAGATATATAGGGAACCTGAGGCAACATAGATTGATTTAAATCAAAGTGAATGAAATCACTGGTTATAATCATGAATTAAATCAGAGGCAGGAAATCTTCGGTTAAACTGTGATATTTTTTTTATTTCATTTGCATTTTATGTCCTAAGGAATCTTTCTCATTGACTGGTCTGATGACTTAAATGTGGTGATGTGCAGACAGACGTGGTTTTTACACAAAACTTGATTCTCCTTATTTCCTAGTGGGAAGGATGCCTTGAGAAGGCTGCACAATACCTACACTTTCATTGAATAAATTATATTGTTTATAAGATATTTTCTCTGTCCTAATTCTTTTATTTTTACATTGCATTTGAGTTTAACTTGTTGATAAGTTAATTAGAGAGATGGTGGATTGAAAATCTAGTGTGTTGATGTCTAACAGAGCAAATAGCTAATCAGTGGGATTTTCAAAACTGATAAGCAGCCAGGCACTTCATTCTCAATAACATAAATGTATCTGAATTAAATCAGAATTAGGTGCATAGTCTTGGTAGGTACTTTTCAAAGTCTCACATTTTTAGGTATTTAAAAAAACTGGCCATGTGTTCTTTAAATTCTAGTTATTGTAGATCTCATATTGTCATATTTATTTATAAATTGGAAGAGGAGAACAGCATGTCTGCTAATTCATTTCTGAATCATTTTCTCAGATTTCAATGGATTAATTCACAGGAGGAAAATATTCCCACTGCATCTGATAATAAATAGAAACTAAAAGAAATGAAGGCAAATGCTTATTTACACAACAAAAGCAGAAAGTACTGGCATTTGGAAAATATGTAAATATTTACATTCAGTCTTTTGTAAAAACTACAGTACATGGTAATGTAACATATTTGTGAAGTTTAAGCAGTCATAAAAAATAGCAATTTCTCAGTTTTAGCTATGTCACTATGGAAAAAGGTAGCACTCCTTAACTCTTTAAAATCTGGAGTTTAATCACTGGTGTAATACACTGTTATTTCTTTAACTGTTTGTAGTAATTTTAGTAAGCCTAGACTTAGCATACTTTGTCATAAGTCTGAATTTTAATGCTTTTATTTTTAAAAAGAAAAATATATTCAATTTAAAATCTCAACAAATCTGATTTTTAAAAGTGGGTTTTAAGTTTTGGTTTTAAAAAGTTTAATAGCCCTACTGACCACTGCGCCATTATGGACCAATGCCTTCTTTGCCCTCTATCTTGTCTCTGGATGTGAAGTCTCTCCTCATCAGGGCCCCAGGCACCCATGGGATGTCCTCACCAACTTCCCTCAGCCTTGAGCATACACATTGGCTGGAAGAGGGAACTTGATGGTGGAGACTCTATAGAGGGTGAGGCCTGTTTTCTTTCCCTCATCCTTTCACCTGTGGGCAGAGCACCAGGGAGTGATGTCCACTGGCTCATTTGGTACCTCCAGGGAGCTGTTGCAGCTGCTCTTCTCAGGTTGCCCCTCTGGTTCCCTACCAACATATTTTTGTTTTTGTAGTGCTTGTACCATTTTTTCTTTCTCACTTGTGCCTTCACCATACCCAATAAGTTGGTTTTCTCATTTTCCTCTTCTCCTTTCATCCTTTCTTACCCTGGGAGGGCTTTATGGTGCAGTAACAGTAGGAGAGTCTGCTTAAGGAGAGCATGTGACCATGGCCACTTTCTATGATCTTTCTGATCTCTACAAATTCATAGAATCATAGAATGGTTTGGGTTGGAAGGGATCTTAAAGATCACCTAGTTCCAACCGCCCTGCCATGGGCAGGGACACCTTCCACTAGACCAGGTTGATCAAAGCCCCATCCAACCCAGCCTTGAACACTTCCAGGGATAGGGCACCCACAACTTCTCTGGGCAGCCTGCTCCAGTGCCTCACCACCCTCACGGTGAAGAATTTCTTCATGGACATCATTTATTTCAACTCTAGCAAGACTTTTGACATGCCTCCTCTTGTATCCAGGTTGGGATGTTATTGTTTGGATGGCTGGACAACTAGATGAGTAACAAACTGGTTGAATGATCAGACTTAGAGGGTAGTGGTTAGTGGGTCACTCTCTACCTCGAGACTGGTGACAAGTGGAGTCTATGCTGGGACCTGTTCTCTTTATCAAATTATCTTTATCAGTGACCTGGAGATGAGGAGCACATGCTCGTCAAGTCAGCAGAAACCACAGTGGGGGGAGAAGTTGACATGCTCACGGGCAGGGCTGCCATCCACAGGGACCTGGATGGTCTGGGGAATGAGGGCAACAGAAACCTCATGAAATCGAACACGTATGAACAGGAGTATGATATCCAGGGAAGTGATTATCTCCCTCTTCTCAAAGCATGTTAGACCCCATGTGCCTTCCAGCACAAGGAAGATGTTGATAAATTCAAGCAAGTTTAGCAGACGTCCACCAAGATGGTCAGAGCTGGAGCACGTTCCCTTTGAGACACTGAAAGACCCAGGCTTGTTCAGCTTTTGAAGGGATGGCTTCAAGGGTGACCTAACCACAGACCCCAGTGGTTACAAGTTGGTCCTCAAGGAGACAGAGCCAGACTTTTCACAGCGGCACATGGTGGAAGGACGAGGGGTAATTGGCATATATTGAAATTAGGGAGGTTCAGAATGGGTATGAGGAGAACCTTTCACCACTGGAACAGCCAAGCAGTGGGCCAGGTTGCCCAGAAAGGCTGCGCAGTCTCCATCCTTGGGAGTTTTCAAGACTTAGCCTGATAAACCCCTGAGTAACCTTGTCTGACTTCGTAGTTGATCCTGCTTTGAGCACGAGCTTGGACCAGAGACTGCCTGAGGTCCCTTCCAACATAAATTATCCTGTGATTCTGAGATCTAAATTTCTTCACATTAAATTATGCATGGCATAGAACATTCCTTGCTTCTAGTAAAAACACCCCGGTCTTCCGTCTTCCTTCCTGTAAAAAAAAGAAACAGTTTTTAGAACTGTCAGATTTTCTCATGGTATGAGAAATGTGTCTGCACTGAAAACTGGCAATATATTCCATTATGCAAGATAGCTGTAAGAAACCTCTACAGAAACATCTAATATCAGGAACGGTCAGTTCATAAGAACTATGTTTCTTCGTCTTGAGATATTTTTCAGTTTATCTTTCTTTAGAATAGAGTAGTGGAAGTTAAAATTAACGCTCCTTTGATTGTAGGATGTTTCTAACCCACATAATTGCAGAGGAATGCTTTAAGATATGACCCACGTGCACCCTGATGTCTCAAATAAGAGGAACAGATTATGGGTAGAGTTTCCATTTCTGCTTAAACTCCTCCATAGGGTCAAGTTTCAACTGGCTGATATCACTGCATCCAAGTCTGCTCAAAAGCAGTTGGTAGGAGAATCCAGATGGGCGTTTCTGGCTGTGATATTCATAATGGATCAGTAACCGTAGTAGTAGATATAATTCTCCCACAGCTACTGAATCCTGTTCAGCTTCTCCTGTTTGTGTTCTGGTGCCAAGATGTGACATAAGCTTCATGATATTCTGGCAGAGATGGGATGTGCCAGCAGGGAGGGAAGAGCAGACTGCCTGGGATGTGCAGGGAAGGGTACAGGTGGCAGGAGAGAACAGTTGATGGAGCCTCAGGATGTCAGCCTACATTCATGTGGCTGCAACGTCACCTGCAGCTACAGCAGCCCTGCAGATAGTTCTCTTAATTTAAAGGCAGCTCAGGTTTACAGGTATAAAGACCTCCCAGATTATTACCCAATATGGGACATGAAGTGGTGGGGAATATTAAGGGAAATCGGCTCATCCTAAGAAAGTCACTTTTACTAGTAGCCAGAAATTCCGTGTGGATGTTAGAGGGAGGCTCAGCTGTGGCTTTGTGATTCTCCCCTTGGTTGTAAGGCAGTTTCCCACCTTCTGACTCTTGTCTGCTTTCCAGCACGTGCCTGGCTCAGCCTGACTACTCCATTTGACAGAATAACACCCTTTAAAGCTAGAGAGTACTTAATTTCAATCTGACATTGATACATGGTCATACAAGGAGCGGCTGAGGGAGCTGGGGTTGTTTAGCCTGGAGAAAAGGAGGCTGAGGGGAGACCTTATGGCTCTCTACAACTCCCTGAAAGGAGGCTGTAGTGAGGTGGGGGTCAGTCTCTTCTCCCTAGTAATGAGTGATAGGACGAGAGGAAATGGCCTCAAGCTGCGCCAGGGAAGGTTTAGGTTGGATATTAGGAAAAACTTCTTCACTGAAAGGGTAGTCAGGCACTGGAACAGGCTGCCTAGGGAAGTGATGGAGTCCCCATCCCTTGTGGTATTTAAAAGACGGGTAGATGTGGTGCTTAGTGGTGGGCTTGGCAGTGCTGGGTTAATGGTTGGACTTGATGATCTTAAAGGTCTTTTCTAACCTAAACAATTCTATGATTCTATGGAATATTAACACAGGTAATTCCCCTTAAAGCTAAGAGTAGCTATGTTTGTCCCTGGTACATTGATGGAGGATTTGACCTTGTGAGCATCCGTAAACTCTGAGGGGCTGCATACATGCTTTTTCGTTGACATTTATTCTCATGTGCTAAATTGTTTAAGTCTGTTGTTACACATAAAGATACAGTGAGGAGAGTAAAACTGAAGCCATATATTGTTTTTATCACTAGCAATATTCTTCAAAGAATATAAATGCATCTTCTTGTGAGGTACATATTGCAAGCATATAAATTGTGTACTAATAGTTTGACAATTTCTTTATTAATTCTCTGCCACAACTATAAAATAATTTGTATGTCACATTGACACCAGAAATAACCATAATTTCCAGGTAAACAGCTGTCTAAGTACTCCTCCAGGAAATTTATGTAACTTTAGCTCCTTCCTATGGCTGAAAATGCAATAGTCTAAAACAAACACCACAACTACATATCCTTAGTAAAAGAGGTATAATTATTGGTTGTGGCTGGCAGTTTATCTTATTCAGAAAAGTGGTTTTATATTAAAAGAACAGAATTCCAGCATTTCTGTTAACCGTCAAGAATAAAACAAGCTGGTATGTATGTTCACAGCTGAATGAATCTGTTTCTTTAAACACTGTAATTTTCAATAATACCTGCAGATGCATTACTTAATTTTTAAGTTTTATAGATAGATATAGATTAGATATAGATATAGATATAGATATAGATATAGATATAGATAGATACAGATGTTTAGATATAGATAGATATAGAGATAGATATAGAGATAGATATAGAGATAGATAGAGATAGAGAGGTAGAGATAGAGATAGAGATAGATTAGATATAGATATTTTTCACCTCTGCAGAACAATTTTCATAATGATTTTCATTGCTCTAACTTTGATTACTAGGCCTTTGGGGAGGTATTGTCATCTCTTATACTGTATAGTACAAAACACATTAGTATCAATCACTAAATAACAGACAGAAATAATGTGATTGAGAGCAGAAATATAGGCTGGATGTGCACTGACATTCACCTTTGAGAAATGTAGCAAAATTCATATGTTAGGGAGTAGCAGAAATAACCTAAAAGAGGTATTTATCAGAGGACAAAGATCTTTAAAACGATAATGTTGAAATAGTAGTAGAGGTAATAATAACAAAAGCTAAAGTCCACAGTCCTGCACGTTCACCTGCATATATGTAAGGATTTAAACTCATGGTCAAGTCACCACAGATTAACATCATGTCACATATCTCTTGAGCATGTGATTGACTGTGCCTGTGCTCTTTTCCTGCAGTAAATATGAGGTAATGCAATTTAACTTCATTTCCAGTAACAGAGGAGTTTGCCATAGATTAAAAGGAAACATATGGACTGTTACCACAATTCATTTGAGGCAAAATCAATTGTTAAATTAAGGTAATTTGGCACTCGATCCGAACATTGAGTGTTTGCAAACTTAAAATGTTAAAGCACTAACAACAGAGCACTCTTTGGCAAACTACAGACAAGTGGTGAGCAATGGTGCCAAAGATGGTGTTTGGTGTTTGAATGTCCCAGAATGAGACTAGAGCCATGTCCGTTTGAGCAAAGGATTAGTGAGAAGCACCATTCTCCAAACATGGAGATCCTGGATGCCATCTCTTAGCTGGCTCCCTAGGACCTGAATACGATTCCTGCTTAGTATGAGGACTCATTTTGACAAAAATCCACTGTTAGTCTCACCGTGCACATCTTTAGCTTCCCAGCTCATGTCCAGGTTCCTTGTCCTCTGGCTGTACATATTGAATAAAAGTTAATTCACTCTTTGACTGGCTTTTGAAGCCAGCCAAGCATGCTGGGGCAGGTCCCTGATGGGACACCACCCTAGCAGGGCTAGAGAAAAAAGTGCATAGTCTGGAAACTATACAGCGCTCCAGCACAATCCCAGAATGTTTGGTATCCTCAGACACAGATGTCACAGGAATGCAACACACATCTCCAGTGTCATGATGTCCTGGTTTCAGCTGGGATAGAGTTAATTTTCTTCCTAGTAGCTGGTAGAGTGCTGTGGTTTGGATTTAGGATGAGAATAATGTTGATAACACACTGATGTTTTGGTTCTTGCTGAGTAGTGCTTACACTGGTCAAGGACTTTTCAGCTTCCCGTGCTCTGCCAGGTGCACAAGAAGCTGGGAGGGGACACAGCTGGGACAGCTGGCCCAGACTGGCCACAGGGCTGTTCCATACCGTATGACGTCATGCTCAGTATATAAGCTGGGGGAAGAAGAAGGAAGGTGGGGACGTTTGGAGTGATGGCGTATGTCTTCCCAAGTAACCGTTACGCGTGATGGAGCCCTGCTTTCCTGGGGATGGCTGAACACCTGCCTGCCGATGGGAAGTAGTGAATGAATTCCTTGCTTTGCTTTGCTTGCGCGCACGGCTTTTGCTTTACCTATTGAACTGTCTTTATCTCAACCCATGAGTTTTCTCAGTTTTATTCTTCTGATTCTCTCCCCCATCCCATTGTGGGGGAGTGAGTGAGCGGCTGGGTGGTGCTTAGTTGCTGGCTGGGGTTAAACCATGACACATGAAAAACTCAAGATCAAGTGCTGCGTAGTGTGGATGTGGCCTGAGTTGTAGGGAAAGAGCCCTGAACAGTTTCATCATGAGGTTATGCTTCATTTCTTAGCCTGAGGTGGATGCAGTTGGACATATATTTTTTTCAGAAGGGTCTATAGTATGTCTAGGACTCACAAACTTAACCACAATCTTTTTGCATTGTCCAGACACTGAGACTCACCTTGATTTAATTATTTAAAATTTAATCTGGATTTTTTTAATTTCTTCCTAGAACCAGTGCCTAGGTCAATACCTGGTAGCAGCAATGTTGCGACCATCATGCCTACAATTCACAAGTATCTTAAGAACCCTCTGAGCGACCACAAGTCCATCAGTTCTTTTGGTGAATCCTTTCTGAATTGTAGAGTGTTTCATTCATTAAATGACCTTGATAGTCACTTATTCCATAACAATACATTAGAAAGAAGAAAAGAGGACATAAAATTCTCTCAATATTCCCATAAAGGAATAATTTACTTTAACTGAAAAAAAAAAGGTAGTCAAGACTTTAAGTAATGCTGTTCTTTAGAATCGACCCTAATCTCCACCATGAAGTGATAAATGGGTGCTAAAGGCTAAGTAGATTATCCTAGGAAAGTCTCCTTGAAAGTCATTTAACAGCTAATTATATGTTAAGGTCAAATATTACCAGTTTCTCATGGGAGAGAAGTAGACATCCTGTCTGATTTTCCTATTGTGAAACAATTTTAGGAATATGTCCAGATTCAAGGATTCTGCAAACGTCCCCTGAGGAACACCCCTTCTCTGACACTTTTCCTGATTTTGAATTTATTTCAATTTGGTTTGGCCAATATCTCTCCCAAGGGCAACAGAGGCATCACATATTTGGGAGAAATAGGGTACATTGTGGGTTTTTTTGTTTCACTTACAAAAAACCTGGCTATGGCACCTCCACTGCCCCAAAACAATTTTGCAATATGGTTAAGGGGGAAAGGGTATGGAGCTCTGGGACACCAGCACGCAAGTGGAATCTGTTCGGTCTCTAGTTCAGTCCATCTTCATTTCTTCAGTCTCCTTAAGCTCTATAGTAAAGAACATCTGACAATACTTATCTATTGTACTCAAGTGTGAAGACAACCTGAAATAACTGTCCTGCAAATTTTAAGCAGATCTGTGAGTAAAGTCTACAGTTAGGTGAAATGATTTGGGCATTCGCAGAGGCATAGCTGGCACAACCTATTCTCCATCTTAACTCACTTTTCCACACTTTAAGATATAGTCATGCCTCAGAAGAATCAAATTTCATAACAAGGAGCTGAACAGTATAAAAGGATGTGATTGTATCATGATACTGCTTGAAACCTATTTTTTCTTCTTGTGAATGAAATCACTTTTCTTCCAGAGTGGAAAGGAACATATGAATGTAGGCAAGATGATGACTCACAGCTGTGAAATTGCTCACATGAATAACATTCATGAGCATGAAGGTCTGACTGCAGTCAGTATGTGGCTGCAGTTCTTGTAGACGTGTACAGGCCAGTCAGCCAGGGCACCGACTGTGCTTTTGCTGAGGCAGCCCAGAGATGAGCATAGGCTGCAAATCCCCCTCAAGCAGCGGTGCGAGGATTTGGGTGGCCAGCCCTCGCTGAGTGATGGTGCCCATGTCTATGTTGCTTTCTGTACTTGGGCTTAGCTAGGTTATCTCCCCAGCTGGCACAGGTTTGTTTGCACTGTAGTCCTGACTTTGACTGGTACAGCTATGTTTACTAAGGTTTTGTTAAAAGACACATTTGAGAAGTATTTTGGTCCAGACAATACACAAGTAAGAAGCAAATGAGAGATCATGGCTTTGCAGAGCTGTGAAGCGGGGTAGATGGACAAGGGAGGAAAGGGAAGGAATGGGAGAAGAAGGATACAACCTCATCCCTTTTAACAGAAAATGACATCAGTCTTCACCTATTTTCCAGATGAAGGAAGGAAATAGGCAGTTTTCAGTTTATAGGAAGCTTTTAAAATGACATATTTAATAAACAAAGTGACCTTAGAAATCCAGAAAGGAAGAGTGGCATTCTCTGTCTTTGCTGAGGTGGAGGAAGGAGCTGGAAGATCCTGCCAGGGTTAATGAAGATCAAACAAGCCATTCCAGCCAGCAAGACTGTTGTGTAGAAACCACATTAAACCACACAGACTTTTCTGTCACACAGTGAGCTGGTCGAAGTGGCGATGCGTGCTTATTTATTTGTTTATTTATTCAATTTACAAGAGGCTCTGGTCAGCACACTCCCTTAGGGCACGTATAATAAGAACAGTACATCAATTAAATAGCGATGTTTACAGCATTGACAGAATGCCTAACAAAGGACTTTGAATTACTTCAGGCCTGTCCCTTTGGAGAATACTCAGTTTGTAGCTCTCACACATCTGGAAGGTTTGGAGGAGAAAAAGGCTGCGTGAATACATGGATGTACTTTAAAGCACAGTTTGAAGGACAACAGGAGCTTCAGCTGTTGTCTTATAGCTGTAAGGGAAGTGAATTCTCCAGTCTGGAGCCCTACATGAGATAAACCTGAGATTTTTAAAGCTATTTATGTACCTACAATCACAAGTAGGCACTAGTGGGTGTTCTTACTTGCCCTGTTTTTTAATGTTAATTCCAAACTTGTTCAGCCTACAAGTGAAAATCCCACAAGGTACCAGACTGCATCTATCTAACTTTAAAAATCTGGGCTTTGGTAGACTACTGCTACAACATTAGCAAGTCAGGAGAGAGGCAGCCTCTGAGGTCTCTTTTATAGCTATTTGGTCAAGCACACTTAGAGGTAAAAGCGTTATGTTTATTAAGGGTCTGCCATATAACAAAAATATGCCTTGAGGGTAATAAAGAGTAAACTAAACAAACCTCACATACCACTCTGTTATCGTCAGCTCCAGCCATGCAGCGTGTCCCACAAGTGTCCCATGCCCTGTTTCTACCTGTGTTGCCTATTTTCTTCACTTCACAAGGCCAATGCAGAGTTAGAGTGGCCAGTGGCCATGAAAGGATAAATGCCACTCTCTGGACAACTGTCTTATTTCCCCAATGGCAGTTTTTGTAGTGTGGTGGTGGATCCAGCGAGGGTGTCCCATCTTGTAGTCCTTCAGTTCATATAGACTAAGTGGTCCCTGGACAAGAAAAGTTTTATTTTTCTTCTCAAACCCCAACTCTCTGCCAACAGGTCCACAGGAATCCATGCGGAGGCTGCAGGGAAGGGGCATGTCTAGATTCATAAAGAGGAAGCAGAGAGACAAAATCTAGTTAAACCTGACTCTAGACTTTTCTCCTTAGGTATCTTTAGACACAAAAGCCAGCATTATCCTCAAGGCTTAGTGATTTGGGGTGCCTCCTTTTGGGGATTTCCAACTTGAAATACCCCTGGGGTTGGCTTTTAAAAACAGTCGTGTACTCTTAGTTACAAGTGGAGTTACAGATGCTGTGCACTGTCAAAGTCAGTCAGACCCACAGATGTCCTGCACCTACAAAATCAGACCAAAAGCCTTGTGGCTGAGGCACCCTAAAATTGTGGGCTACTTCTGCGCAAGTTTACATTAGCCCAGCTCAGTTTCTGCACCTGTAAAATTGGACGGATGATGTTTAATTGCCTAGCTCAAAAGGGTTTTGCAAAGATCAATTAGCTAATGCCTATAAAGTGCTCTGCATGTATCCGGCGCAACCTCTGTCGTGGCGTAGCACTACCCTTCCTCGCCATGCTCAGTAGGAGCACTGTTGCTTTAAAAAGGGAGCTTGTCCAAGCTCTCCTCCTCCACTGGATCTAAGATGGATGCTCCTGCTGCAGCACAGCCTGTAAGCAGACTTTGCCCAGCCTGCTTTTTTTGTTTTTCCTGGAAGCTTGCTCCAGACAAGTCAGCTGCACTGCAGACTGAGCAGAAGCAGGAGGGCAGCTCTCCCCAGGTAAGCTACCACCACCACAAAGATGCTCTTTCCCACACCTGGACGGGGCAGCACCAAGGATGCTGCCATCCTGAGAATTATGGTCCTCTCCGTCTGTGTCTCTAGCTGACTCACAACAGCTCTCAGCCAGGCAAGAGTCAAACAGCCCTGGGCCTCTGCTCTCTTGCATTTCTTTCCTGGCTGACTGGCATTAATTTAGTTACCAGGAGGACAGGGAGACTCCTGTTCCCACGCCCAAAGCTGATCTTGTGCACGTTCCTTTGCATTAGCATCTCCTCCGTGGAGGCACTCTTGAATGACATGGGAGCTGCCTCCAGGACGAAGGTCCTGAGGCCATGCTGGGGCCCGGCAGCAGACTTTTTACCCTGTGGTGAGGAGGTGGTCTTCGGTCACCGGAGAGAGCCGAGGGATTAGCTCAGAAGGGTTCTGCAGGCTTTCGTAGGCCTGCCACCACTAGGAGCAGTTTAAGCTGCGTTGGCTCCTTTCCCTCAGAAATGCATTGATTTTCCACTAAGCTCCTCTTCTTTGAGGCATTAAAAATGTCATCTTTAGAGGACTGCAAACTGGGCACTCCAATAACTCTCCAAAGTTTAGCTTTATTTCATCTTACTATTCCCATGCACGCTTTGGAGGAGACATGCCCTCTGTATAACGTCCATTTTACTAAGGTCTTTCCTTTCCCTTCCCCGGGTGGTGAAGTGTTGGAGGTAGGAGATGTTCCTGACCAACACAGAGCTGGAGGCAATGTGCTTTTTCTTAATGACTTCGATTTACAGAACTGTTTCTCACCTCAGTCAAGAGTAACAGACCCTGCTAGTACTCCCACAACCCCGGGGACAGAGAGCGCTTGTGCAGTGCCAGCGGGGTGGAAAATCCCTGCCCTGACTTTTAAAGGCAATTTAGAAAGAGGAAAGTGCTGTAAAGGGCCAGTGGTCAGTGCTCACCGGGACGGAGCAGAATAAGACCGTTGTAATCAGTCCCGTGCTTCTCCCTGAGCACACTGCAGCGAAGGGTTGAGCAAGGACTGCGAGCATCGAGGAAGCGCTTGTGCCATGAGAGTGCCCAGTCCAGGAGCTCCCATGAATGAGAGGATTGATAGGATTCCCAGGCAACCCAGGATTAAACTCTCTCCTCCTCCATCTGTTTTTTGTGACCCGCAAGGATTCTAAAGCCATGATAATGGGCATCAGGCGATGGAGGCAGAGAGAATCTGTTGTCTGTGCCACATTAAAAACACAAAAGCAACACACTCCCAGCTTTCACTGAGTAACATTTTCTTTACCCACTGTGAAAAACTGATCAGGCTACACAGCAAAACACACAGAAACAGTTGAGAGGAGAGGAGAGGAGAAAAAGTCTTTGAGAGGCATTTTTCTTCAACAGCCCCTTGCCATTATTAGCAGCTCAGCTGGCTGGCATCTCTGTGTGGTTTGGAGTCAAGGGCAGCCCCCTCTCCAAAAAGAAAAAGATGGGAATTGATGGTTTTCCCTTGGTTGTTTCCCAGATGTGGGATGGATGCATTTAACAGAGGGATCTGCAATCTCTGTTCCTCAAATTACACTGTCAGGGTCGCGTAAGAGCATCCTGTGTGCCTACTGTGTCCGGGGCCAATGTCCATGGCCCGTCCTGAGTATACTGGGGTTAGAAAAGCCAGAAAACAGAGAGGCTAAGCAGATGTTGTCATACAGCTGTTTCTGCTATAGTTTTGTTGGAATTTTGTTGGAAAACTTGCTGTAGAATTTAGCTGTGGCCACAATTGCATCTCTTATTTGCTTTCCACTGACATTAGAGTAGATGAAGTTTAGGGTTTGGGTTTTTCTTGGTGTTTTTTTTTTGTTTTGTTTTGTTTTGTTATGTTTTTTTATGGAGTGAGAATTTCATAGCTGAAAAGCCACTAAATGCTAAAAGCTGTGAGAATAGTGGCATTTGTCAGAAATGAACACAGAATTTCCCGTTAAGAAAATCTGAGGAAAATCAGTGACAATCTTCCTGACCGCTGAGAACTGCTGGAAAACACTCACTTTTAATGGTGGGAACTGGGAAAAATGAATACATTTATATGTAGAAAAATTAAAAAAAAAAAAATCAAACATCTGGTTAATTAGGAATTTCTTCTCTGTATATCAGGGAGAATTTCTGAGCAGAAGAAAATCCTCATAGAGGAATCCAAAGGTGTTCTCCTGCTTCTAGCACACATGGCCACAGCCTGGGTTCATCTCTGACATGAAATGTATGTCTGATTAGCACCCAGCCAGGGTGCCTGCACCCTTACCCATAGTAAGCCTTAACCATAATAATAATATGGAGCAAGTCATGCAAGACTTTACAAAATAGAATTTAGTTTTAGGCTCGGGTTATTTATTTATTTATTTATTTATTTATTTATTTATTTATTTCGGTCTGCCTGAAATTATAGCTTTGTTTAATGACATTTTGCAATCAAGATATCAGACTTCCTTGCAAAAAGCTAGTAATGTTGTGAAAAATTCATTTCTCCAAAGTGCCAAAAAGCCCGACCTTCTCGTAAGTTGTGATGCATCATCAGTTTTATTTTTACTTCTGCTTTCATCAAGTACTTTTCCTTTAGGCTTATCATTCATCTCTAAATAGTAGTACCATATGACACAAGAAATGAAGGCTGGTTTCCGGTGGTTCCTCCCTGGAGCTGCCAGCAGCAGTCTGAACTTCTCAGTACTAGAGATATATAGTATAGGCACTGGCTTTCCAATAAAAGCAAATTATGGGAACTGCATTTGAAAATTATGCCAGGCCCTTATGAAACACTTTCAGGAAACGGTCAAGGTAATAATAATGATTTTTACTTGCTTTTTTATTTGTTTTTGATTTTGTGATTTCTTCTGTCTCCTAACTTTTATTTAGATCATAGCAGCATTTCACACAGGACTCAAAAGAATAGACTCCTTATTTTACTTCAGCCGGGTGTAGTCCCTATGGACTTCCCACCTATATGGGCCATTAATGATCACCAAAATTTGAATTCCATATGATCCAAAGGCAATGAGGTCTAAGCAGTGTATGTATCTTCTCAGTAACTAGAGACACGTTTCTTGGCAGTGGACTTCCCCTTTGAAACTCTTTTGGGGGATGTAACACTGTGCTCCAGCTAGTCTAAATCCCAGGAAGAATTGCTTCCAAGTACTTTCTATTGAAGTCCATATCCTGAGCACCCTGGAATTTGTCGGAGGAATGGCACATGTAAAGTTCAACATAAAGAAATGGCCTGAAAGCAATAACATGAAATACAAAGGTGAAGTGTTGCTTGTAGGAAGGGATATCCAATTGCATGAATACCAAATATCTATTGATTAGACAGGCAGCAGAGAAAGATGAGGTTGGGTAAAAATGAATCCCAGAGTGAGTCTCAGTGGAAAATGTGAGGCTATTGCAAAGCTAATGTAAAAAACTTGGGCTATATTTAGAGAATTACTGTAAGCGAGAAATGGAAGGAATTATTCTGCTGGGCAATGTCACGGTTTGGATGCACACTTTGAGAGGGATGGAGAGATTTTAGAGGAAAAGACCAAGGTCATTAAGGGTTTTATAGTTTATGAGCTATGGTGAAGTTTGAAAGAGTTAAGTAGAACAAGTAGGGATAAACAATGACCATCTTCAAATATATAAAACCTATTGTTATAACAACGACTGAGATCTATTAGGCTACAACTTTTCATTATGGAAAAGAGACCAGTTAGGACACAGCACTGGTTTATAAAATCATGAATGACATGAAGAGGATGAATAGGAGTTGACTGTTCCTTGTTTCTTCCATTGCAACATTTTGAGACAGCTGATAAAGATATCAGGAGCAAGATTCAAAATAAACAAAAAAGGAGAGATTTTCATAGGAGAAGTGGAAGGCCTAAGGAACTTCTCACCAAAGGATGTTATGGAAGTAGAAGTTTACATGGATTCAAAGGGAGACTGGAAAATTACTGGAAAATTACTACCAATTATTGTGCTTCCTACTGGGGGACTCCAACTTGCACCCAGCAGGAAGGACGTGCATGCAGAGCTGGTGACCATGTGTAGGACTGTGGCCAGGCTTATGCCTCTGTTTAATGCATATAGTAAATATGTGTGTATGGTGCATTAACTTCAGTGCATATTGACATAACTGAGCTAGCTAGTTTAGTGCTAGCAACAGTGTAGTAACACAAAATTCAGTGTATGCTAACCCCTCTTCTGCCCCGGCAGTCTGGGTAAACACTGAAGCTCTTAGTCCTTGGTGAGCTCTGGCGTGCGGTGGCTAAACTGATCGCTTCAGGCTCATTTAGGTGCAGATGTATTACACTATAATGACTTAAAGACATCAGTAGGTCTACATAATGACATTAAAGTGGGGCATATATATTCTGAATGTGCTGTGAGCATGTTTTCACCCTGTGTCGGCAGGACCAGGCCTTTATTTCTCTTCAGTTTCTCACAGAAAATTCTAAAAATTCTAATACAAGATATAAATAGGAATCTTCACAAAAGCAGAGCTGTTCTGTAGCTATTGAGGGCTTGCAGTAGTATGCTTGATTTTTTCCTTCAAGCTGATATTTAATTTGAGTAATTTTTCTCCCCTCTCTCATTTTTCTTTTAAATTTATACCTGGTTAAAGAAGTTACTTTAAAAAATTATATGCAATTGGTGACTTTGTAAATGATTTAACAGATCAAAATTACTTTCAGAAATAATTCAGACAGTTTTCCACTGGTTAAAAATATAAAACTATGCTGGTAATGTGGCACTTTAAAATGTGTAAACACTTATGAACATGAGTACTTTTTGTAAGAGTATTCCCATTAACTTAAAAATCACTGTTTATATGACTGTGTACTTAGAGATATGGGCATTTAATTGGAAGGCATTATCTCCATCTTCAGGTGGAGAGATTGAGTCACATAATGCTTTCCAAGCTGCCTACTGCATCTGAATTTTGATGCATAGGTGTTTTTCAGAGCATCCGAGCTGTCCTCTGCCTATCTATCTGCCTCCATGCTGTGATCTCAAGGTGCTTGAGGAGAACTTTCTATCTCCGTGAGTTGTCCATTCCCTTGTTAGCTCTAGGAGAAGCAAAGCAGCTCTCCACCAGCAGGGTCTGCTGGTGGCAGAAGCCAACTGACATCTCATCCCTGCCATTATACAGAGATTTGGGAAAGCCAAGCCAGCTGCCACAAGCCACTGTGTGAGATGTGGCAGCTGCTACTCATGACAGTGGAAGAGGCAGGTCCCAGCAGTCGCAATGGCATCTCACAGAAGTAGTAAACCTGTCTCTACATGGATGTCCCCGGGGCTCTCTGTCCCACCTCCACCCCAGTGGCCCTATTCGTCTCCTTCTTATGGTAGGATTGGCCCAGATTTAGTCTAGTCCTTGAGCCTTTGGACAGTAAAAAAGTCAGCTAATCCCCATTTCTAAGAGCAAGGGTGAAAATTCAATCTCATATTACCCCTTAGTGCAGGTTCAAACATAGCTTTGCATGAGGTGCAGACAGATCACAAAATAGCAGCTCCTCCATAGATTTTAGCTGCTCTTGAGCTGATATCCAGTGGCTGTAGGGTCTTTCCTGGGTGGGCTTCAATGATGTGTGCTCACACAGCCCAGAAAGCCAACTGTATCCTGGGCTGCATCACAAGCAGTGTGGCCAGCAGGGTAAGGGAGGGGATTCTGCCCCTCTGCTCCGCTCTGGTGAGGCCCCCCCTGGAGCCCTGCGTCCAGCTCTGGGGTCCTCAGCACAGGAAGGACATGGACCTGTTGGAGCAGGGCCAGAGGAGGCCACAAAAGTGATCAGAGGGATGGAGCACCTCTGCTATGAGGAAAGGCTGAGAGAGCTGGGGTTGTTCAGCCTGGAGAAGAGAAGGCTGCGGGGAGACCTTATTGCAGCCTTTCAATACTTAAGGGGGTTTATAAGAAAGATGAGGACAGACTTTTTAGCAGGGCCTGTTCCGGTAGGACACAGGGTAATGGTTTTAAACTGAAAGAGGGTAGATTTAGACTAGATATAAGGGAGAAATTTTTTACAATGAGGGTAGTGACACACTGGAATGGGTTGCCCAGAGAGGTGGTAGGTGCCCCATCCCTGGAAACATTCAAGGTCAAGGTTGGACGGGGCTCTGAGCAACCTGATCTGGTTGAAGATGTCCCTGCTCATTGCAGGGGCTTTGGACTAGATGACCGTTATAGGTCCCTTCCAACCCAAGCCATTCTATGATTCTATGATTCTATGATAATTGTTCCAAAAGCAGGTGGATTTTCAGGCAAACTAAGCCCAGGCTTCTGATAGTCACCAACAGACAAATATCATCAAAATAAAGGCTTGTCATCTCTATTCTATTCCCCAAAATGACCAGCTCACATAAAGTGTAGACATAGCTGAGACCCTTGAAATGCCCTAAGTAGAGTCCCTCCAAATAACAGGACAGCTGTGAAAACTTTGGTTTAGACTAGAGGTTTGAGACTGTTTTGTTCTTAAGGAACATGTGACACAGTTGTGTGCAGTCATTTCTGTTTTGATGGGGGATCTTTCAAGTTTGTTTTATATTTATATTCTCTGGTTTCTTTTGTACGTGCTGCCTGTGGTGTAACAAGCCTTCTCCCTTTTTCTTTCATCTAATATGATTCTTTGAGAAGACAACTTCTCTTTAATCACTGTCAGAGACAGGTTTAGTTTTTAGGAGGCTTGATTAGTGTACAGGGAATTCAGAGAAGAGCAACAGAGAAGGTGATTTTGAATTCTAACAAAAGATTAGAAGAAAGTTAACAATGCATATAGCTTGGCCAAGGGTCTATAGAGCATCTTGATCTTCTCGTATCTAATGGATGTGGTAAGGGGTTAGCAGAATTTTTAATGGTGTGACAATGGAACAAAAAGTTGAGTAGTGAAAATAGGGAAAGGGAAATACACAAATCTTACTATAGTACCAAAACTTAAGCAATTTCCTCAACTGAAACAGCAGTGAATTAAATTAAAAAAAAAAAAAAAAAAAAACCAATTACATATCCTAATATAGTCAAGGGTTAATATCTAAAAATTCTTTGTGACTCTTCAGGTCCTTACTTTTATTTTTACATATTTTGGTTTTCTTGATTCTCACATGATACGTCAGGTGCAGGGCTAAGTATTGGTATTTGAAGTAGCTCCAATGCAGGAGGAGGTTTGAACACATTAGGTGAGGAAGTGCCACGCAAACATAACTATAATACTTCCAGAAATGCAACTCAGTTGTTCCAAGTTAATTCATCTGTTTCCACATAACAGTGCACTGTGAAAGGCAGACATCGTCAGAGAACCTGGAAAGGTTGGGTGAAGGTAACTTCCAGAAAGACTGGTAGAGCAGGAGAAATTTTACCAGCTATATGGACCAAATAGAAATGATAAGTGGAGCAACAGTTCTTGTTTCTCCCAAATCTAGCAGGTGAGGGAGAGAGTAACTTTTGCAAAGACTAAGCTCAGACAGTAGCAGGTGACTTTTATTCACTGGCAGGGTCATTTCACTCGAAGCTTCTGACAATAACTCAATAACTACACTGCAATTTGCTGGGAGTCTCCCTTTTTGCTAACAGCAAAAGAGGTGCCCTTCATCGTGGCAGCACAGTGGTTGCGAGCGAGTAGGCTGGGTCAGTGCGCTCAAGTCCAAACAAAAGTGGAGGGCTCACAAAACCCAGCAGATCTGTGGACTCCCTTTTTCATACAGTGACACCCACAGTGTTTGTTCTTCTGTATATCCCGTCAGACAGAGTGAAAACATGGACATAGGTTTTCCAAGAACCCTTGCTCCTGCAGTATGACTGTGATTTAAATGGCTTTCCTGGCAATTAGCAATTTACTTCTGTGTCTGTGATGAGTCCTATTGGAAAAAAAAAAAAAAAGAGGAGGATCTCTGAGCAAATGTTTTCTTATGGCAGTTTTCTATATGTGGTTGTCACTTAATTGAAATAAATGTCTTGGCCAACTACGATATGAGTTATTATTCCAATCTGTCATTGGAATGAATCTTCCTTTTCTGATCTTTTCCCAAATGACTGTGCGTCAGGTAACTGTTTTTCACTTGAAAGCAACAATTAGTTTAAGTGTGAAGGGATGTTGTTTCTTGCCTTGCGCAATACTCAGGTGATTGGTGTTTGATCCATCTTAACACTGAAATGAAATCACAGGTGAAACTTGTTCTGGTTGAAAATCTGCAATAGTGTTAGGCACTGGGGAAGAAATGGGAATTTTAATGAACAGATATGTCCTCCCTCTTGAGAGCATGAGCCAGCTGAATGCAGTCAGATCCAAAAGATACAAGAGGCTAACTGGCTGATTTTCCTTCCCTTCTTTGAAATTGGAATTTGGAATTAAATGCAGGTGATTTTAATTAGGCCCTGTGAACATTAATTGGAAGTCATATTTGTGTGATTATGAGTCCAGTTTTAAATCAGGACATCGTGTTTAAAACATTGAAAAGTGCAGATGCGATGTGTTCTTATATTAGAAATGCTAATGATTAGGACAGATTGAGAGTGTTGCTGATCACTTAAATGTCTAAGATGGGTGGATATTAGAACTGCTAAAATAGTTAAATAGCACAGTTTTCTGGCATTTTGTAGTAGTGTCTCCTAAAAATATTGTCATGCCACCCCCATCCCAAATTAACGCTTCTAAGGCCAGTGATGTAGTGTGCTCACACCTTAAGGTAGCACTGTGATTCATGTTTTAATGATAGTGGCTGCTGGCTGTAACTATGGAATGTATTGTCATGGAAACTACACTTTTCTATATTTACACCAGTGCTGGTTATGCTGAGAGACAGTACTTGAAAGAAAATCTGTATAATATATAGCTTAATAACGAGACAGGCAAGCTAGGAATAAACAGATCAAAGATTCAGCAATGTTAAGGCTGCTGTTTGTCACCATAGTACGTTTCTAAACAGGCTCAGTCACTGTTTCAGATGATAACTAGCACAGCAAGTCAGAAAGAAGTGCTGCTGCAATGTCACTTTGCACTAACGGGTCAGACAAACTTAGATTATCGATAGCTGATTGATTGGCATCCGCATAGTGAACTCCGATGACATGTAACGCTCATGTCCAGGCTGTTAGGAAAAAAAGTATGAGCTGAGTGAATTGAGGACACTGGGTTGTAAGGACCTGTTATTTGCAAGAAATAAATCTTCAGAAATGGAACTGGGTTGTAACTCTAACTGTGGAGCAGTTCTATCTGTCATTTCCATCTAGAAACTACTGTCATTTTACTGAGATTGGGCTCTTGCAAGCTCTAAGTTCAAAAATATAGAGTGAGAAACAATAATCAGAAAATATTATACCAAGTTGAAATTTTGGATTGCAAATTGGATAAAAATAAAGTTATTGTATGGTGCAAAAGAAAGAGGAAGATCAAAGCTGTTTAAGAAAATGGTTCGTTTATGGTTTTGAACTTTGCAAAGTGAGGGTAGGTTATACTGGAGAAATTCTACTTAAAATTCATATATATACATATATGCAATACACAGACACATATATATATTTACATAAATATAAAATCTTAATAGAAGAGATCTCCTACATTAGGGTCTGCAGTCTCAGGCAGATATTTTTAAAAATTCTGTACCATTCACCCTCTATACTGCTTGACCTGGCTACATACAGAAACCTCCATTTGCCATTTTCTCCATTCTGTTGTATAACAAATTTCTAGTTCGGGTTTATTACAGAAAATTGTTTCAGTTGTGCCTTAAGAGCTCACTCACGATTGCCAGGGAGACAAGCTGCTCTCATTTCTTTAGAAAGAGTTTCTAATTTGATGGGCAGAGCTTAGTGAGTCGCAAAAAAAGCAGGGTCAAGTCACTGGAAACAATTGCTGGGTTTACCTTGCTTTCAGCTGTGAAATCGTTGAAGACATCGCTTTACTTTCTGTATCGTAGCCTTTTCATTTTATATTTGTGTGTCTGCCATGACCGAACCTAAAACTGGAGGATATATTCATCCAACTTTTGATATAAATAATCCTCTTAAAAAGCACAGCTAGCGGTTTGCTCATCCAAATGCTTTATTATGCATTTTCAGCTGGTGTTGCTTTAACCGAAGGAACAGCGACGGCTGTAACTGAATCCAAACCAGCGTTATGCTCCCAAACTTCTTTAATGATTGCATTTCTGGAATACAGCAAGCCATTTGCAGGTTATAGAATAACAGTACTAGCTGGAGTCATTAGTTACCTTGCCTCAAAAGCAGAGTTTAAAGAGGGTTGCGTTTTAAGCTTCGTGCTGGTGCATTTTCCGTGTAACTTCATATCTTTATTCAGTGTCTCCTGCAATCCTTCAACCTGTCTATTTGTAAATTTGTGCCTGGAGAAAGCTCCCATGTGGCAAGCCAGGATTGGATAAATGTTACTTGTATTTCTCTGATTGCAAACTCCCAGCATCTGGGATTTTCAGCTTTGAGTACAGTTTGTTTCATGCTGAGATTCATCTTTTTGGGGAAAGCAAAGGTCATCGCTTCTCCGGAGTTGCGACTGATTTGATTCTTTTTCTCGGGGAGGCGCTGGGAAGGGAATCCTTACTGGAATGCATATTGATAAAGGCTGAGGATTCTGGCTTCTTAGATAAGTAATTTTTTTTTCTCTTCTCTCCCCACAATGACTATGTATTGCAGCAACTCACTGGCTTTTTACCAAATCAGGAGCTGCAGTATTTTTCTTCCGATGGAATAATTTCAGCCCACTTCAGCTAGCATGACAATCTTATGTGATTGTTATGAGTAGGCGTTTACATCCTTTTACATGCTAATACTGCCACACCTGCTAGTCCCCCTCATTTCCATTTCTCTCTTTTTTTTTCTTTTTTTTTTTTTTTTTTTTCCAATGTAAAATCTAATTTCCCAGAGGAAGGGAAATCCTGAGATTCGTGATCAATGCTGCATCGTTGATTCATCAACAAAGAAGGGGATGGCTGAATGGGACACAGGTAGAGATTCAAGCAGGCTGCTTCTGACCAGCAAGAGAAAAGCTAGCTGTTGAGCAGCATATGTTGCCACTCCATGTGCTGTATTAGCTACTTGTTTTTAGCCTTCAGTAGGCTGCTACTACTGCAGCACTAAAGGAATGTGCCCTATTGTTAAAAATCCTGACTGCTTTACACCAATGATTTGCCACTGCAAAGTTGCATGCACCAACAACACTTTATCGTTGATGTTTGGATGCAAGGTAGGATGTGGTTAATGTATTTAAATGCATGCTGTAACTCCTTTGAATATCTGTGTTATTTAATTTCATGTCTGACTAGAGATTTCAGTGCAAATTGCGATACGTTGGCTATAAATTAGGGCTTACAGCCGATACGTTTTAAATGTTAGGAAAAAAATCAGAAGTAAAGCTTTCTTATTTCCCAGGTTTGTACGAGTATAGATTTACATAGGAGAATCTAACGGATTGTGAAGCATTTGTTTTAGAGTTGACTGTATACTTAGCTAACAGTGCTAAGATTACTAAACCACTACTCTGCCATTTGCCCGGCTTTATTGATTTTGATGTGTATACTGTTATTACAAAAACACAAACCAGTACGAATGAATATATTTTTTCCATTTATATTGCTGACATGGCTTTTAACCATAAGAGCAATATTAAAGTATACAGCCCTGCACTTCTCTGTAAGAAATAAATAAAGTAAGCTCCTGAGCCCATTTTTAAGTCTACAAGAATATCTTTAAATAAGTGTTTTCTTCTAGGGACTGGACAATCGTTTAATTTCTCTTTTAAATTTAAATCAAAAGGTGGCGCAGTTAGCCAGAGAAGTTTCTTTTCTGGCTGTGTAATGCAATCCCACCCCAATTTTTTTAACAAAGGTGTTGGATTGGACTATGTTTTTCCCCATATACATCCTGACGTGACATTAGAGTATAACCGATGTTGTTTGTTATTTTACTGAAATAACTCAAAAGTGATTACATGGTTTTTAAAACTTATTGTCTTTGGGTAAACAAGTTTGGTTCTTGGATCACTGGATCAATCATGATGATTTTACAGTGGGATTGCAAATTTTGTCCCATTCCTTTTCCTTGCTATCCTTAAATATTGGATGATATTAAAACTGTTCCCCTATGTTTAAATAGACTAGGAAATGAGCAGTTACATAAAAAAATGGTAGTGATAGTAATTATTTTTAAATCATCTGTGTAACTTTTTTAATCCTCAAAAATACCTAGGCTAGAAAGATCAAATTTTAGTTGTACAGCCCACAAACTAGGGAACACAATATAATTTTTTTGAGTTCCTATGTGACAGACTAGCCTAAATAAAATGAAGTAACTTTATGAAATAGGTCGTAGATGACCCAATGATCCCTAAACGTAATTCAGCTAGAAGTTAATAGCAGATCATCTACTGCTTCGTATAACATACTTAAACTTAAACTAGGTTCCAGTCAAACATTTACAATTTATTTGTCTACCTTCTCCTTTTCCTCAGACTAAGGCCTGCCTACGTCTCTGGTTACTCGAGACTTTCCTGAACTAAAGTTTCTCGTTTCCACGCTTCCTTTTTAAATAGGCAAAAATATATTCAATTAGCGAAAGGGTTATAATTTAATTGCTGTGTCATGATGCCACTAGGGATATAAATAGCATTAAGAGTTTAACAGTTTAAAAGCTTTTTTAATTTGCATCTTTTTCATAACAGCAATTCATATTTCCTTTTTATTTTAACTTTAAAAACTTAAACCCTCTTGTTTTCAAGTGTTAAATTCTAATTAATGAAGGTGAATTGTTAGTCAGGGGAAATTAAATGCAAGCCACCCTTCTACAAAGGTAGGCCAGTGGCCTAGGGACTGGTATCCAATTTGTATTCCTGCCTGTAAGCATGATTTTCAAAGGATATTCTTTGATGCACTTAAGTTCTTTCATTATTTTCAGATCTGGTTAGGAAGAAGCAAGAGAATAAAAATCATAAATTTTTATTAAAAATGATTTTTATTAAAAATCATAAACTTTTTTCCCTCCTCTTTCTTTAGCGCTTCAGGCTCACTAAGTTAGTCACAGTCAATGTTTTATCTTCTTGTGGTGGTTTATAAACTACTTTTCAAATGAAAAGTGGATGTGTGGGATAGTGATCATTTTCAGAAAGATGAGAAGGAGCACGAGCGAACTGAGTTAGCTTCGGTTGGTTCAACACTTGTCAGATTAGTACCCTTTGATACCACCGTCAAGCAAACGTGAGATATTCTCTATACATACCAGTGTATCACCTCACTTCAAATATCTTTTTTCTCATTTCCTTTTGTTCTGCAGCCCATATCTAAATACGTAACGTTTTGCTTTGGACACATAGGGTTATATTTCTAGGTTTATGGGTATAGATCCATTGTTAGCAAGCAAAGAAGTTTGAACAAGAAGTAAGGATGTGTCTTTTTAGGCAGTGTTTTAGTCACATGGCATGAAATCATGGATCTAAGCATGCTCATAATATTATGACTTCTACTATCACGTGGTTCTTAAACTCAGGAAGGAGAGCAATATACTGGAATGACACTTTATATTCTGGGTGGCAGAGGAGAAAACAGGTCCTCAGAACAGGAGAGTTTTAAAATAGAGATAGTGAAACATACAACAAAGGAATTCAAAGCTCAGGCAAATATCTCCAAGTGATAAAATAACCAGCTCAGGTTATTAACTAGCTCCTTTCGAGAGGACAGTGCAAGTTACAGGAATGAAATATTGCTCACGCTCTTGATTTACAGTTTTTAGTTTTAATTTTGTGCCAAATACAGTCGTCTTTTCCTATGGGCACAGAAGTGAGTGAGAGCAATGCACCACATCAGAACCATCACACCCATTTTTATCTGTTCCCAATGCAATAATTTTACAGTCTGCTCACTCCTAACAGGTGGTGCCAGGGAGTTAATTTGGGGGGGGCAGGAAGAGGGTGTGCATGTCTTACTACACCATATGTTGCAAAGAAGGCAGTGGAGGAGTCTTAACTGCGCCTGCGGGAAGCTTTCCTTTTCAGCTTGTTTTCCTGGACTTTGATAGTTGACCTTGTCTTGGACCTTTACTTTCAATGATGCCCAGTTTTATAATCCTTGACCTTGAAATTGCAAAGAATTCAGAGCATTTTAATCTGAAAGGCAGGGTAGTGTTTACCTGAAGTGCCACTATTGCAACCTACTTTAACATGTTTAAACACTTCTCCCATTTCTGGTAGGAAGTATCAGTGTTACCGGTACAGAGGAAAAGCAGAGAGGGGGCAAGCAGGTTTTAAAATATGGCCCTCAGGTGCCAGGAGGTGTTTTGCAGAACTTTCTTGTTCATAGTCTTGCAGGGCTGGGATATGAATGTGTATCCTCTGAGTCCTAGAGTTGCTCCACCGCTACTGGATAGATTTGTGTCTGTGGACTAAAGGACAGCTTGTGTGTAAGATAAACCTGCGTTCACAGATCTCCATCGAGAGGAGTGCCAAGGCGTATATCAGATTCTCACTGAAGATGATGAGACTTAAATGCATACTTAAATGTCAGTATGTGCTTACTCACTTTGCTGAATTGGGCCCTGTAATAGTTCATTCAGTATTGCAGAAGAGTTATCTTCCGATTCTTAATATCCTGTTCATTTTGCTCTTATTAAGAGTGCCAGGAAGGGATTTCAGATTGACTGAGATGTTTCTTAAATTAAATTTCAGCCACAATTCTGACACTCACATGGGAGTGTTTTTCTGTCTTATCTCCTTTACCTCTGTATATTGAGCATAGATATTGAGGAGATTCTATTGAAAGATGAGTGACTTCCCTGTTTGTTGACCTATATCAAGTATTTTGATAAATCTTACTTTCCTTTTGATTTAGGTTTATTTTTATATCTGTCCTAGTATAATTTAAGAGTTGGTTTGTTTGGGTTTTTTGTTGTTTTTTTTTTAAGGGATAAGAGATACCTTCCTCTCTTCCCTGTCTCCTTTCTTTCCTCCTAGTACATTTATCACAACCAGTCTTCCAGCACAATAGCTGATTTTGGTAATTTTTTTCCTACTATTTCTCTGTTTTAACTGAGATAGCCAAATAGTGACCTATTCCACTATCCAAGGTGAGCATGAAAGTAAAACCACTTGTTTCTTCAGCTGCCAAAACTTCTTTGTTTTGCACAAGTGTTGCAATACAGAAGGTTTTATTATTAAAACAAATAGTAGGGAGTATTACTGAATGTCTTGACATTCATATTTATTATTCTTATCATGGTCAAACTACTGTTTTTCTGTACCAGCATTATTATTCTCTTGAACTAACTCTCTATGTCACTTAGTTCTTAATTGAGAATAGTCTCTACATTGTCATAGCCTAGACTTGGTTATTGTAAGAAACAGTAATCTGAGATGACAGGAAAATGCTTTTCCAGCTAGGTATGATACACAGTAGACCATGCTCAAAGCTTTGAATGCTTTAGCTTCTTGATGCATCTCTGTGAACTCAATTGGGATTTTACATTTCATGGGACAGTCTGAGGTGGTTTCTGGATGCAACTAGATTAATATTTTCATTTGAATTATAAATGAGCTTTTGAAATTAATCTCCCAACCCTACCCATGTGTCCTGCTTTGTTTTGCATTGCAGAGTAGGCTTAGAGTGTGCAAATGGGATGCCTTTTTGATGAAACTAAGTGGAAAGATGCACTCCAGGAGCACACCAAGTACTCTGCAAAATCTTATGGGTATTCACTTTATAAAAACAGATTAGCACTATTTCAAGTAAAACACAAAACATGCATGGTGCTTGAGGACATGGTTTAGTGGTGGACTTGGCAGTGATAGGTTAACGGTTGGACTCGATGATCTTAAGGGTCTTTTCCAACCTTAAAAATTCTATGATTCTGTGTGTAATGTGGTTGAGTCCTTACCAGCTCTTCATTCTGTGGATCCATTCCTGCTGCTTACTGGTGTGGGCATAACCTCTGACGCCACTGACATATTTCAGATGTGGTTTTTGGGGGGCCAGAACTGGACAGATGTAAAAATACAATATATTCATGGTCATTCTTACTTCTGTGATCCATATATCATTGATATATTGTATATGGTTCCAGAACTCTCTGAAAGAATTTACTGCCTATTCATAGACAATCAGCAGAGTAAGTCATCTGGAACATTACTGCCACTTGCTATGCGTAACATTTGATAGTAGCACTGAGAAACCTACTTCCACATATTATTCTTGTTAGGCCACTGTGGTGTTAAAATAAAAATGCTCAGCAATAGGAGGAGCTGCAGAAGAGATGCAGGATTGCCACTGGCAAGAGGCTCTGAGTATGATCAGTTGTGTCACAGAGGATTTGTGCATTAGTGTACAACACTCAAGGCAGGGAGAGTTTACTTCTCTGGCATAACATCTATGCAAGCTAGACATGGGGTGTAAACCCAAGCAATTTCAGCTATCCATATCTTTTTTTTTTTCTGTTAGGCATTGCCTAACACCCTGCACTTTAACACTCTTGGCTTAAGAACAAGTACAAGCGCTCCCCAGCAGTTCCCAGCCATCATCAATGTGTGTGGGAAAAGATAAAGTATACATTGTACTCAAAGGCCATCAGACTGAACTTTTCTGAGGCCAAAGTAGCAAGTTATAAGGCTGTGGTACCCTGCCAGGAACTCCTGCCAGTATTGAAAAGTTTATAAAGTGGATCCTACTCTTGAGAACTTCTTGTTCCCAACCGTTGAGGAGCATTGCACTGGTGAAGTACTCTGGTATCAGAGGTGAGTAGATTGCAACTTCGTAAGTGCTCCTGAATTTGTTATCTTTAACTCAGCATGGGTGCTGCAGAAATCAATATTACACGTGGCACAAGGATGGCAGAAGCCTAAGGAGAGGTAGGAGGCCGCAGCGGGAAGATCCAGGTGGGGCAAGTGGAGGGAAGGCATGAGGAAGGACGATGCAGAGACAGCAGCTCAGGGGTAGGATGAGAAGGCAGTGGCCTGGGCAAGGGTCCTGAGGAGGCAAGCAGAAGAGAAAACACCACCAGTGAGGTCTGGCTAGATTGAAAATGGAAAAAAAAATTGTTAGATCATGAATCCTCTGAAATGATGGGCCCAATCACGTCAGTCTCATGGGAGTTAAGTCACTGGTTAGGGAATGCAAACAAGTGTTACCATTTCAGTCTCATTTAGAGTGAGCTCACTCGCTAGCTGTCACTCACTGGCACTGGCCAACGTCTGGGCGGGTGATGCCCAGGCATTTTTCTAAAAGCATCAAGATCAGATGTTAAAAATATTTCTGCTTTTGTGAGAATATCGCATCTCATTTTTTGCCGCTGTCCTGCCCACGAGCTCCCTGTACGCTGTGAAGGAGATGGGTGGCTGGTGGGAGATTCCCTGAGAAACCACTCCATAGCAAATGTGCAGATAGTTTAAATTAAGAAAACAATGCTAAAGTGGCTTTTTTAATAATTTTTTTTTTTCTTGAAAAGTGTATACACTGAAAGAAACTTCTGTTGTAAGTGGGATCTTCAGTCCCCACATAATTTTTAATCACTGGCCTTTTTTCCACATTTTGCCAGAATATCTGCTTCTAGCTGCCATCAGGGGCTGGACACTGGGCTGGATGGCCCACGTGCTTGTTGTGCATGCTTCTGTCATCGCAACAAGAATATTTACTGTTAGCACAGCAATGGAGTCTGATTTTCATCACTCTAGATTACTTAAAATTCACCTGAAGTTAAGGGATGCTGTGAATACCCTCTGTATTGTACCTTTGAACATATAGCCATGGTGGGAAATGGGTTTCTTTTTAAGCTAGTAATAAAGCAGAATTGATTGTTGTGGTTCACAAGCACTGTGAATATGAAAAAATATATGAAAATATGACAATAAAGTGTACCTATGGAAAAAGTAGGGCAGGACGCACATAGCTAAGGGTTACTGAGTATTTTGAAGGGGAAGTTCAGAGTTTGCTCAAACACTCAATTTTTTAAATACATTTTTGCTTTAAATTGTATGTAATAATTACATAAAATGAGGTACATTCAAATAGAAATATATAAATACTGGAATGACTTGGTGCAGTTACATGAGCTGCTTGATTTTACAAACTAATTATTGACTAAGAGAAGGCTATATATAGACATTCATCTTAACTGTAAAAGATGTCATAGAAGAGAATGGTGATAAAGAAGTGTTATATAAATATATTTAGGTGATAATAGCAATAAAACTGAAAACTGTCACTGAACAGTTCTTCTGATCTTTGAAAACTAGCTTTTATGTTTCCAGTGTAACTGTCAGAAATATTCTCATTATTAAAATATAGGTATTTATTACTTTCAATTTTCTGATTATATTTCCTTCAGCTTTAAGCATTTGATATAATATTAATAATCATTAGGGACAGGATTTTTCAAGAGAGCCTATCTGGGGGTTGTGCTAAATGCAATGGAAACCTGAATGATTACTGATGGGGAAACCTGAAAGATTACTGATGGGGATTCCTGTGGCTCCCTGTAGAAGTTAATGATCTATAATCCCAGGAGAGATGGCACAGAATGATCTGATGAAGTACTAGGGCAGTTTGGGCTATTCTTTTGAGTCACTTGGCTATTAAGTGTATAGAGAGTATCATTACGAATCTGTAAGGTAAAAATGTCCCTCTTCGCACAGCTTCAATGAGGAATTGCACTCATTAGCTAGTCAAACGATCCCCACCAAGTTGTACGTGGCCAGGAAGCAGGCTCTCTGGGAAAATGTCTGACTCTCAGTGAAACAGAAAATTTTTTGTTTTCAATTTTCCCTCAAACTGACATTTCAGAAACCTTGATTCTGAGAATCCTGACACATCATTTTGGGGAGCTTTCCTTTAGGAGATGCTCGCAGCTGTTCAGTGTAATTAAGATGGAATATGCCAAATATGAATTTTCAGAAACATGTAAGCTGGTGTCAGCACTGAAGTCCACACAATGAATCACCTGGAGGATCTGTAGCTATGGCAAGTGTGGTACAGAGCCTACGTCAACACATAGCTGCCTGCAGAAGACAATGTAGACACATACGAGGTAACTTTCTTTGCAAGATGTGAGCTCATCCCCTCTGGAAACAGACCTGTAACTACAGACCTTGGGCCAGCTGCAAAGTTTTTAGGATATACCTATATTGCTGAAAGAGTACTCAAGTACTTGACTCCCGATATTCCATATTGCAAAATTGTTAGTATTGTTCCTTGGTTGTGTTTCGGGGTGCTCCCAAGACAATTTGTAGGCATGGCTTGAAGGATTGTTCACTCCAGGGAATCTTTCCAAGAGGGAGCATGGATGAGACTGCATCAGGGAAGATTACTTGCAGCCTACAGGCTATCCTCTGGGCTATATCTTCAAACACCCCCCACCCCTGCATGATACGTGATATTCATTATGTGATATTTGAAAGCCTGCAACACATCTCTTCAGTTTCATTTAATAAAAATGCCACTTTAGTAGCAACATGGACATGAGCCTCTCTCAACCACTTGGCCTGTGAATGAAGGATCGTGCTAAGAAAAGGATTTATTTAGCATAGTAGATGTAGTATAAGGGTCTCGGGCATGATTCCACAACTGGGAGCTTGGAAAATCTAACAAATAGGCCTGTGTCAGGCTTGGTTCTTCCAGACCTACCACCGCCACACCTGTGACAGTCCTCCTGGAATATACCCAGGTATATTGTGTTAGAGATCCAGGCCCGAATCTGTAAGAAACCTGCGTTGGACTCAGCAAAAGGCAAGAGATCCTGTGTTCAGCACATAGGGGTGCTCCACCCTTGAATACTTCCCACCAGCTTAGCTATATTCACTTATACTTTATTGACTAGAGATCCTGCAAGTAAGAAAGAAGTTTAAATTCAGTGAATTAAAAGGTTGCATACCTATAAAGGCATTTAAATTAATAATTCACACTTGTCTACCACCTTGTAAGGCTCGTATATAGCTTATAACTACCACCTGTTAAAGTATATTGCTAAAGTATGTTAGTCGTGGCACTTACGCTGTTTCTGAGAAGTATTGTCAGCTGGCAGTGAGATGCCTTGTAATTCTTATATATCCCAGGGATATCCCAGTCTGTATTAAACACAGTTCCATAACAGGATAATTACCTCCATAAAACGTTTAGAAAACAGTCACTGCCAGAGAGGGGTCTGTGGCCTTGATTTAGGACAGGGAACAGGAACTCCTTATTGCTATTTCTGGCTCTCACATAGAGTTCCTGTTGTGGCCTGGGGCAAATTGTGCCTTGTGTCTCTTTCTAGAAAGTCAAGTTGGTAATACCTGCCTCAGAGGAATAATGAGAATTAATAATTATTGCATGTACACAGCACTGAAATGAAATGAACAGTGTAAGTACAATGCGCCATAGGTTTTAAGGACCAACATAAAGCCATGGCAAGGCTAAGACAGGGGAGGCTGTAGGTGAAAATGGAATGATATTAGTGCAAATCAAAGCATTTCCTCCTCCTTTTTTGCCGTCCAGCCCTCTCCCGCAGTATTTATTTCAGGTATACCTTGAAATACTATTGTTCATCTTTTTTTTAAAGTTCTCCCTCCAGGTCTGAGCTTTCACATCCCAATAATTTTTGCCCGTAGCAAATTGTTATGGTTGAATTGCAAGTCCCTGGAAAAGAGGGTTTGAAATGAGAGTGCTGACAGGCTCTTATCTCCACCCGTCCAAGTAGTGCTCCTATCATCTAATTTATTATATAAAGTTGCTGCAGGGGAGAAGCATTTTCCAGAGCTCTGATTATTTGAGCTTTTATTTTGCAAAGATTGCTTAAAAATAGTCATAGGATGATACATGAGGCAGGAAGCAGACAAGCAGATGAACATAAACCTGTTGCAAGGAGGCAAATCAATAACTGCATCACACAAATTTTGTGACTGTTCAGGAATTCTGGTTAGGGTGATTGCTAGGAGGGACATTCAGCCCAGTTCAGAGGGCCATATGGCTCTCTTAAACTACGCATTAAATCCCAGATTCTGCAGTCCACAATAAATTAAGCAAAGCGCTACAGAGTCCTATCAAATCCAGGACATAACAATCTGCAGAGCTGTGACTGAAGGTCTTTTCAGTACTGTTAGTAACAGTGTTTTGCACTGTACCTATAAAATAAATAAAATTTATACCTTTCCTACTCATTACATTCCCTTGCCTGTGTTAGTGTTTGCACTTGGATTTCTGGTCCTTGGCTTAAGTAAGACAGTAAATTAGCTGGGTAGGAACTAAATACTTGACAGCATAAGAGAGCATGGTACATTTTTGCACTGGCAAAGTTAACTGAGGACTAATATTTCGTACACAGTAGTTTGGGATATAAAATAAGCAGGACAAAATGTTTTCATAAGACGAAGTTTGCTGATACATTTTGAAACATATAATCCTTCCCAGAACAATTAAGAAAACTCAGGGGAGGAGGGGAAGGGCAGAGAAGGGAGAAGAAGATGACCTAGAAAATGCGCTTGAGGATCTAATTTTGTGTGTATGTACGTATTACAGACGAGCCTGTTGCACCTCCTCCCGTAAAGCCCTGGTGTTTTGCACTCTTTACTATATGCATCAACCCCCACGTGAGTTCCAGGCATGCAGCTTTTTAATTTTACAGCATTAAGGGCAAGTCTTTCCAGTGTCTTGAAGTTCATAGCCTTTAAAGATGTTGGAAGCTAGCACAGAGGGAAGCATGACTTTGTGAGGCAAATCTTCAGAAGATTGCAAGATCTGGTTATGAAGAAGCAGCTTTGTATTAAAAGTGTTATTGTTGTAGGGCCCCTGAGCTTCACACCTGCTTCCTCAGCCTCAGGCTGGAGGGGCAGAGGAGCATCGTCTCCCTCACAGAGCTGGGAGTTGAACCTCAGGCTGTTGCATCTTGTGCTGGAGCTGGCTTCCTAAAACAAAGGTTTAATTTGCTGTCTACAATTGCTTAATCTGTACAGATCTGATGTATAAATCTCTTACTGGTGCTGGATTGCAGCACCTTTTCACAGAGCATTAGCAACTACTACTTTCCAGTGTAATTGGAATAAAAATGTTCAGCGTGCAGAGCCAGAGAAAAAGAGCTGCTCTCAAACTAATCCACATTCTACATGCAAACACAAGCTATTTCTTGACTATTTGTATTCACCAGGAGCGACAGCGTCGGGCTCCATGAGTTAATAAAGTTTCTTAAATAAGAATTAGTTGTTCTGTAGTCTGATGCTTTTTCTTCTGCTGTCTTCAGTTTATTCATAAAAGAAAGGAGCCTAGATAAGAAAGGGTCAGCTCACATTATCAGAATGTATACAAAGTAATCACAGAATCATGGAAATGTTGATTGGAAAGGACCTCTATAAATCACCTCATCCAAATTTCACTGAAAACAGGAGAAATGAGAGGTGATTTAGCATGCAGCCGTACACCTCACTTTGCAGAAGAAACAGTTTGGTTTTTAAGCAGTGCCAGGTGAAATATTTCTTTGGCTAAAACAGAAGGAAATTTGGGAAGCATAATCCAGTGTTTAAAACAAGGGGGAGGAGGTTAAATGGTCTGAGCATTACTCCCTGTTCTTCTATTGATTCCATAAAAGATGTGGAGAAAGTCAGTTTAACCCCGTTTTGCTAAAATTAGAAGTGTTGCCAGGGGCTCAGATTGTAGAGGCTGCTGTTACAGGGGCTAGGATTTCACCTTTTAGTGCTTCAGTTTCTCTAGTAAAAAAGTTCAGATAGAGTTTGTGAGACTCTCAGGTCAAGATCCCTGAGACACTTAAGTACCAGCCCCCATGGCTTTTCATGGCAATTAAGCACCTTCTAAGGATCTGACCATGTGGTATGTCTCGCCCTCCAGTGCTTCCTTTATTCAGCCCTATGTCTTATCTCCTACATTGCTTTGCTTTACTTCTCAAATATGCATATGTGCTTTCTTTGCTGTTGCTGGCTCTCACTTAAAATTCACTGTTAGACCCCAGGTCAGTGGATGTGGTTGAGAAGGAGAATGAAGTTAACGACATTTTTTGAGTAAATAGCAGACAGGAATAGGGAAACGTGTCCATACCCTCTCACGTATATGTACATATGCACAAGCAGGTCACTAAACTCTGCACTTACCTGGTACGTTAGCAATACTCCCACTCTTAAATTCTGAAAATTTGGTGACTGTAGGCCTTGGATGAGATGGTGGGTGGGAGAAGTGGAATGTCTGTTTAAGGCTGTAAAGCTGCACTTGAACGTGTCAAAAATGTTTGCGATACAGAGGTCTATTTGCCTTATATAGAAAATGCACATTGACAAGTCCCTAAAATTTTTTATGCAAGAGTGAGAAGTCAAACAGGACTTTGAATGGTGCAGTAAATAATAAAACCATTTGTTGTCAAAAACAAGTTAAATCCTGACAATGTTTTTAAAACACTTCTTTCTTAAAGAAGGTTTTAACTCCTTGAATTAAGAGCAACTAAAATTAAAATAAACCAAGAAGGAAAAGGGAGCAGATTTCGCTTTGAATTTCCTACATAATTTATTCCCCTAGTTAGATGGTCAGAAGCTGATGCAGAGACCAAAGGAAGACTGATAAAGCATATTGTAGTAAAATACCTCAGTATTAGTAATTCCAGGTTTCGCTAAACCATGTAAATGACTGATATAAAGACCAAGGCACAGCACGTAATGAGACGTCTATCCTTTGGTGTAGTTTAGCTTCAGAAATTAGGGTTAGGGCTTTTTATTGAGATGCTTACGTGCAAAATTTCCTCAGACCTCTGTCAGAGTTGGTACCTAAAGAAACTTCATTATTTGGTCTGAAAATATTGCTTCCATGTTAAAGGGTGAGAGGCCACAGAAGATTTTCTTCTCTTGCTTTTCCCATTATGTTTAGATTAGCTTGAAAAAATCTCCACAGAGCCTCAAATCAGTATAAAGTACAACACTACATGTGGTCCATTGGTATCTGTTGGATTTTAGTTGGACTTAGGGCCAATAAGTTTTGACACAAAATTTACCAAAGAGGATTAATGTAGTCATGCATCAGATGGTTTTTTTGAGTGCAAGACAAGGCATGCAAAAGTGATAGAGTAAACAGAATTTCTTTGTTGTTCCTTAGCTATTATATTGTTATTTTCTGCATGCGAATAAAAGTTCTGATAATCTTCATTCACCAACCGCAAGCCAAAATTCATTTTCCTGGTGTGACTAATATGGAATGGTTTCTTTTCATCCAAAAAGACTAGTATGTACTGCAAAGAATAAGAAAATAATGAAGCTCTAGCAGGACAAAAGAGAAGGTGCTGAAAACCAGAAAGAGCTGAATAGTTTTTGAACTTGTTACTCTGCAAATTGCATTTTCTGTGTGTGAAGCTTTGAAAATGATGTTAATTTCTCCCCTTTATAATAATGTCCTTGAGCCTACAGTGTGCGAACAAAACAATTCTACGTCCGACACATGCTGATATAATGATGTTTAAAGTTACAGTGCCGTTCCCAAAAGAGAAAGACCTTGTAGGCATCTATCATATGTACTGGTCAGCAGGTGAGATCCCAGAAGAAGAGTAAAGCACTTTTTTTTTTTTTTTTTAATGTGTTATTGCTAAACATTAAATGAAATAAATATAAGCAGAGACACCTGAGGATTTGACAGTTTTGTGGTTGGAAACAACCAGTCTTCAGGTGGTAGTGGCCTTCTGGCTGTGTTTGCTACCAACTACAGCTGTTTACATCACTTCTTTGGCTGTAGATAACCTATTGGCCTTACTTGCAGAGTTGATGCAAACAACCATTTAGCAGCTTGCTGCTGAGCTCCCACTTGACCCCTAAGAACAGTGCAAACTGCTTAGAGACATGTTGACTTGCTGCTATTCCCCGCTCCCAAATGCACCGTTGTGCTTGGCTGCTGTCTGCAAAGATCAGTTTCAGGTGCAATCCCACAACAGAAAAAACATTTTAGAACAAATGCACCTTGAAAAACTGGCAAGTGAAAAAGGTTCTGAATTTTTTAATGAGCTCTGTAATTGTTGCTGTATTTTGGGGGGGTCTGAATATCCGTCTTTTAAAAAATCCTTTATTAAGTTTATTGAGAACTTCCAGCCACTAGCCTCAAGGCAAAATTCAGTTGAGCTGCTTGATATTTGTGCTGGGAATGCCTCTGGGAAAGGGCTGTGCACCTCTTTGTCACATACATGGTGTGGGTCGAAGTAAGGGAAGACAGGAAAGCTTGTTCTATGGGTCTTGGTGACCGTTCCTTGCTTCTTCTCACCTCTCATGTCAGGTGAGCATTGAAGAGAGAGCTCTGTTTAGGCCACCCAGCTCTGTCAATCCACAAATCCTGATCTTTTGAGACTTTAGGAACAAAGACAAAAAGTAGGATTTTCCCCTTCACTTCCCAAGAGGGGCTTTGACTTACCTAGAAACAAGTTATCTGTACTCTTCTCAAACTCCTCAGAAAGCCTTGTATGAGTAGAGCAGAGATAGGGATGTCTTCGGTGCCATTGCATGGAGGGAGAAATATGAAACTGGGGAAATACTTCTAGTTTGGATTAATCTTCTCTTGATTTCAGTTGAGATTTTTGTTGGATTCCAAAGTTTGGTACAAACTTCTCAATGAGGAGCTTAAGGTCTGGGGATTCCTCCTGGAATTTCTTCCATGGGACGTTTTTCTTGTATTTGAAAAGACAAGCATGGATAACAGTAATCAAGTTAGAAAATACCTGGTCTAGATCTCGTATGTGGGTGTTTTGTTTGGCCTTGTTTTGTTTTCCTGGCTTGAGGAACTGTACATCTCTTCTTTTATCTTAAAAAAAAAAAAAGAAAAAAAAAATAAAATTGACAGCAGCTTTAATTTGTGCTCTGCTCTTCCACTTTCTAGAGGTGCAGTGTGCCATTTTCAAAATAAATGGGTCGTCTTCTCTAGAAAGCTTTGCAATATATTTGAAAATGCAAGAATTCAGTGACATTCTCCCACCTTTATCCTATGATGCAGTAGTAACCTATCCTCCCATACATCCACTTGATTTTTCAAGGGCTTCAATTGGACACTCAAAAGCTGTAGAGCCATTGATTGTCGTTTGACTTACTATGAGTAAAATCGTATTTGTTTTTATTGTATCTTTCAAACTGACTGAGCTAAGCAGTGATGTGTGGCTGTTTACTCTTTTATGTATAAAATGTTAACCCTTGCCTCAAGGAGAGATTAAAGCTCTGATTTCTTCCTTCCCTGGCCTTGCCACAGACTTTTTTTGTGGTTTCAATGTATGACCTGTTACTATATATACATGCCAAGTATTGTATTCTTTAATGCTACTATCTAGTCCTATTTTCAGCACCATGATTGATGCTTGCAGGCGATTCAGTTTTATGCTGATTTCACCAAAAGCAGTAGCAGTGTTGCCATTGTGTGGGCACCCAGCTGGGGTTGCATTAAGCAGGCAATCTACTGCAAAAATATTCTTACAGTCCAGTCAGTGACAGCGGTAGAAACAAAGGAAACACAGAGCTAAATGAGGAGGTCCAAACGGCATTTTTTTTTCTCCAAGTTCCTAGGCTTAAGCATCCCCACTACTAAAAATATTGCTGATTATCCCTTTAAGGGAAAAATGTTAATATACAAGATCTAATTACCCCTGTCTAAGCTGATACGCCTACAGCACCTTTTACATAACCCAAACACTTGAGTTCCAATTATACAATTATATTTTAACATGTATTAAGTGCTATTCCTTTAGGGAGGAGACATACTCAATATTTTAACTAAACTCTTCCTCCATATAGATCTGCATGGTAGGGTCTCATTTCATCACAGTGCCAAAGACTTGTTTTTTCTCAGTTCCTTTCCCTTTAAATATACCAGCTGGCTCTTCAGAAAGCACATTTGCCATGTCTGCAGCACCGACAGCAGTATCTGTACATGTATATCAACTGCATGCTATGAAGCTAATGTTCTTGGGGTCAGTGGCAGCACTGTTACTGCAATTAGATCAATAATCCTTGCACAGTGTGAGTATCCTCTGTTTTGAGTACAACCTATGGCAAGGTCCAAGTCTCTAGAGGAAACAGCAGGCTTAAACATTGAGGAAAGGGTGCTGCTTTTTTTAATACTATGCCTTGCTCCAGAGACTGATAGCACAAAAGATTGAGTTTCCCTTTACTGGAAAGACAGATGACTCCAGTGACCATTCTTTTCTGGTATCTTCATGCAACTTCCATAAGACACAAAAGCCCTCATCTGCAGGCAAGACTTGTTGAGGAAGGCTATTTGCTGCATATTTTCAATCATCTTTAACATCAATGAGGTTTGTAGGTCACCTCTTCTGAAAACCCAGAGCCTAAGTTTAGAGTGAGGAGCCTGAGTGTAGCAATACAGTCAGAGCTAACTCAAGTTTTCTGAACATCCAGGCAAAGTTAGGACTTGGCGTGAAAGAGCATAGGAGAAGAAAAAGGATGAACCAAGAGTGAGTGGAGAGCAACCCTGGCGAGCAAGACTGTGAACTGCTGGTGCTCCTCATGGTGGATTAAATGCATGTGGGGCAAGGGCTGCTGGTGGAAGGGAGGTATCAGGTCCCAGAACTGTTCTGCTTCTTCCCATCCCTCAACGTCAGCCTATGCCAAAAGCTGGCCCAGCCTACAGTGCAATTGCACAGCTTGTGCTAAGTTCATTGCTGCTGTGGAGGTTACCTTAGCAGCAGCTGAACCACCTGGTTTAACACTGACGCAGCTATTTCTATGTTATACTGTAGTCATTCTTGCACAGTGAAGTTCAGTTTAAAATATCCCCTGCTTAGGAAACCAAGTTTTGGAAATGTTGAATAAAGTTATTATATTGGGCTGTACCTATCAGATAAACAGGGTTCCTGCCTCAAGAAAATGTGAACGGAGTTAATTACAAGCTAAAACTAAATTATTGAAACATTAGACTTGTGTTATTTTAATTATACAAAACCAAAAAATCTGAAGGTAAAGTTCCCATGGCAACCTTAGCTCTGTCTCCTGCGTGCAGTGGATGTGTGTAGATGTTTGTGTAAAATAGGATCATTCATTATCATGGTCAGAGTGATTTAGGACTTGCTGGTCAGGAAGATGTTAATCAGACCAGAAATCTCATCTTTAAAAGTGATTCATTTTTGGTATTTCTCTAGCCAAGTGTTGCAATGTAGAGGAGATTTTGAATTTCTATCCCATCTGATAAGTATTCATGCTAAAACATAATGCCTGAACAATCCATATCTTGTCATAAATCTGATCTATCATTTTTCAAATTTAGCTACGATTGTGACAGGCACCTTGCAGTCATGAATCTCAAGAGCTAGTAAGATGAAATTGGCACCCATTTTTTTCCAGTGAGCTCACTAGTATCAAACATTTGATTACACATTGCACTTAATACCGCAGAGCTAATTTCACCCATAAAGTTTTTTTAAAAGGGCTAAACATCATTTGCCTATCCATCAAGGATTATGGAAGATGCAGCGGTCTGGTGACGTAGCAGATTTGGCTCCAGTTCTCCTGTATCACCTGAAGAGCGTTTCCAGCAGATGTTCCCATGAGACATTCCCTTAATCTCTTCATCTCTATCCCCCACCTTGCTCATGTTCAGTTTTTCCAAAATGTACACATAGCCATGAGAAAGTGTCTCTCATAAATGAAGGTCTTAACAGAGCAAGGGGACTGATAATCAGGGTGAGGGAGATGTTTAGTGCTGATATGGGGAGAGACTGACAGCTGTAAGAAATTTGAGCTATTTTGTGCAGGCAGAGTGAATAAGGGAAAGTTTTGTGAAAAAAAAAAACCAAACACATATTATGCTCTTATGAAATGTGTCTAGATGGTGAAGACATTAAAGGGTACTATTCATTTTTATTACTGTCATGAGATTCAGTGAATGGCATGTTCGTGGTAGTGAGCTTTACAAGTATTATGTAAAGTACTTTTCCAAACTACAGCTTCTTTTTTTTCTGTGGTTGCCCTGTAAGTCTATTTTCAGTGACATAATTCTTCAGGGTAGTGGCTCAGAAAGAGGATTAATACTTTAGAGGAAGAAGAGAGGGGGTATAATTTTTCTTATACAGATAAATACACATCCCTGCATCTACTGAATATGACCATATTCTTGCTGAGCTGTTGTATAAAGTCAAAAGAGATAACATTATATATACATAACATAAGCATAATGTATGTATAAATATATTCTGAGCAGACTCACAGAATAATATGAAGATTTGCAGGCTTCTAAAATCCCAGAGATATAAACCTAAAGACAGAAGAAGTAAGAGTTCACTGTATTTAAGAGCTGTGAGTATATAAAGCAGATATAAGTATTAACTCACTAAGAATTCATCTAAAGAGAATTGGGAAATATTAAGAAAGAAACTTCATAAAAATTCTATTCTGTTGTCATTGGGGGGATTAAATGTTAGAACAATTAAATGTGAGAATGTCTTTAAACAGTGATTCTCTTTTAAATATAGGAAAGCTGGACCTACTGAGGTAGAGCAATTATTTCTCTTCTTTAAATACACATTTTTTCCCTGTGAGTCATGAGGTCAACGTCTCATACTTAGCATCCTGCTAAAATTAAACAGCATAAAGATTTCCTGCCAACGTATTTCTGATTTGGTATATTTTATTTATTTGGATATAGCACAAAAGCTAAAATATATATTTATGTCCCCAAAGGCACTCAAAAATACAGCATAGTTATAATCCCCAAAGGTCTTTCATCATAATTACTTTCCTTTTGTTTGTAGTAACATTTGCTGTATTTTGTTAGAAAGACAGGTTTGAAATTAAACTTTAGAATCAGGTAGGATATATTGGAAACAAGTCTTGTGACAGACCTCTTTTAGATTAGTCCTCTCTGAGATAACCAGTGAATGCCTCTGTGTTCATGTCAGTAAGACAGAGTCTCTGGGTCATGGGAGGTGACATGAGATTTCTTTGGTTATTCCCAGCTGGCTGAAACCAGACATAATCTAAAGGAGACCTCTTACAAGCGCTATCAGAACTAAGGGATTGCTGAGCACGATTGGTAGAAGGAGTTAAAAGGAACAGAGAAAATACACAGAGGAGGAGAGTGAAACACTTGAAAGCCAACATCATCAGGGCTGAAATTCTCCAGGAAGGTGGAGGACAATGAAAGCAACACCACTCTAGTTTTGCAAGCAGTGAATGCCAACAAAGGGCACCTTCTTTTCTTACAATAGCTGGTTTGAAATCCTTGATATGTTTGATAGTTTTTGTTGCCTCAGGCAAAAACCCTATAAAACTGAAGTAAAGAAGGGTGAGGAATGCTCTATACCCCATAAGCATGAAATATCAATAGTGGTTTTAATCAGAGAGAGAAAAGGTTGAGGCAATTCTGTGAGTGAAGAGCCATTTGGCATTGCTGGGGGGTTGAGTGTCTGATGAGAGATCATATTGGTTACATGTGCATTGAGACGTAAGCATAGTCACTTGTGCACCCCACACTGCCAATCCTCAGTGTGCACCATGAACACATGCTGACACTATATTCTGTATTACACCCTGTGTTTGTTTTCTCCCAGTCATTCAGCTGGAGCTCTTCCAAGAGCACTTCAAGCCTGCTTAGCTGTCCTGTAGCAGAAAACAGTGGGGGAGGGATGGAGCATGCCCAAGTCACCTCCCAACACAGCTTGTGATTGGGAGGGTAAACAAAACTCAGGAGTGTCCCTGAGAGTCCCAAAGGTAAAGATGTAAGGATCTGACAAACATAAGAAAGGACCAAGTCCAGACTCAGGGTAATGGGTAGACAATTATATCCTGAGAACTTGAACACTGTAAGAGAAAAGAGCTAAGTGTATGGCACCACAACTTTGCAGCAAAAAGCATGTGGAGTTCCAGAAGCAGAGTTAGTTAACAGAAGCCAGCCCACTGGGTGTCACAAAAGGAAAGATGTGAGAAGGAGGATGGATTATATTGCTTTGCAAAAGTTGGCAAGGGCCACCAGCATGTTTTGCTCAGATGAATCCTCATAGGAGCAATGAGCAGCAGTTCATTAGGAGATAAATACACTATTGAACTGGAAGTAAATGGGGCACTTATGAAGTTGGACATGGCATGCTTACCATTATGTTGGCAGAAACAGTTGTTTTCTTTGTTAGAAAAGTACAGTCTTGGATACTGGATAGTAAATTTACTATTGATAATAAAAGAGTTAAGTGCTGCACCTATTGCCATTAAAGAAGCATAGCCACATCAGTGTGCAAAAGGTAAACAGGGAGAGAGGTCTCTGAAGAGCAGAGTTTACATTGCAGACCCCACATTAAAGAAGCATTGAACTAACTGGATGGATGATCAGCACATTGGAAGACACTCATCTTATGATGGTACTAAGGAAAATATACTTCTTTTACTAGTGGAAAATACGGGAATTCCTTTTCCTCATCAGGAAGCTGCATTCCTAAAGATTAAGGAAGCAGAGTGGAGATTGGAAAAATATTCTCCAGGAGTAATAAACCTGCCAAAATAGAGGCATTTAGCAGCATTTTAAATGTCTTCAGGCATCTGAGACATCCCCCAATGTGTCTGTGGTAGATATGGCACCACACTCATAGGAAAGCTGTGCCTTTCTCCAGTGGCAGCTGAAGGCCTGACAAGTCTTTCTGGTACTAAAAAGGCATAAACACCTTCATCTCAGCAGATGAGCATGATTATAGTCTCCAGAGGCATCAGAAAAGATGATGAAGACCAAACAATCTGCAATTCATGCATCTGGGTAAATGTCCTTTACCCTGAGGATTGCCAGAGCAAGCACAGTTCTTAGCTTTGGTAAGGAAAAAGAGAAGGGAATGATGATTTGGAGAAAATTTATGCCAGGTGTTTTGAGCTTGATGATGTATCAGCAGATACCTTAGAAAACAATACATTTATGCTTTTTCCATCCCTGGAAGATACTCTTTCCTTATATTGCCATTTGAGTTGTGTTGGACAAGCAAAATGTTTCACCGGGAAGCACATCCATGATATCCTTACAAGCAGTAAGGCCTAGAAAAGTTAGAAAGCCATGACCAGAAGCTCTCTGGAAAAAAGTGGGCTGCTGGGTCAAAGCTGAACTAAGTCCTGTTGTATGTTATGTTATTTGCTTTTTGGGGTACTGGTAGATCACAGCATTGATCCATGTTGACACCTGCATCCTGAACCCACATGGTTTCTTTGAAGGGAGAGCAACACAGGGAAATTAACGTTTTAGTCTTATTATCGAATTTGGGAAGCTGAAAGAATTAGAGGATCTTATTTCATTTATGATCTTCATAGTTGAAATACTAAGTTTCTTTCAATCCTCTTATTCCACCCTGTGAAGCCTGGAAATAGATTTGGCATTACAGGTGATAAAGACCGAACAGTTTGCTGTAATACAGAAGAAGACTTTAGATTGTGGGTGCAAATATCTCATGTTCCTATTCATAGGAAACCAATCTAAGTTAATATTGACCACAAAGGAAGCGCCAAAAAGGGCTTGGGAAATCACCATTTTTCCACAGATAAAAAACATTTTTTTTTTATTAAAATGTGTGATTCATTAAATGAATACAAACTTGTAAGAGAGCTACTGATTGTAGACAAAGTCTCTCATGCGTTTGATGAAGGTTTAGTAGAAAAAATTGTCCCAAGCCTAAATTTGTTTCCTAATAATCGGATTTTAATAACCAGTCTGGTCTCGGAGGAGATGTGCACAGAGGCTGCCAGAGCAGATTCAAGGTAAGGCAGTAGAAAATGACTACATTTGGCAGTGGCATGTATTTAACCAATTTTGGGAAGAACTCCTGGAGCAGATAGGAGTTGGTCATTAGAAAGATGATCTCCAGAATGTTACAGAAAAAATATATTAAAATGAAGGTAATTTAGAGTGAACAACCCATGAGAGAAAGTGAAAAATATATTGAATTGGCTTCAGCTGAAGAGCAGTATTGCTGATCTGAAGTCTTGCAGGATATGCAAGCCTACATTATGCAAAAGAGGCTCATGTTGGTTGTTACAAAAAACAGCTCCTTGGAAAAAACCAGATCTTTATTTGATAACATTTTCAGGGGGAAAAAAATCCTACAAACCTATGTATTTGTGCTTGATGATTAGCCTTACTTTATCAGAAGATGATCCTGTGAAAGAAGAGCTCATGCATATCAAATCCATTTTTGCTGTAGATAGTACAACTGGCTGAGTAATATCTGAGAACAGACCACAGTTTACTGAACATGTGTTTAAGTACTTTTCAGTAAAGGTTAGGTTTAATGATGTAATCTCTTATCCCCATAATTGCCTAAGTGGATGGTGAAAATAATGTAACAAAACCCTCAAAACCAGCATTGCAAAATCAGTCAGACTGTGATCTATATTCAGCACTTTCAAATTCCAGGATGGCTCCAGTGAAGTGAAGTTGTCATCACTGATAACTCTGATTAATAGAAACCTGAAAACAAGTATATTTGCATTGCTAGAAACCACCCCTAAAGCCCTTGGAGACTTGCAAATAGGAAAAGAAAAAGACATGGCAAAATAATTTATATAGTTTGAAGCCTTGGGTACTCTTACTTCAGGTAACGGTATTGTGCACCTCTGATAGTAGAAAGTGGCTGTGCCTACACTGCTGAACAGGTCTGTTTACCCAGTCTGGCTCAGGCCCACACTATTGAAATTTGGCCCCTTCCAGAGCAGTTTTGGCCTGGAAGGAGCCAGCTGGAGTGACCCAAAACAGACCCAGGGCTTCAACTAACAGTGAGGGTAGTGAGGGCCCAGGCTTGAGCCTGTTACTCAGCCCCCTTTTTTTTGGTGATATGGCCTTTTCCAGGAGTAGTGGTGTTAGAATATTGCAGCAGGTTGAACGAACCAGCACAGGGAGCAGCTTGAACATGGAGCAACCAAAACAAGTGGGTTTGCATCCATTTGACAGCAGTAGCAAGGATATTTCAGTTGAGATATGTTGGACAGAAGCAATAGCTCTGGAAATACCCAAACTAGTTATACTCCTCTGGTAAGGTTACTTATTAGATTGACCAAATGTATGTGAGCTTATACAGCTGGTGCTTTTTAACCATTAATTTTGGGAGGGGAATGAAAGGCATGCTTTGGGGACTGTTGCTTTAATGGCTGAGTTTCCCAGACAATACAGTAATTTTTTGTTTCTAAGCCTCACAGTAAGTACCAGACAAGTGATGAGAAAGATCTCTTGGAAGATCCCTGAGCACCAAGTGATCACTGAATGCCACATGGGCGTCAGTAGACTGAATTCAGCTTATCCATTTCATGAATGGAATAAAATAATAGGATTAAAGGGATGTGTTTTTGCAGTAGGTATATCAATATTTGTTCTTCTGGAGATAATTAATTGGAAATAGAAGTGTTCTATGGGATGACAGTTTAGAAAATATGATTTTGTAGAGTAGCAGTACAAAGTAATAGGTTAGCAACAGACCAAGCACATGCTTGGTAACGCACATGAAGATCTGACATCTCTGGTCTTGTCTTATACAGTTCTTTCAGTTGGTTCCTCACCTTTCTTTTCTTTCACTTGTTCCTTCACTGTTCCTATTCTCTCCAGCTCATCCAAGACAGTATTAAGCAGATACTGATACTATATACCAACTAACCAGAATCATCCTTGATGCATCTATGCAGGCAGACACATATATTAACGCATAGGTCTGTACTGAACTCCAGAGACTTCTTTGGACCCAGTGATGCTCTTTTCCAAAGTTCCTCACAGACCCTTTGTTTTTACAGAAAGAATTGGCTTAACAGAGGATAAAAGCAATGATTTTTTTCTGGGCTTCAATCCCAGTGTAGATTTCTTTTCTCTGTCAGTTGCCCTCATTCTGTTGACCCCTGTTTTGTCTGTGCCTCGGTGCATTACTGTATGGCTTTATAAGTTCCATTTTTACTCCATGTCGCAAATATTTGTGTCAGTCAAATATAATGACACACGGTAACAAGTGCAGAAGCTTTAACTTAGTCATAGCTGCCACTTGACAAAGCCATTTTTTGGTGGATTAGGAGATGAAGCCAGAACAATTTTAAGTACAAACAGAAAAGTTGCTGCCTGTTTTCCCAGGCCTTCAGGACTTTACTTTTCTTCAAACCAACAGGGCATTCGACATGGAGGCAGTCAGATCCTAACTGCAGAAATCCTAGATGCAGCGGGCCATCCCAATTCCCATATCCAGATCAAGAATTAGAAAGGGAAGCAATTCATAACATGGTCATTATGTAAAACATACGGACAAACCGAGGCATTGTGTGCACTAGCATAATTATCCACTACTGACAATGAATCTGCTGACACACATTGCCAATAACAAGCATTTTTGCTGCTGTAGACAAGGGTAAAATGTAAGGATGTTGCAGTGAGCCAAAGCTTGAAAGCCCTCACTTAGCTTGTATGCTTGGGATTTAAACTACTGGGGAAACTTTATGTCTCTGGCAGTTTATTATTACATACAACATGTTCTTGGAAACCACTCCACATTTAACAGCAGTTAAACCCATCTGCTGCTCCTGAATTTTCATTTCATTCACAAGCCTGTTTTAAAAGTATTTTTGGACTTATCACCAGTGTGCTATCAACGGTTTATTATTCTGTTGTAAGTTGGTAAGAAGAATGACTCAAATTTTAAAAGGAAATTGTAGCCTCCTATATATTTTTGAGCTTTTCATTGAAACTTGCCTTCCCCTCACTGTCTGACACAATTGAAATTTTTAATTTAAAAGCAATTATTTGGCATAAAAGTTCATCTCATGCTAAATGCCAATTTTAATGACTTGCAACTGCATATGTGTCAATTCTGTGGAATTCATCTAGTAATTGCTTCATTGGCATAAGGAACATGCTTGAACTTAGCAATGTGATCAAAGATACTGTTCAGTATATTGAAGTTCCTGTAAGTGCAAAAATTTTTCATTACTTTATTTAAAAACACTATCACAATTTTCTTTACACGTCTCTTCTCCCTATGTTCATGTTTTATTACTGTTACTTGGCATAGCAGTACTTCAGTGCCCTCTACATAAGATTAACAGGAAATTTGTATTTCCTTGAGATTTTCGTGAGATCTTCACCTTATGAAGGCTTTTTGTAAACAAAAAACTTAATTTTCCTCAGTTTTCTTTCTGTGGCTGACTCGTTCTATGATACTATATGACATTCTTGTATGAAGGTGATTTTTGTTGGACCAAGGGACTTTCCAATATTTAATATGTGCTAATTTTTTTTTTCCATGGCACTAAATTGATCCTTCCTTAATCCACAGAGTAACAAGGCTTTCCAGACTATAGGTGTATTTAAACCTTTCTAAAAGTCAAATACCTAGACACTGAAACTTGTTTGTCTCTAGGTCTTGTGTAAAACTTTGACTGGATTTTTAAAAGTGAATTCTTCCAAGGGATCACAACTGTCATGGTAGTTCGTAACATTTAAGGTAGCTTGAAAGTTATCTTTTTTTTTTTTTTTTTTTTTTTTTTTTTTTTTTTTTAATTAAAGAGCAGGAGATTTAGGTTTTCTATGCAATAAACCCCCAAACTTTATATTTAAATGGTATATTTATACTCAACTAGTATCAATGACAATGTCTGTTAGCAAATAGAAGACCCCCGTAAAAAAAAAAAAAGACAGCTTTTTGGGGTGAGATTCAATTGTCTAAAATAGGCATCTAGTGCTATTTTACATGTCCTGCAAGATCTGAGATGTGCATGTGGCTGTCAGAAATGACAGAAGGAAACCCACACCCTTCTGAAGCAGCAGCTGGAGACAAAGTGATACCTTAGTCCGTCTAATGACACAAGACAACTCTATTTGGGAAACTCAGTCTCACATTTAGGGTTGTCACATTTGTAACATACAATATGATGCCTGTGAAAAATGCTGTTTATAAATGCTACCTCACTTGCATTTGAGCGCGGTTTAAAGAGCCTGTTTTTACAAAGAAAGAGGATTACATTTCTACATTGTATATCCACTTAGTGCCATTCGTGCAATCTTAATTTGAAAGCAAGTATTTAGGTTTTTTTTTAATTAGCAGAGGAACATGCCTTTTGCTGTTAGCTGGCTGTTAATCATCTAGTTCCCAGTTAAAATTTCTGAAATTAATAGGGAATATACTTCCTATGGATGAAAGCTATGGAGTCATAGCTTGTAGGACTGGAAAGGTTTTGTTTCAATGTTTCAGCACCCTAGCAGCTAGAGGCTTTTATCACAGCAGCAAATTTAGGATGATTTCACTGGATTCTGTCCTCAGTAGAGACAACTGATCACTAACCCCATGTAACATCCTGTTTTCAGTCTTCCCTAGGCTGTGATTTCTGAATTCCTCATCACTCTTTTCCCTCTCCTGTAGATTTCTTTTGGCTTTTTCAGCACCTATCTTAAAACAGAGTGCCCCCAAATGATACAGTTGTGCTGGTGTCTCATAATCAATGATTACAGCAAAATAGTTATAACCCATGTCCTTATACACAGCAATCATTCATATTTTGAAGGAAGGCCATTTTGCAACAGAACCTCACTCTTGACTGCTCCTTAGTTAATGATCTCCACATAGCTGTTCCTTACTCTGTTTTTGCATTTGATGTTTCCTCCATCAGAGCAGTGCTTACTGCTCTGTGAGCATTTCTTCTATCTGTGTTTATGAAACTACACATTTCTTTTCAAAAGTCTCCAGAACCAAATCCACAAAATAAACTACGTATACACAGAACCTTCCTGTGGTCAAAATGCATCGGCCCTGGTGGACTTGTCCATTTAATGCCTCACAGTCACTCCTGGTAGGCTTGGTCCTGATGTGTGGGAATCCACAGCCACTCATTACACTGTAAAAGAAGTTACTCTAGATTTTGTCATGTTAAAAATCCTGTCTATATGAGCTCGATTGAATACTCAGACCTCAATTCATCCCACTTCACTGAGGTGGGAATGCATCCCTTTAAGAGTGACTCAGTGCGTTTAAGCCCTGACCCATTCTCAGGAGTTTCCCACGTCTCAAAGGACTCTGCTCCTAGCTGACACATTTAAATGCCTGAAGTTTGACAGCATCAATATAAGCCCCAGTTCTTAAGAATACTGTTGTATGACAGCAATAATCCTTTTAAGTGGAGCTAGAAGTCCCTTTTCCTTAGACTATACTTAACATTAAAAAATGTCATACCTTGATTTTTTTGACAATTAGTAGCCATTCTTTATACCAACAGTGTTTCAAGACTTCCCTGAATGACTTGTTAGCTTACTGGTTTTATGCTTGCTGTTAAAAAAAACTTAATCTTGCAGGTGAGAGTGAAAAAGTGTTATTTTTTGTCCTTTTTGTTTATAAAAAATTGTATTCTTTAGTCATATAGAAACAAAACATCTCTAAAGTAATATACTACAAGGCGAGGGCCAGCATTACATAAACATCATAACGAATATGGACTTCGTAAAAATGTTTTTAGGTACCTTAGGTATTAAGCATTCTCTAAAAAAAGCTATTGGATGCACAGCTACAGACATGATAGTTTTGCTGTTAACAAAAACTGCGATCCTTGCAACATAAGTCTGTTTTTTACTGACAGGGCTCTTCCATATTGTTGTTTGTTAAGAACTCATGTGTTTTCTGCAACGGCATTGACTCATGCCTAGGTGGGAGCCTGAATTCATTGCAGAGTTTCTGTTTCACAAAAAATGAAGCCTGATGTTCATTAAAAGCAAATGTATAGTCTCCTACTGTTAAAACTTCACAAATTCATAGTGATAATTGGAGTGGGTTTTAAAATTTAGAAGCAACAGGGTTATTTCTAATTTTAGCTAGAAAGAGGTGGACTGTTAAGAGAATGTTTATTTATTCCTTATAGCCTTTTTGCTTGATTTGTTAATAATTACTTGAGATTAGTAGGTGTTGCATACTAAAAATAAACTGAACTATAGTAGTACAGTGTTAATTCTTGTGAAATATGTATCCCTTGCTATTCCATAGATATTTATAATCAATAATATGCACTAATATTTTAAATATTATATAACATAATGCCATTTAATTTTTGTTAAAAAGCCTCTGGGCAATTCAGAATGTATTAACACCAGTTTACAGCTTGAAGGGAATAGGTGGCATGCCAGATTAATTTCCAAAGCAGTTATAGCAAAAATGAGCCCCCAGCCCCAAAAAAACAACCTGGGAAGCAAACCCACACAACTAAGCACCATATGCAAACACGATGAAAAATCTGAGTTTGGAACGTGTCCTGAGTAGATGTCTCTATGTACTTCCAGAAAGGCCAAGAGGAAGAAAATCCCACAGGTAGAGGCCTTCAGCTGGGACCTTTTCCTGAAATGGAATGGACTAATGCACAGGTGAGAGTAGTGAATTGAGCTGTGAGAAATAAGTGAGGAAAGGAAATAGTTTCTGGATTGCTGCTTCATAGCTTTGCCAATTTTTCTGCATTTGCTAATGCTCCCTTAGACTCAAAAGCACCTGTTTTGAGTAAAAAAAAAAAAAAAAAACAACTTGTGTGAATGCTTCAATAATTGCCAAGAGGCTGTGGGATATAAGAAGCCTCAGCTACATACTGATCAAACAGAAAATGATTTGGGCTATTAGGAAAACGATTTGGCCTCACCTGACTTTTGACATCTGAACAAGTCAATGATATCACGAGCGTAGTCAATGGAGAGACTCTTCCTGAATGCAGTTCTTCTAACCTGTTTTGGATGTCTCCTCTAGATGGAGGTGGATCGTGCCCTGAAAATTATTGTCTCTCTCTATTGTCTAGACACTCTTTATGATCAGGTAACTTAGATGTAAATGACTAGACTTTAGATAACTCATGTCATCAGGAAAATTTCACCTTTATCTTTTTGAAATTTCTTTTTATTGTCTGTTGGCCTTACAGAGATACAGTTAATCTCTGAGGTGTAAAAAGCAGAATCAACCTGGGATATAGGACAGGAAGGTTAAGTATATTTACGCCGAATAGTGCTGCTGTAACGGACCTGAAGAGCCTGACAGACAAGAGCATTGTTGAAGTTGTTTGTTTTGTTGTTTTTTTTTTTTTTATCAAAGAGCTTTTTCGATAGAGGAGTAGTCATTGAAACTAATAGCACAAAAAACCCCACCGAAGCAAACAAAAATGCCAGTGACACTATTGCACCAGGATACTAACCTCCATAAATTTCTGTTACCAAAATATTCAGTTTAGTTTATGTTGCATTTGTGTTCTCAGTTTTCAGTGTACGACCTCCTGCCATTATGGTAATAGATGTGTGAGAAACTTGATATTTTGGTTGTTTGCCAGCTGGGTCCTTTGCAATCTCGGGAGGAAAGGAAGGCAGCTTAAGATATCAGGATAATGCACGCTAATGGGATATTTCTGGTAAAAGTAGTCTAAGGTGATGTATTGTTGATGTCCAAATTGCTATCCTTTGATTTCAGAGTTAACAAGACACTGGGATAAATAGGGCAGATGACAATTCTGAGTGACCCTTGCACAGCTCTCTGCCAGCTGGACATCAATTTATAATGGCTTAGGATGTCTAGGTAATTTTCCTAAATATAAGGGCCAAAAATATGTGGTGCTTAAGGTGGCAACCCAGGATGAATTCAGTGGCAAGTATAATGGATAAGAACTCTTACAGTATATATCTGGACATTCAATTTCTGCCTCCTAAGATTTTGAGAAAGGTTTAATGAAGCTTAGTTCTTGGTTTATTTTGGATGCACATTACTAATTTTTGCTGCTTTTTTGTAACACCAAAAAGAAGAAGAAATGAAGCTAGTCAATCACTGTTTAATTAATCGTGTCATTTATTCATGCAAAGATGAACAAAAACTCTGATACCTCTTCAATACTGAGTGGCACACAGTAGGAGGGAAGTGCTGTTTGCTCCTTAACAAGCCCATATGGTGGTAGGAGATCCAGTGTCCCTACTATGCAAACAGCACTGAATCTTTAAAAACATGTTAAACAACATCTGCCAGTGATAAAATAAGTAAATCAGAAGGCTCATTTCTTGATAACTTTCACCTAAGAGCCTTAAAAAAGGTGGCTGAAGAGATCTGTTGGAATATTTTTTAAATTCTAGAGATGGAGTGTGAGTATCATGCTATTATTTTAAACTTTTTTTTTCAAATAATGCTGCAGGGCAGGTTAGCTATATGTCAGCCCTGGAAAAAATATTGGAAAGATTAATGAAGATTTAGCTAAGAAAGCAAACATAAGAATAAATTAATGGTAGGAATAAATTAATGATAGTCAGCATAGTTTTAAAGCAAAGCAATTATGTTAGATAAACTTCATTTCAGTAAGTGAATTTGCCTGATGAATGGTACTAGGTGCCGTTTACTCTTTTGTGAGGCATTTGATTTAATTTTATGTTGTATCTGGTATAAATAAATAACAGTATACTTTATCAAAATAATATTCCTTAAAGCCTGATTAGCTGACATCTCAAAGTACTAGTCAATGAGAAATAACCCTTACACAGAAATTTTGAAGGATGGTCTTCCATGATTTAGAATTGGATGTGGACAGCATATTTCAATATTTTCATAAATCATTTGGAAGGCGGCATACATTCTTGGATGGTAAAACTTGCAGATGATGCAAAGATTGAAAAAGTAGGAAAAAAAAAGAGGACACAATAGTCAGACAGAGTAATTCAGTTACAGTCTACCCTGGTAAACAGAGGCCTCTCAAATAAAATTATTATTGCCTGGAAGGCACAGCTGGAAGGAAGCAATGCCAGCCATACACACACAGAGGGGACCCCTACAGTGGAAATAAGTGACACTAAGAAGGTCCCAGAGGAAAGAATAGACAACTCAGCAGGGCTTGTACTATGAACTTTGAATGTTAAAAAAAAGACTAAAAGTTAAGAATAAGAAAGTGGTTTTATTTGTATTTGCAACAACAGTGAGGTTATGGAAATATCATGCCAAGTTTTGGAGTCTATACTTTAAAAAGATATTAAGTATATATAAAGAGAGGGGACAGAGACTAGAGTGGAGAAAAATTCTTCCAGAGAGAGACGTGACTTAATGACAGTGTATTCCTGTGGGGAGACCGAGAATACGAGGATTCTTCAGAGTAGCAGAGAATAGCAAAATAGGTACCAGCGTGAAAGCAAACAAATGCTGGGCAGGCATTTTTAGCAGTGAGAATATAGGACAAACTATCAAGGGAAGTCGTAGATCTCAATCTCGTTATGTTTTCCAGATTAGATGCTTTTCTGAAATAGATATTCACACTTTAGTTTAGGACAAGTTATTGTTGTCAGTGTTATGAGCTGCAGTACATGAGGCTAACCTCAATGATCTAATGATACTTTCTGCCTTAAACCCTGAATCTTTTAGGTGCTTGTTCTCTGCTCCAGCAGAGTCAGCAAAAATTTGTTCAACACAGGAATATGGGATTAGATGAGATAGTTGAGGGAGATTCAACTGATATAACTAATGCAGTTTATCACCTTCTTCCCCAGCCACTAGTTCAAATGAAGAAATGTGGAGCTGTATTACTTGGTCTAATGACAGCATTTACTTTCTTTTTACTTCCTTCCCATGGATGAATGGAGGCTAGCACTGCTTTTCTCATTTTACGTTTTCCTTGGCCTGAGATATGCAGCTTGCATTTTAATTCAACCATGAATCAGTCACACTTTATGAAGAAGCTAGGAGGCATGCTACATACAGCTAACTTTTGAAATTATTTTGCTTTTGGCCACTTACCTTAAGAGGCTTCTCACAAAAAAAAAAGTGACACCTTTATTCTTCATCATCCACACTTCTATTATAAATGTCCGAGGGAAAAAAAGTCACAATGTTATGAGGTCCTTAGGCTCAGTTTATTGTGCTTTTGTTGGAGATATATCTTTTTTTTTCTTTTTTTTTTTTTTTTAACTCCATAATATACCTCATCATATAAAGAGCTCAGTACAGCCATCTCCTGGCCTACACGTGTGGAGGAGGAAGTTTGGATCCTCCCAGGATCACTGATTTCTGAATTAATTTTCCTTCATTGATTTGTAATCTGGAGTAGCTAAATTTTGATTAAAACAGCAAGGTTTGGTTGAGAGGGTTTGATGTTGTTTCAGTGCTGTGTGACTGTCTGCCATCTACATCTCTGTGATATTTTGTATAACTGGTTGAAAATTGGGTGGTATTTAAAATGAGATTTTAGTCTGAAGATATGTTGTTTTAATTTCTGGCTTTGCAACTAGTCTTTTGAATTATCTTGGGCAGCTTGCTTCATTCTCTTTGCCTTTGTTTTCCTGTCTGTAAAAGAGAGATAACATTTTCCTTTCTTTTGAAAAGTGCTTTGAGAAGCATCATACCGCCTGGGGTCTTTAGATTTTTTTCTGTCTGTTTTACATATAGCTAAATCATTATTGTGCAACCGTTACACATATTCTCAGAGTGGTGAATAATATGTTTTCATACAATAACATTCTAGCACATGTAGAGGTAAGAAGAAACTGAGCCCCCCTAGTCTACAAGTCTATAGGTGCACTGATCAACCCCTAGAGAAAGTATAATTAAAAGTAGCTTTATTTTGTCCCCCAACTACACACCATTATAACATTTCTTTTCTAGCTTCCTGCTTTAACTTGCACCTAAAATAAACTACCTTCACTTATTCTCATCCTACTTAGCCTATATCATTCACTGGGAGAAAGTGACTCTCATCTCCAGTTCGGCAAGGATGGAAGGGTCCATTGTTCAACTGTGAAGTTTTCCAAAAAAACATTTTCATGCTTTTTGTTCATTCACCAGCAAAATCTGTCTTAATATCTAAAACAAAATTCAGTGGCTAGGTAGTGAGGGGTCTAAGACTTTGGTCAAATCCTGTGCAGAACTGTTGAGCAATGGTTTATATCTGTTGTCTCTTGTTTTACACTCAGATTGCAAACTCTCTGAAGCTTGGCCACTCCATTTTTAACTTCTGGATTTGCCGAAAGCCTTCAACAGTGGAATTCCAGTCCTTAACACTGACACTGAGATGTGTAGCGACAGACATAGGGCTAATCAGAAGTTAAAATTCTTTGCATAATCTTAACTTTTCAACTGGGAGAAGGGAACTGATCTCCTGTACTCCTTATTGTGATGTGAAAAATGAAGTTGTGAACACAGACAGACTTTGAGTCTCAAAACCTGATTGTAATAAAGTGGAATTTCTCTGATATACGCATCCACTGCCTTTGTGTACTCAGGGACATATTTATTAACTAACGTAGCTGTTTGGCTTTTTCCCTTGCTAAGTTTTCAGAAATGAGTCTTTGTTCTTGCCTATATACCCCTATAGAATTATCAACTCACTCATTTCTCTGTGAAGAATTTTTGTGCTGAAAATATTACATGGGTACCAGGAGGTCTAATTTTGCTTGCAGTGCCTTTTCATTATTTATCATTACTCATGAGTAGTAGAAGAGTTGGAGGTGCACTTTATAAATATATTTCCCCTTTCCTATGGTGTCAGTTGATGTTCCCTTGTGGTCTCTGTCATGGACTTTGTCAGATATTGCTCAGGCAGTCCAGCTTACCACCACTATGTAGTTGACTTTCCAGCCTCACAAGCTGAGCAGAAGATTCAAGCAAATGATAAAACTTCAAAAGACTTAAATGAATCCAAGGTATTGCCCACTATTTCTAGATGAATAAACACTTACAAAGATATACAATCCTTGAGAGTCTTTATTACCAAAGATCCTTCTTCTGGCTTGAATGCTACTGAAAATTGTCTTCATTGTTAAGAAATGGGAATTTATTGATATTAAAAATATTTGAGGGCAATTCTTTCAAAGTGAAAGTCTAAATTGTGGAGTGGCTTCTATTAACAGTCATCATTGATATTGCTTGTACTATTAGAAAAATAATTAGGTAAATGGTCTGTAGTGTCCCCTGCAGGCACATTTTACCTGAAGTGATTTATTTCTATATTCCACTTTCCTGCATAGAGGAGTGTTCACTAGAGCTTTCAGTTACCAAAACTGAACCTAGAGTCTTAAACAATCTTACATCTCCTTTGTAATCAGCAGCAAAGGTAACTGCTGTTTTTAATCCTCAATTAAGTAATTCTCACATACTTTCCTGCAGAGGTCTAATATTAATAGCCAGATAACGTAAAAAAACTGAATATACCGATAGTAGTTTTGTTCAACAAAGATGAGGAAAATAGTGGTAACATCAATATTCTGTATTGCATGCCCATGTTATATGGGGTAAAGTGAGTGCTGGAGCCTGAAACGAGTTTTTAAACTAGTTATTCTTGGTTTTTTTTTCATTCCTGTGATGTAATGCAGCATGGATTGTTTAATTTACAGCAACAAAATGATTTGAGGTTAAATGCTACAGAGGCAATGAAGAGGTTGTTCTGCTTTTAATTGATGCTGTGACCTACATTGTTCCCCAAGGCACCACAGACATTTTTCAGAAAAGTCTCCTGTTAATTAGAATTGTACTCTGTGGTGCTGGGTCAGTTGTCATTTCCATTATATAAACTTTTAAAAGTAGGGGGGTTTAGTTCAGTTATTTTAAATCACATTAGGTGAAGATTTGCCATTGAGGCTGGTAGCTCGGATAGAACTGTTTTCTGAGATGATGGTGGCTTCAGTCTCATGGTCACTTCTGTACAAAACCCTGTAAATTTTGAGGGCTTCAAGAGGTACCTGCGTAGCTGTGCAGTTGCTGAAGGCACCTTCTGCATTCTTGAGAAATAAAGCCAAAAGTGCTGAATATTTGCATCAACTTAAATTCCCATAGCCTCCTGTAGAGCAAATGTGTGGTCCTGACCATCCCCTAACCCTGGTTTCTGGAGTAAACCCTAACCTCACTGCAGTGCTGAGTATACTCCATGTTTCCTCCCAGAGGAGACCACGTCCGTTCGTGTCCTGTGGTCCCTATACCATCTGCCTCATGGAAACAGTGAGATGTGTATTGGTAACTTGGATGAAAGATGGCTTACATTAGTGTAAATAAGTCAGCCCTTTTTAAGGAAGAGGAAATTTCTTTTTCATCCCTAGTCAGTAAAACTTAAGAGTTGCTCGACTTTAATTATAGACCCTCTGCATTCCCTTTCTTTCATAGAGAAACTTAGGTGGTCAACTTGTGATATCAGACTGTTCTTAACTTCCTTGAGAGTATGGTTTTTTTCCCTCATGACAGACATAATATTTTTATTTATTTATTTTTAAAATTATTTATTTAATGTCAGTTTACTCTGGATGGGGCTAAAGCACACTTACCTCCATTATAACTTGCTTACTTGAAACATCTGGGATTTCTTGATTACTTAGTTATAAATTCAACTTAGGTTGGATAAGTAGCTTGCTATCATGAGAGCTACAAATGTTTCCCAACTCAGAAAGACTGACCCAGGGCTTCTGAAGCTAAAGAATCAAAAAAGCAGCAATCTTTGTAATCCTGGAAGTTATTAGACAATCTTTAAATTGTTGTGTGAAGTCATCATTACACAGCAGTAAGGAGTTGAGCAACTCAGCTTCTGAAAACTTCAGGAGCCTTAAGTCATAATCTGAATTCACTGCCTTTTCAGATCTTTTCAAAATTTTGCAGCTAAGGGTAATTTTCCTTAAGAAACATAAGTGCTTTTATTGCTTCTGGAGACAACATCCTGATTAAATACTTTAAAATGTTGTTATTTATTAAAATCAGAAAGTTGGGGTATCCCTGACCATTGGGAATGATTGATGTGATTCTTTTAGCTCTGAGCATAAATTCAGAAATTAGTCATAATTCAACTTGTAGCTTAAGGTAAAATAGTTATTGCAATAGTAAAATCTTTCTGAAAAAGAAACATGTTATATCTTAAAGTGTACTCCTGCATGCCTTTACTTTACATTGATGCCTGTGTCTCAGTAAACTGTCCTACTTAATTTTCTAATTTATTCGGTCTCCAACTAAGGGATTGAAATGATTTTTCTCTTTGCTTTATACTTGTAAACCTTCACCAATTCAGAAAAGCACAAAGAAATTATGAAATATGAGCTATATAAAGAGTGTCTTTAATTTTACTAATAATACATGCTCATTCTGTAGATAGCGCAAAGCCTTTTGATTGTTTATATAAACCGTTTATAAGAGGTTTACAGCTACAAGTGGAATTCTTTTTGTATGTTATTTGAAAAAGTATTTCCCAGGGTAAAAGTGATCATGATAAAATTATATCTTTACAGTACAGAGTTGTGTTTCAAGGAAACTCATATCAAATTGTACTTTTTTCTTTCTTGGTGCAATAGAGAAATGTAGAACTTTCCGTATCATCAAGTGACTATGTCTCTGAAAAGAAAATGTTTGGTTTAATTTTTTTTCTTGATGTTGGAATCTAGTTAAAAACATATTTTTATTCAGACCCTTTATTCAGTGAAGTACTGGAAAGAGCTATAGGAATTAATAGATAATTTGGAGAATTTTTGAGAACAAAAAGAAACTGGTTAAAATAAAGAGCAAACTGATTAACTCACCTGGCCTCAGCTTCTACCATGGGAGACTTTTTTCTACAATGCCTTTTCCACCCAACTCTCAATTACAAAAAAGCAGCACTTTTATTTTTTTTTGGAAGAAATGATTGTTCTTCCTTACAAAAGACTTTGTTACTGATTGCATGACAAATGAGGAATCACTGAATTTAGTTTAATCTGCAGCTAAAGCCTGTATAAATTTTAAACATCAAGAAGTTGAATCCCATCATGCACAGACAATTAAGATACTTTTCCGTGTTCAGCATCCTAACGTGAGCCAAACATGCTCTTTATTCTAACTCTAATAAAAATTAAAAAGTTGATCAGTTGTCTAATTCAAACAGAGAAAACCCAGAGAATTAAGAAAATTATACTTTTCCTATAGTTTGGTTTTCTACAAGGCAGAGTATATTGTTGAGACATAGAATATGTATAGCTTCTTTACTATGTGAGCCTTCAGTACTGCTGCAGGTTTTAATTATCATTGAATGAGTTGGCTTAGATCTTCCCACACGCACGCACATAATTGTAATGTATTCTACATATATAAGAACAGTTATATCTCACTTTGGCCATAGGTATTTGAAAATTGTAGTTTTTGTTTTGACAGATAAAACTTCTCACACTTACACATTTATAACCTTACAGATGCAAGCAAAATACCACTCATTCTTCATTTCTGTCCTATATTCAAAGGGTTTCTGCCCCTTCTAGTGACCTCTGAAGGCCTCTATCCCTTTAGAAATATGCAGTTCAGCTCATTGAACTAAATTTCCAATGATCAGATTCTTCCGTTTTGCTTAGAAGTTCCGTCAAAAGAATTGTCCTTTTCTTACCTTAAATTGTGTTTCAGCTTAAATGCCACAGATCTTCTGGATCCCAAATTTTCAAAGCTCCCTTTGAGATTTTATAAAATAATAAGGGCTTGAGCCACCTGCTTTAACTTTGAAGTTAGTTCTACTTTGAGAAGGAGTTGGACTACATGACAGGTCACTTCCAGCTCAAATTGTAATTCTATAACTCTATGATTCTGTGACTATCACTGATATTAATTAGGGATTGATTTTGAAGAGTGAAATTATAGACTAAGAACTAAATGTTGTAGGCATCCAAATTTAAAAATCCCAGCCTCTGTTTCCTAGTCACACCTCTGTCACTCTTAATGTTTAGTTCAGCTTTTCTTTTCCTCTTTCATTTTTACTGCTGTAGTGCTAAGCCACTTTTTTCTGGTAACTTTGAAAGAGTTGACCATTTCACTTTGGTTTTGCCTTCTCTTCCCCTGACCTTGCCAAGTCCCTGTTGACAAAACCACACTAGAAACTTTTTATGTCATAGTGATGTCACTGATGGTGCAACTTTCAGATATTATTTATGTAATGAAACACCAGAATTGGAGTAAAATTTAGTGAAGTATCTTTTCTGATATAATCTGCATTTACAATTCAGGTAAATGCATGCTTTTGTGAAATCTTAAAATCTAAGCCAGAAGTTGTAAAAAAAAGAAAAATAAAAATCTATTTTTCAAGCAGTTAAAGAGCTTTTCATTAATCAGCGCTAACAAAATATGGAAAACCAACCTCTTCTTTCAGGGATTTTTTCCCTGCTATCTTTATAGCTGTTGTGAAAACTAGGAACTAGAGTGTAAGGCAATAGTGCCGTAGAAACACGGAATGAAAAGACAGACCCTCTCCCAAATAATTTCTGAATTAAGTAAAGGAAAAAAATAAAAATAGGTGAAGTAGGACAGAAGAGGTAACTAAACATATTAAGAAAACATCAAGTACTGACAATTTTTAATTAATTATTACTCCAAATAAAGATGATGAAGGAGTAGCTTTGTGGGAGGTTTTGCTGTCAGATTTCAAGTGCCATTCCCGGGAACCTGGTGGGAAACTGAACTTGCACAAGATCAAATTTTACTCTCCTTTTTTGGGAAATCTCTGAGCCCTTGTAACACATGCAAAAAGAGTAGGCGTTCACTTACAGAAGGGGTCCAAAAGTACATACTGGAAGTGGCCACAGGGACATTTTCACATGATCTTAGTGTACCAGATGATTTGGGACAAAAGGGATAAAACTTCTTCCCTGTCCATTCTGAAGAATTGGTTAACTCCATTTTTACCTCTGCAACACAACCTTATGGGGAAAGAAAAAGTCCTTTCCACTGTGATGGATGTTGGTTGTGCTCCCCAGGCCAAGGGGTGGTGCACCAGCCTAAAAGTGTGCTAGCCCCACACGTTCTAGGTTCTCATACTTCTGGCAATAGCTACTTTTCATTTCTTCTGCAGATGAATTAACAGAGCTTTCACAAGGCCATTTCAAGCAATAATGGGGAAAAAAGCTAGATCTATAATAAATGGCTAAATCTTACCCACTCTTCCTTAGTGTAACAGAAGGAAAGGAGAACTGTAATTTGGAGATGGTTGGAGTCTGGTATCAGCAGGTAGAAATTTTACCTACGTTTACAGAGTATAAAACCCTTCCTATGGCTTTCGAAACAACTAGATGACTTCTCGAGTTCTGAGTCAAGATATTTTTTTAAGTCTTTTAAGGGTTTACAATTTGCTGCCCTTCTTCCTAGTAATTCAGCAGTTTAAATTAGATAAATGCTGAGCAAATTCCAGAGTTGTTCTATGAATGTCAGCACTTGCCTTCTTTAGCTGCTGAGAGAGGTACTTTTTGAATGAGTAGTGATCTTAAAGAGTGAAACCTCTCTTCTTTGTTTAGCTTTCTAACAGTAATGCTAACTTTTTTTTCCCTGATCTGTATGGCTGTTGGTAAAGAGGATGACTTGGGGTGAAGAGAGAGAGTGACAGTGGGTGAACTGGGGCAGAAGACAATAAGGAAAGATTGATGAAAAATTCCAGACACATAAGTTAAAAGGCCCTATAGAAAGGCACTGAATCTGAAAAATTGGAAAAAGAAAGATATGGGAATGGAAAGAAAAAAAAAATGTTAATAAATTGCCTGTGGAATGGGTGTCTGCTGTTTGCTGAGTAGAGGATATATAATGTTAACTGGTTAAACTTCCTTTCCTCTTTCTTTCTTAGTTTTGTGTTGACTGTATTTCATAGAAATACAACAATAATCTGCCACAAAGCTAAGGTTAAACCAGATCTAAATCCATAGAGTAGCTTTTATTCTTTAAGATGGGAAAACCTGTAGAGAAAGAGGTGGACTGAGTTTTGTTACTGTCTTAGAGCAGATGACACCAGCAAACTCACATATGATGCGGGTTTGAAAAGTCAAGTATTACATTACCTAGTCAAGCGATGACCTATATTATTATATTATCTATCTATATTATCTATCAGGTTATCTGAAGAAACAGGACTTTACACAGCAACTGTGTATAAACTCTTACAGTATTTGCACAGTTGTGGTAGTCTGTGAGAACCATGACTTCAGAATTAGCTAATATTAAAAAGACTGTGAAAATAAAACTTAAGTTACATTGAGCTATTGTACATAAACACACTGCTATTTCAGTCCCAGAAATTAGTTGGGTGATACGGCACAAAGAGGCCCCATAAACTGCAGCAAAACACATATTTTTTATCCTGTCTTAATATTTAGGTTAATAGGCAGGTTGACCCTGGCTGGATGCCAGGTGCCCACCAAAGCCACTCTATCACTCCCCCTCCTTAGCTAGACAGGGGAGAGAAAATATAACGAAAGGCTCGTGGGTTGAGATAAGGACAGGGAGAGATCACTCACCATTTACCGTTACAGGCAAAACCAGACTCAACTCGGGAAAATTAATTTAATTTATTGCCAATCATAATCAGACTAGGGTAACGAGAAATAAAACCAAACCTTAAGGCAACTTCCCCCCACCCCTCCCTTCTTCCCAGGCTCAACTTCATTCCCAATTTCTCTGCCTCCTCCCGCAAGTGATGCAGGGGGATGGGGAATGGGGCTTGCAGTCAGTTCATCACACGCTGTCTCTGCAGCTCCTTCATCCTCAGGGGGAGGACTCCTCACACTCTTGCCCTGCTCCAGCATGGGGTCCCTCCCACGGGAGACAGTCCTCCATGAACTGCTCCAACATGGGTTCTTCCCACAGGCTACAGTTCTTCATGAACTACTCCAGTGTGGGTCCCGTCCATGGGGTGCAGTCCTTCAGGAACAGACTGCTCCAGCGTGGGTCCCCCACGGGGTCACAAGTCCTGCCAGCAAACCTGCTCCAGCCTGGGCTCCTCTCTCCACGGGTCCACAGGTCCTACCCGGAGCCTGCTCCAGAATGGGCTTCCCACAGGGTCACAGCCTCCTTCGGGCATCCACCTGCTCCAGCATGGGGTCCTCCATGGGCTGCAGGTGGATATCTGCTCCACCGTGGACCTCCATGGGCTGCAGGGGGACAGCCTGCCTCACCATGGTCTTCACGATGGGCTGCAGGGGAATCTCTGCTCCGGTGCCTGGAGCACCTCCTCCCCCTCCTCCTTTGCTGACCTTGGTGTCTGCAGAGTTGTTCCTCTCACATATTCTCACTCCTCTCTCCAGCTGCTGTTGTGCAGGGTTTTTTTCCCCCCCCTTCTTAAATATGTTATCCCAGAAGCACTACCACCATCACTGATGGGCTCAGCCTTGGCCAGCGCTGGGTCCATCTTGGAGCTGGCTGGCATTGGCTCTATTGGACATGGGGGAAGCTTTTAGCAGCTTCTCACGGAAGTCACCCCTGTAGTGCCCCACTACCAAAACCTTGCCACGCAAACCCAATACAATAGGCAAGCAGAAATGCCCTAGAGTTGTGTGTGTAGTGTAACTTGTCCTTCATATAGTTCTGTCTTCATATGGTGTAACTAATTTTGTTGGTCTTTTTTAATATTTTTTGGTTTATGTATTTTCAAATAATTAATTACTCAGGATAAAAACTAGGCTTTATAAGTGGAGGCTCAACAGGTTCAAGCAAAGTGACTCTTTCTGAAAAATCAATATACAGGACATTTTTACTGTTTCAGCTGTTCGATGAATTTTCAGATCTCATAAACCAGATTGCCTTCTAACTAGAAACATGACCAGGCATCTCATATTCTGGTTAATTAACCCAAAGAATTCATTATCCAAGCAACTGTCTGTGGCTCTTCAGTAACAGTGTATTGAAGAACTCAAACCTAATCTAATTCCTGTGTTTCAGAGTACGTGAGAACTCATGCCCTTGACATCAATTTTTTTCTTTTTAGTGGGACTGGTTTTAGTGCACAGGATATGTCAATGTAAGGAAACAGGCTATTGCAATATATTCTTAGATTGTTACAAATAAATATATTTTATTTTTTTAAAGCTAATTCTAGGACAGAATAGCATGAAGACCTATCATTTAGCATTTGGTTTGTGAAGCAAATATTTAAAATAAAATACAGGTTTGGAACAGTGCTCCATATTACACTGTCCTGCAGGCATTTGTAGGAAGTTAAGAGGTGTCACGTAAAGAACGTGAGAATTTCTTGAGTTTGTTGTGATTGCATGGGCCAGAAAATTACTTATTAAAAGCAATGGACTTATAGCTGTATAATATATTCACAAACCATCTAAATTATTTGCTCAGAATAATTTGATCAACAGCTTTTTTTTTTTTGCCTGGTTTTTTTTAAATTTTAAATACCGGTGCATGTGAATTTCCAAGTGCAAGTCAGGCCAAAGTTCTTATGAGTGGAGAAAAATATGTATCCTCACAGGTTTGCAGAGCATGGTTCAGAGACGCTCCTAAGTTAGGCTCTTTCTTTCTGTTGAGTATGTGGAGACTGGCTGTTTCTGTAAGACAAATCAGTATATAACCTTATACTGGTAGAGGAGTTACTTAGTTCAGCATATTTACTCTGCTGGGAGAGGGCAAATCCTCTACTGTCTTTACTTGAGACAGTCACCTGATGAAAGGAGAAATAATGCAGAATAATCCAGAGCCTTCTACTGGTGAGTTTTCTATTAAAAAAAAAAAAAAAAAAAAGCAAAAGTATCTGTTTTGAAAACTGTGACACTGTGAGCTGAACTTTATCCAATAGCCAGTTTTGTGCATTTGAAACTGGCAAACTAAGTGATTAAAGGCTTGATCTTATTAGAACCTAACTAATGTAAATCATCTAATCTGATGCCTGAAACATTTGTCTTGAGCTTGTCATGCATCCTTATTACAAGCTTATATTACAGAAATTTTCTACCACTGTAAGCACTTCATTTACAGATCTGAGAATCTGAAATCAAATGAAGAGTTAAATGGAAGTGGAGATGATGGGTAAAGATGTGACAGTCTAGATTACTTGAGCTGCCAGTCTTAGGCTAAGCAAAGCTCACATTCTACTTCCAGGTGGAAGAGAAAATGAACCGTTCGCTTTCTTGAAAGATGCTTGGCTAAATGTAGCTGTTGACCAACAGTCCTAATCATAGTGAAATCTCTTCTTTCCAGGCTTTTTGTGAATTGCTGAGTACAAAATGACATTGCATGTACACAAACCAGTTGTTTATCGTGACTGACTACCATAAATATGCATGGTGCTATATATACTTAACATGCCTAGGCTGTCTGTAGATCTAATGGCATAACACAGTTCAGAGGAGGATGAAGTAACTTGGCAAAAAAATGGGTCAGCTTCATAAAGAAGACACATATTTGCTCATCTTTGTGCTTTTGTATTTCTTAGGTGTTTGGGGTTTTTTTTTGAGCAAGGGAATATGGATACTTTTCCTATCATAATGAGAAATGTGAAGAGAGAAAGTTAAGAGGGAGTTTCCTATTGTGCTGTAATTTAAGCTTTTAAGTGCCTACAGCCTCTCTGGATGCTGGGGTACCAGGAATGCCAAATCAGCTGTCTCCAGGGAATAAAGGGTGACAACGACTGATTAAATATGAAAACCTGTTTGTAGCAGACACATTGTGAAGTCTGTGTCTCAATTCTCTTACAGTTCATCATGATGAAAAGTAGAGAGCCTAAGGCTTTGGGCAAGTGGTGTCTCAGTCTCTTAAAAGGGAATTTAGGTTTAATCCAATTTAAATTTATGAACCTTTGACTTCAAATCCAGACTTACCAGGTGACAAACGTATTTTTAGATGTAGGAGGGTCCTACAGATTAAAAGCAATATTTTTATGGGTCTTTGGGTATTTGATGTGAAGGAAGTATAAATAGCTTTATGGGGTAAGCACAAATTTTACAAGGTGCACTAAACTAGGTTCAGTGGAGTGTTGCTGAATACTGCAGCTTTGCTAGTTTAGCCGTAAACTGTCCACTTAAAATTAGTCATTGCTGTCACAAAGCTTAAGATTTTCATACTGTACTATGTAGAAAGAGATTAAGGCCTTCCAATTGATGGCTAATTCTAGTCTGGTCATTTGTTTTCATCTTGTATTAATACGTTGACATTGGTTGTTCCAAAAAGTGAGTACAGAATTGCACTGACTTCAGTATTTACTTAGTGAATGCTGCACCTCTATTTCTGTGCGCGTTGCCTTATTAGACTTTAGAAAGAATATTTTTTTTGTATTTAAAAAGAATATTAAGAAAATAGTACAGTGTTAAACATCCCATTCCCAGCAGCCTCCTGGAGGGAACCGTATGACTGTGCCAGTGGGTAATGCCACGTACAGCACAGCTTTGCAATAGGTTTGCACTGTCGCTGAGCTAAGGGAGCCTGTTCCCCTCTCCCACCACTAACCAGAACAAAGTGACTCTCCACAGCTTTCCTTGCCCGCTCCTGTATCTCATTCCATTAGCTGGAGCACAACAGGATTCATGAGTTATTTTAGCATTGCCACTATTCAGCTCAGTAAACAAAATATTTCACCCTGGTGAGGTGATCAAGCACACCCGAGTGAAAGCACATTGTGAAAGGGAAGAGGTTAAAAAAATCAATGCTAATTCTGACATCAAATTATATATTGACGCAGAAAATGAATCAGAGTAAACCATTTCTAGCACTCAAAAGCATGCTGATATAGGGACTGCTAATGAAAATTGGTCTAATAATTTGAAATGCATGCATATCAAATACACATATCCCAGGAACTAAAATATTTTGAGTAAATGGAACTTCTGTTGGAAATTCTAATCAATGCCTTATTAGATATGTTACATTTTCTGTCAGATGCACACTATTTAATCTGTTCCATTGCTCCAATGGTGGACAACATTTGAGGTTTTCATCTTCCTCATAAATTACACTTTAGATTTTGATGAAAATATCTTCCTAAATTAAGTATGTTCATTGCCCATCTCATTATTTATCTTGAGAGCAAACTGTTTCTCATTTAATTGCATTTGGATATTGCTGCATTTGCTTGGTTTCAAATACCATAATTAAAATAACAACAGACATTGATTATGACAGACTTATGACTAAAACTTGTGACAAAATCTTACTAATCCCTTATCTGCTTACTCAGGTAATTGATATCATTCTGCCTAAATCCTGATATTTACAAGTTTGTTGTCAGCTAAATAACACTTAATTTTTACGTTGGTTATAGCTGTACAGATGTCCAGCAGATTGAGTGTTCTTTTACCAGTATATTCTCATATTCATATGTTCTTTGACACCTCTGCATATACTATAAAATATGGGGGGGAGGGGAGGGGAGATGGTGTCCAAATTTGTCACAGAATATATGTGTTAATATCCATTAAAATGTTCAAAGAGCAATATTCATCTTAGCTTTTACATTGAGAAGATATCAAAGCAGCTCAGCAGTGTGTTATTAGCAGCTAATTGGAAATTTCTGCTTGCTGTTTGTGTCATTCTGTCCTTTGAGTGAGATGTTGATCAGCTACAAAATCTCACGCAGACTTACGACTTCTTTTTAAGCCTGGGAAGGAACTCAGAATGCATCACTTTATTTTGTGAATGCTGTCTGCTCATAGTGAGGAAGTTCATAAAAACCACACACCAGCCATTCCCCAAAGGATAAGTCAATTAAAATATATCTAATTTACTGCTGTTGTACATATTGGGTGAACTGATGAAGAGAAATGATTTAATATTCATCTTAGTGAGGATTCAAGATTAAATTAATGATACAACTTCTCAGTCTAGTGTCTAGACCAATTTATATAATATATCCAAAACTTGATATGGTTCCCTATACCAAGATATGGGAATAAAGTGTTTACACTTTTCAGATCATTTTCATAAAAATAGAATTTTCTAACAGCAACCTCCATCCAGCCTTCAGTCTGTCTAGGCCATTGGTCGCCTCAGGATGCAATGCTGGATCTTCCTTTCAGTGCTGCTGCCAGAAAACCCGGGACTGCTCTTTTAGCATGGATATCTAAGGCACATAATACAGAGAAACAACTCTGATAATTAATAAAACCAAACTTTCTGGTATTTTAACATAGTTTACATATAATTATTATTCCATGGGCCAAAAAAACCCAAAATATTGAGTCTCATACCCTGATAATTTTTGTGGAATTGGACAAAATTTCTTCACATTTGGTATGACCTCTTTATTCCAGTGATATTTCTGAAATGATCTTTCATCTGTGTTAAACACTTTCAGGAGATATTAATGAGAGGAACTTTCTTAATGTACTAGTCAGAGAGAAAGGACATGATGCTGCCAAAAGGAAATAAAATGTTACAAGTACCTGAAAAAGTAGGGAATAGCATGGAAATTAGAAACCAACCTTAACTACAGAAGTCTTCATTATACTAGCTATGATATATTATGTATAATTATAATTGGGAACATGTATTCCTTCAGATTCTTGTTTGCTTTTGCTGATGTCAAACATAGTCCAGATGGTATAGTGCATTTTCTGTAATCACCTCCTTTTTATCTCATGCTTTTCCTAATCTGTATTCCACACAGTGCTTTTTTTCATCTTTTTTTTTTTTTTTTTTTTAGAAAAGATATTATAATGTCCTTCTTTCTTAGCTCTATTGTGATACTTTTCTCTCCATTGGAGCCATTTCTTAGTTCATAAACTTAATTTGTCCTTTTTTCTTAAACATGCTTTTTATCTCTGTTTGCTGATTTCAGATTTAACGGCCTGAGTGTTCTAGAAGCAAATATTACTTGTAAAGAATATTGCCTGTTATTGGTATCATTTTCAGATCCTGCAACAGTAAGGATTGTATGCATAAGCTATATATATTTCACACATACGAATTCTGAGGTTTGATGCTATGAACCAGCACATTTTTAATACCAGCCTAAGAAGCACAAAATTATCTGCATGCAGTTTGAAGGAGTGATTTTTTTGAGAAACAGCGGAAAGAAAAACTCTTCTTAATGAGACCTGATAAGCTACAAAGGAAGAAACTGGTTCCTCTCCTCTTAGTGAGTGTCTTAGAGAGTCAGTGCAGAGGAATATGTGACTCGGGCAACAGAGTGGGATGTGGCATCAGCCAGGGCAATGGGTGTTGAGTTTTTCTGCTGAAATGGCTTATCTTTGCAAGCACAGATTGGAGAACCATGAACTCAGTGTTTATTCTCAGTCTTCTGTCTTTGTAGAATTTCCTTTTCATTATCCACAAAAAAGAAACTCTTTGTATGAAAGTTTCAGGATTCCCATTAGCCAATCTCCGTAATGAATGCGCAATAGGAAAGAATTAACATAGAAAGACAGGCAAGCACATGATTAATCTTATGCATTAACTTTTGTTGTCATTTCCTTTAAAATGAACAATTTAATATCCATGTGGAATTTAAATCGCACCTTTTTTTGCCTGGCTATCTCCTAGTACACAACAATATAATCTAAATCTCCTTCTAATTCTGTGAGTTAATGCCTAGTAACCGGTAATGTCATCAGCATAAGAACTTAGAAAGACATAAGTATATATAGAAAACTTTTCCAGGCACTGAAATGCATCTGACAGCTATCCGAGAAAGAATCAATCAGCTATTTGAACAGTGCATGTAACTTATAACAAGAAGTAAAAATAAGTGAATCTTCCAGGAAAATCAACTGATGAAATTTTAATTTTAAATCAGCATTACCCAGGACACTGCGCTTAAAACTCCTAACCTTTCAGAAAATGCTATATGCTATTCATTTTTGTTTTCAGCAATGCTAGTGTCCAGAATTGTGATGGTGTCCTTAATATCACATCCAGTACCAATGTAATACTGATGGGGCTGGGGGGGAAGACTTATACCTACTGAATTGTGATCACCACCTTGTGTATCTCCATGGCAGTTCTTACAAATCTTCCTGGTCTGACGATCTAACAAGTCTTCTCAAATGCAAACTCAAGGGTTTCCCCACTTGTCACTGTTCCAGGTGCTCCTTTGTGTTTGTGTAGATGATCACATAATCTAACACTTCTCATATACCCATCTATATTCTTCATTGCAGGTTTTCACTGTGCTTTTATTCTCTTCACGTGTTGGCACATGCTGCTAAAGCACCTGTTCATCAGAGGGCCTCTTTAAATGATTCTGGAAAGAAAGGTGTTCACGTGTTCACATGTAAATTCAGGGATTTGTTGTCAGTAGATCTTGTGGCAGAAGTGAAACGTAGGCAGTACACATGTATTTGCCTGCTCTTTATTCTCCACTCTTCAGTCCCCAGGAAGCAAGACTTGGGCAGCTTAAGGCCAGGAGGGGCTACTTGAAGAGCCATTAGATTTAGTCATGTTTACTTAAGCCAGCAACTTGCACTGGACTAAAGAACATTTGTATTTCAAAGACTTATATCTCCCTGCAAGGTCTTCAGTCTTGAAAGGTATCAGGTAACAGAGAAGCCATCATTTCCTTGGGCAGTTTGTTCTGATGGCTGCTTTCCCTGCTATTAGTGGGTGCCACATTTCCAGTGTAAAGCTGTCTGGCAACAGTTTACAGTCACTGCTTCTTGTTATGGCTTGTTCTACTATATTAAACACTGCATTCAAATCACTTCTCAGTCATCAGATGGAAAGTTAAACAGCTTGAGCTTTTTAGCTTTTTACTGGAAGAAACATTTTCCCCATCCTTTGAATCATTTCTTTTTTCTCTTTCTTTATGTCTTTTGTTTTACAAGGACCTTATTAAAATGTAGACACTTTAATTTTATGCACTATCCCTGGATTGGAGTTACAGTGCACTATACTGAAGTAAAATTGCTTCTGTACTGCCCTTTGCTACTAATTGGATCTATTGCTCTTTAAATGTGTATCTAAGGATTAAGTTAAATTTTTCCAAAATAAGCATATAATCATAGAATGGTTTGGTTGGGAAGAGACCTTTAAAGATCATCTGGTCTGCCCCCCCTTCCATGGGCAGGGACATCTTTCACTAGATCAGGTTGCTCAAACCCCCATCCAACTTGACTTTCAATGTTCCCAGGGATGGGGCATCTACCACCTCTCTGGGCAACCTGGGCCAGGGTTTCACCACTCTCATTGTAAAAAATGTCTTCCTTATATCTAGTCTGAATCTACCCTCTTTCAGTTTAAAACCATTACCCTGTGTCCTACCGGAACAGGCCCTGCTAAAAAGTCTGTTCCCATCTTTCTTATAAACCCCTGTTAAGTATTGAAAGGCTGCAGTAGGGTCTCCCCGCAGCCTTCTCTTCTCCAGGCTGAACAACCCCAGCTCTCTCAGCCTTTCCTCATAGCAGAGGTGCTCCATCCCTCTGATCACTTTTGTGGCCTCCTCTGGCCCCGCTCCAACAGGTCCATGTCCTTCCCGTGCTGAGGACCCCAGAGCTGGACGCAGGGCTCCAGGGGGGGTCTCACCAGAGCGGAGCAGAGGGGCAGAATCCCCTCCCTCGCCCTGCTGGCCACGCTGCTTTTGATGGAGCCCAGGATACAGTTGGCTTTCTGGGCTGCAAGTACACATTGCTGGCTCATGTCCAATTTTTCATGGTCTTCACGCTTCATAAACCTGGTAGGAGTTTCTTTGCATGTCCACCACAAGCCCTCAATTCTTTCCAGAGTCCCTGTTTTCCAATATTCATCCCTTCTTTTTGTAGACTTTACTTATTTTCTTTATTCCTAAATATATAACTTATTTGTACTAAAAAAAAAAAATATTGAATAGGAGTAATTTCAACTAATTTCAAATACTTGCAGCGTCATGAGTCAGCCTATATTTCCTTTAGCATCAGTGGAGAGAAATAGGCACTTTTAGGGTGTTACTAATCTGAACTATCATAGGCATCTAAAAGTGCCTATTTCTCTCCTTTGACTATAAAATAAAGTAGGTGGCTCTTACAGTGAGGTGACTAGCTCAGATATCCACAAAGTAGGCAGTTTTATTTGGTCGAGTGAATCCCATCGCTTCTGGGGGACTGGACCTCTACAGCTCTGCCTTTAGTATTCTCAACCACGCCAATCCTTATGTCATCCAAAATTTTCATCAGAAGCACTTTCATGTATTTCAAACCATTTAATGAAATGGTTCAGTAGTGCAGGACTTGCTGCTATAGCTACAAATCTACGTTAGAGACATTTTCATTCAAATCATGTTATCCACTGTTGACTATTTTTTATATTTATCATCTAGCCAGTTCTTTGTCTGTTAAATCTATGCTTTAATGCTATTTAATAGTGCTAATTTTCCATGTGGTTCTCATGTAGAGGCCTTTCAGAAGTCTGAATATTTTACATTTGACAGTTATCTTTGTCAGCCAAAGTGGTACGCTCAACAGAGGATGAAATCAGGTTTAGCAAGACCTGTTTTCCATAAAATCTAGGGCAAGCACTAAACAACATTTTTCTTTAATTTCTGTTGAACTGAAAATCTCTGGTTTCCGTCAACGTGCCTTTTCTAAACTTCCAAAGAAAGACCACATATAACAATATACTTCTTATGATTCTTCACATGGTTGCTCTGTAGTTTTTTATATTCCACTATGAAATTCTTAATAGATTAACCTGAACATCAGCTGCAGCCATAATACCATAGAATTTAAAATCAGTATAAGAATATTTTATTAGTTGCTTAATATAAGAATAGATAAGAAACTTTCAGTTTAGCTCTAAAGTGCATATATGTGGATTTTTTAATGGCTATAACTATCCATATAAGTTTAACAGCATTAAAGTAGGTTTAGAGGTCAATCTGCTTTTCTTTTTTTCCTATTTGAAAGGCTGACACATTATTATTATCATCAATCATACTTCTCTATTAAAATCATGGACCAGTTCATCTGTTCAGATCATCTTTTTGACCAGAAGGTGTACAAAGTTTCTTTTGCTTACTTGAAAAAGTGATATTTGGAAAGAAAATATAAATCTTAGTCATGACTATCAAGTCTTCCAGTAGAGTGGATTATAGTGCTCAAAACATTGGGTGTGAACTATATCAAGATGTACAACTGCTGTTGTAACTAATAGTGTTCTTACTCTCAGAGTTCTCTATAAAAGGTTTTGAATGCCTGGTATATAAAAATATACTTTGTCCTTCTCAGAACTGCCAGGGATAATGAGGCATCTTCACTTTTTCTGTTCAAATAGTCCAGGTGGCATTCGAGTCAAGCAGTGACTGCTAATAACCGAATGAAGTCATCCAGAATAGCCATCTCTCCACTTGATTCATCCAGACTTCCAACTTACTCCATTATGTTTTGTGTTCTGAAAACACCAAACTGTAGTGATTCATTGGTTTCCATGGCTTGTGAGCAATGCCTTTTATTTTTCGTGACATCAGTCTTTGTGCTTCTGACATCCTCATGATAATTTCACGCTTAGACAAAACTGGTGTTCCTTATTTGCCAGCACAGGTACATCCTGTTGCCCAAAACAGCTGGGCCATGTGCCAGAGAGAGATCACTTACTATGTGAAAGATATTTAAATATTCTTCCAAAGTTGCAGAAACAAGATTGTACGGATAATTTCATTTTGAATTTGTGAATAGGCTTTGAGTTGGAAAGCTATCCAGATCTAAATTCAGCTTTACTTTGTTTCTTTAAAAAATAAAATGCATATTTAATCACTTACTATTCATTAGCTTCGTGTTTTCTCTCGCTCTGTAAGACTTTAGTGGCTATTATGGATTTTTAAAAGTCAATAAAAATGATACTGTTATATTATGAATATATGGGAATTAATTTGCCTAAATGCCCGCTCCTTGATCAGCCTCTCAGATCTAGGCCTTTGGTTTTTATTCCTTCTTTTAGGCACAGAGCTTATTTACCATTTCTGAGAAGTGCTTTAGAGGTTGTGACTATAAATACAGCTAGTGCGTCCATTTTCAAGACACGCATGGAGTATACATCTACTCTCTTTCAATACTGAAATTTTTATTTTTTATTTTTCACCATCGCCGTATATGTCACAGAACTGCTGAACTGGAAGGAGCCTTGTGAGGTCTCTCTCCCAACCTTCAAAGCAGGGTCAACACTGAAATCAGAGCAGGTTGCTCAGGGTTATCCAGTTACATCCTGAAAACCTCCAAGGACTGAGATCCCACAACCTCTGGACCCCTGTTCCAGTTCTTCATTATCTTCATAGTAATTTTTTTTTTTCCTTATGTCCAGATGGAACCTCCCTTGATTCAATTTATGACTGTTGTCTATTCTCCCAAGTATCTGAGTAAAGAGCTTGGCTCTGCCTTCTTGGTTACCTCCTTGCAGGTGTTGAAAAGCTGCCCCTAAAAGTCCCCCCACTCTTTCTCTTGCTGTTCAGAGGCAGATGTGCATCAGTTTCTCTACTTTGTGGAACATTTTCTTCAAGCTTCTTTCATGCTAATTTGCATGAGCTTCACACACTTTTTTCCCCAGTTATGCTACAGAATGCAGTCATTTCTATTACTTTCAATTTTATTAAGTCAAATTGTTTTTTCTTGGAACCGACAATATTCTAAAGGAGCCAAGTTTTTCAGATCCTAAATTTTATTACTCATCTTTTAATACAGCATCTAGTTATCATGCTCTGTTATTCAAGTCTTCATTTTGCCTAAATAGCTTAACAACTTTTGGCAGTAAGATGTTAATTATGCTTGAAATAATTGACCTTCCCACCTATAAAGTGCAAGTAGGTGCATATATGTAAATTAAGACTTATAAATGTGACAGAATGCCAGCAGCATTTGACGCCAACTATACACCTTCTGTGTCTCTTCTGTGTGTTTTGAGCTAGTAAAGCAGCTGTTTGACTTGGGCTCACTTGAGTTACAACATTCAAAATACAAGTCCCTTTTTTTGTTTAATTATGATGAATATATTAAAACACAAAACCCAAAGAGGTCCCTGTTGCTATGTTCCTTAGTATTTCACTTTGAATCTGGACTCTTCCCCTCTTATCCCATAGCAACGACAACTTTTCTACCTTTTGTGCAGATCCCAAATTATTTTCTGGAGTTTTCTGATTGCCCTAGCTAATGGAAATGTATGATGATTTAAGAACCTTTGTTTTCCTTTTAAAAGAGAATTTCTACTCATTATGACTGCAAGAAAAGACAACAAAAGCATGAAACAAAACGTCAGTAAATTCTGCTTCCTTTTCATCGCTGCTTTTTGACATTTCTGACTTGTTACACTATTTTTAGATGAGGGTTTTTCTAATGTTAACATATTTTAAATAAAAATATCTATTTTATGCATTATTTTTTCAATTTTTTTGACTGTAGCATTTAGCTCTTAACCTAGATAAAATGGCTTATATTGGGTAATTAAAATGGCAGCAGTTATAAAAAAGGGATTCTGGGTATTAAGCTTCTTTCATTTTTACGTTTTTTGAAGTAATGAATGGAACGGATACAGCTAATGTTCTTCCCTGTGGCATGGGAAATGCTGGCTTCTGGAGATATGAAAACGATTTGCACAGTGTAATGGACTCCTCCTTCCCATGTGGCAGCGCTCCAGGCTTTGCACTGGCAGCAGGCTGAGCACATGGGAACTCAAGCTACGAGTTTTGTGGCAGATGGAGCTAAATGTCATCACCTCAGGCGTGGATTTGCCTGGTGTTGGGCAAGCAGGGAGGGAGCCCTGGGATGTCAGAACCACCATCGCCCTCTTCCTCCCCCACAGCCTGAGCTTTTCCAGAGGTCATTCCTGCATCACATGGTGCAGTCATCTGCCCGGCTCTTCTGGAGGTGCTCCATAAAACTGTCCAGTATTTATGTCATGCCAAACTCAGTGTCCAGGGGTTCAGATAGCTTTTGGTTTTCTTCCACCATCAGGCGGATTGGGATAGTGAAGAGACAAATCTAAAAATTCATTAAACTATCTCTGCCAACAACGGAGGATGTATCTTGCATAGGTCTGGTAGTGATCGGCAATTAAATGCTGTCTGCATCAAGGCGACTGCTGTTTGTAATCTGGAAAAGAGAGGACTTGGCTGTAGTGAAGGAAATGTTGATTATTTGTACCACTGGTCACTAATGAGATTTCTGTAGCTTAGCTAGGCTCTCTAGCTCCAGGACAAAAGATACCACAGTGCTGACTTACGTTAGATTGCGACTCTGTAGATATATATTAAGGCATCTTTATTCTTCATTTCTTTTAGTACTTTTATTTTCACTGTTGATGATGTCTGTTTGCAGCTTAGTTTTTTTCCATAAGTTAGTGAGTGCTGACTGTTACACTGTTCATCAGAATTGGTGCAGCATGAGCCTCCGTCTGTGTAGAAAAGACTCTAATATATAGAGCCTGCACTGAACAGCCTTGAACATACATATATGTTCAAGGAACATACAATGTGCACTGGCCAATAGGTGACACAAGCTTCTGTAGGTCGTGGTAATGCTTTTCCTTCTACTCCAATTCACATATGGAAATCTGGATTCTGGCCATCTGGGAATTAGGGGAAGTGCTGCATCTGCTTTACAAGTATTTGTCTTGCCACTGTTTCTCGGAGGAGTTTTTGGCTTGCTTGAAAAGCAGTGGTGCAAAACCTGCGTGCTCATTAATTTGCTCTTGTGTTCAGAAATGGAACTCACTCACTGCTAGAACAATCTGCAAAACTCTGTTCATAAAAGCAACTCTTTCTGCAGGAGCCTGTTTCTTGGGTTTACATTTTATGTTATACCTAGCAGGATATAATTTATGCAAATAATCTTTCATTGTTTCCTAATTTTGGCAGGACTGTTGGAAAATTTGAATGCCACTATTTCCAGTGACTCAGAACAATGCCCAAAGGGATAAGATTTCATTTTTTTTTTCCTCTGTAATTTTCTTTTATCACAAAATTTTTCAGTCTTTATGAATATTTTGCTATGCTATGAAGATGTCACTACCAGTGATAGTACTGTATAAATGTATCTTTAAAGGACATAGAGTCAATGAATGAAAGTTGGAGATATTTTCAGATTTTAAATTCCACTGACAAAGATTTTTTTTCTAGGCTGATGAGGTGATTTTATAACATTTCCATCTAAAAAAAAATCATGAAGTCTAATCTTTCAGGCTAAAAAGACAAATTAAAATCCTTCTTTTCTGAAAATCATAGCATCATGTAATAATTTAGGTTGAATCTCTGGAGGTTGTCTGGTCCAATGCCTCAGACAAAGTAGAAACAACTTTGAATTTTGAAGTTACATCCAGCTTCAAAGTTAGATCAGGTTGTCCAGAGCCTTGTGTAGTCAAGTGTTGAATATCTTCAAGGATGGAGACTTCATAACCTCTCTGGGTGACCTGTTCCAGTGTTTGACCACTCTTGTTGTACTTTTTGTCTGTTGAATTCTGTATTTTTGCTCTGCATTTCTGAGAGGAGTCTTACTCTTTCTTCTCCATCACTTCCCATCAGGCAGCTGAAGGCTAAGTTTCCTTCCTTACCCCTCTTTTCTCCAGGCTGTACAACCCCTCTCTCAACCTCTCTGTATCATGTGCTCCAACCCCTAATCATCTTTTTGGCCTTCCACTGGACTTGTTCCAATATCTTTGTTGTTGTGCAGTACACGAAACTGGGACACAGTAGCCAGATGAGTCTTATAGTTACTGCATGGGGAAAATGGTCAAAAGATTGGTATAAAATCTGCAGAAATGAACATGAATACCTCTAGGTACTGCTTAAGTTGAGAGATGCTTAATTACATTATTATTAAAAATAAAATCACCTTTATATGTTGTAATTCTCCATTAGTTAAATAGCTATAGTAAATCCTACAGCTGTGGGAAACTTTTGTTTATTTATCTGATGATAACAGATAACGTTGATGTCAGTTGTTATACCTGAATCTTGCATAGTTACTTTTCTTTAATTATCATATAGGACTATATAGGTACTTCACTGTTGTTTACAAACAAATAAAATATTTATGTGGCATACAGGATTTCCTTATCACAAAGAGTTTGCAAAGAGTGAGTACAAATTAGTTTATAGGGTTTTGCCAAAAAAGAAGTTTCCCAAAAAATCAATGCTATTCTAACTGTGGTGTATAGTCTAGTTTCTCTTGCTAAGTCTTAGGAAAAAATCATAAATGTCCTTGAACAACTATTTATATAACATTCCTACTACTATTTGATATCATATTCTCATCAGTTAATTAGTGCAATTAACTGAAAACAAACGAGATCTACAAATTCTACTCTGAATTTACCCTTAGACTTATCACAGCAAGTACAGATTTGAAGAAGTAATATAATATGTTGACATGTTTATAACATATTGACGGTTGGGCGCTAGTTACAGAAACTGTAGCTGTGTTAAGTTGCATCCTAAGGGGACTGGGCAAAGAACTAAATTATTCCTACTAGACATCTTATAGTTTTTGCTTTCTACCCCTTGTAACTCTTTTAATGTAGGTTATGCCAAATAAGCTCTGACTGCTGAATTAGAGGAGCTGAATCAGCATTGCAACAAAGAAGCACTTGTAGAAAAGGAGGATCTATGTTGAACTTTGTACGTTAGGCTGAAATTACATGGAATATAGATGTCAGCTCTATATGAAAGCAATAAGCATTATTTCTAACTACTGAGCTAACCAGATTGGTTTTGTGCAAATGGTGATTGTAATGAGAGTTTTCATTCTTTCACACTTTGCAAAAAGCTGCCTCACACAAAGATATGATCATACCTTCCTAGTTAAGTATTCTTTTCCTCTAGAAACATTTCAGTGAATTTGTCATCTCATTAATGCTGGATGTAGAGTTCTTGTGAATGGTAAAGGAGACTTGAAGACTTCAACCTGACAAGCCAGGCTTTGTGGCAAAGCTCAGAAGTAGTCACACCATACAGCCTTCCTGTAATCGCAAGGCAGCATAAAGTTGAAAAAAAAAAATAACACCTCCTGCACTGACTAAAAGTTGAAGTGTCAGAGGTCGCACCCTGGTATTTGCACTCCAGATACACTCTGCTGAAGTGCAGCTGATGATTCATTGTACCTCTGTTAAAGCTGCTAAATGTAAATAAAAACTAATTCCTTTATTTCTGTAGGTGAAAGACCCAAGAACCAGGTACTTTACTTTTGTCCACATTATTGTCAGAACTTTCTGTAAGAGACTAGATTTCTTGTAGAGGAGGTGAAGAGGGGCCAAGGAAACTGCAGTTCATTTTGCTACATAACTGCTACCTCCTTAAATCAAGAGTCATGCTCTCTAGCTTTCAAGGATGTTTTACAGCATGTTTTCTTGCTGCTGAAGACTATCAAGCTCTTCCCAGGTATACCCTAAGGTGGCCTATAAAAGATGGTTTTGCTACTTTCACAAGTATGAGTACCAGATATATTTAGAATCATAGAATTGTTTAGATTGGAAAAGACCTTTAAGATCATCGAGTCCAACCATTAACCTAACACTGCCAAGTCCACCACTAAACCATGTCCTCAAGCACCACATCTACCCTTCTTTGAAATACCTCCAGGGATGCGGACTCAACCACTTCCCTGGGCAACCTGCTCCAGTGCCTGACTACCCTTTCGGTGAAGAAGTTTGTCCCAACTGGATTGAACTCCATTCACTCTTTGGGCCCAGCCATCCAGCCAGTTTTTAACCCAGTGCAGAGTGCACTTATCCAAGCCGTGAGCAGCCAGCTTCTCCAGGAGAATGCTGTGGGAGACAGTGTCAAAGGCCTTACTAAAGTCCAAGTAGACAACATCCACAGCCTCTTCCTCGTCCACTAAGCGGGTAACCTTGTCATAGAAGGAGACCAGGTTAGTGAAGCAGGACCTCCCTTTCATAAACCCATGCTGACTGGGCCTGATCACCTGGTTGTCTTGTACATGGCATGTGATGGCACTCAGGATGATCTTCTCCATAACCTTTCCCAGCATTGCATTTACATGCAGTCTCCCCTAAGTTTCTATCACACTGTGTGTTTTTAATCCTTTGGGTGAATTCTGTGGTAAGTTGAGTGTAGCTGACTTTCCCTTAAATATCCCAAGAGCACAGTGACAGCTTCATCTCGAGCATAGAACTAGACACTATGAGATGCAAAATGTAAGTCAGGAACTCAGTGAATTGTGTCTTTTGACTTGGCTGCTGAGTCACATCTCAATGCTGAGACTGAGACTGCTAGAGGTCCTGGAGCAATATATCTGTAAGGTCATTATGGTCACAGACCCATTAAATTATGAGAGTTGGAGCAATCAGTAGTCAATCTGCAAGTAACTCAATTGCTAGAAGACTTCCTAAATTGACTGATTTGTTAAAGCAGCAATAACAATGAAATTTTCTTGACTATAATTTCCAGGAGTGACAGCATCTATTGGAAAGCACTGGAGAAAACTTGCATTAAGAAAAATTTGAGTCTCACATTATCCATTAAGAAGATAAGCTCAGAAGTCACTTTTCTCATAAGTAAAAAATTCATCTGCCGCAGCTGCATCAACCTTTCTCATTTATACACCTCTGGACATCTTCCTTCTTCCATAACACAGCAATGCTTTAATTTCTGAATATTTTATTGTTAGAAGCCTTCTATTTTTCAGTATTGTGTCTTGAAGATAAAGATTAATATTTAAGAAAGAATCGTAGAATCATAGAATCGTTAAGGTTGGAAAAGACCCTTAAGATCATCAAGTCCAACCAGTAACCTAGCACTGCCAAGTCCACCACTAAACCATGTCCCTAAGCACCACGTCTACCCATCTTCTAAATACCTCCAGGGATGGGGACTCAACCACTGCCCTGGGCAGCCTGTTCCAATGCCTGACTACCCTTTTGGTGAAGAAGTTTTTCCTAATATCCAACCTAAGCCTCCCCTGGCGCAGCTTGAGGCTGTTTCCTCTCATCCTATCACTTGTTACTAGGGAGAAGAGACCGACCCCCACCTGGCTCCAGCCTCCTTTCAGGTAGTTGTAGAGAGCCATAAGGTCTCCCCTCAGCCTCCTCTCCTCCAGGCTAAACAACCCCAGCTCCCTCAGCCGCTCCTCATAAGACTTGTGCTCCAGACCCTTCCCCAGCTTTGTTGCCCTTCTCTGGCCACGCTCCAGCACCTCGATGTCCTTCTAGGGGTGAGGGGCCCAACACTGAACACAGCACTCGAGGTGCGGCCTCACCAGTGCCGAGTACAGGGGCACTATCACCTCCCTGGTCCTGCTGGCCATGCTGTTTCTGATACAAGCCAGGATGCTATTGGCCTTCTTGGCCACCTGGGCACACTGCTGGCTCATGTTCAGGTGGCTGTCAACCAACACCCCCAGGTCCTTTTCCACCAGGCAGCTCTCCAGCCACTCCTGCCCCAGCCTGTAGCGTTGCATGGGGTTGTTGTGACCCAAGTGCAGGACCCGGCACTGAGCCTTGTTGAACCTCACACAGTTGGCCCCGGCCCAATGGTCCAGCCTGTCCAGGTCCCTCTGCAGGGCCTTCCTGCCCTCCAGCAGATCGACACTTCCCCACCCAACTTGGTGTCATCTGCAAACTTACTGAGGGTGCCCTCGATCCCCTCATCCAGGTCATTGATAAAGACATTAAAGAGGACCGGCCCCAGTACTGAGCCCTGGGGAACGCCACTTGTGATGGGCCGCCAACTGGATTGAACTCCATTCACCACCACTCTCTGGGCTCGGCCGTCCATCCAGTTTTTAACCCAGTGCAGAGTGCACTTATCCAAGCCGTGAGCAGCCAGCTTCTCCAGGAGAATGCTGTGGGAGACAGTGTCAAAGGCCTTACTAAAGTCCAAGTAGACAACATCCACAGCCTCTTCCTCGTCCACTAAGCGGGTAACCTTGTCATAGAAGGAGACCAGGTTAGTGAAGCAGGACCTCCCTTTCATAAACCCATGCTGGCTGGGCCTGATCCCCCGGTTGTCCTGCACGTGCCGCGTAATGGCACTCAAGATGATGTGCTCCATGAGCTTCCCCGGCACCGAGGTCAGGCTGACAGGCCTGTAGTTCCCCAGATCCTCCTACCGACCCTTCTTGTAGAGGGGCGTCACATTTGCTAACTTCCAGTCATCTGGGACCTCCCCGGTTGACCAGGACTGCTGATAAATGATGGAGAGTGGCTTGGCAAGCTCCTCTGCCAGCTCCCTCAGTATCCTCGGGTGGATTCCATCTGGGCCATGGACTTGTGGGCATCCAGGTGGAGGAGCAGGTCGGTGACTGCCACCTCTTCAACAGCTGGGGCTTCATTCTGCATCCTATCTCCATCTCTCAGCTCAGGGGCCTGAAAACCCCGAGGATGGCCAGTCTGACTATTAAAGACTGAGGCAAAGGCGGCATTAAGTACCTCAGCCTTCTCCTTATCCTTTGTGGCAATGTATCCCTCTGCATCGAACAAAGGAGGGAGATTCTTCCTGGCCCTCCTTTTGTCACTGATATATTTGTAGAAACATTTTTATTATCTTTAATGGCGGTGGCCAGTTTAAGTAAGTTCCAGCTGGGCCTTCGCCTTTCTAATCTTCTCCCTGTATAACCTCATAACATCCTTGTAGTCCTCCTCTGTCACCTGCCCCTTCTTCCAAAGGCGGTAGGCTCTCCTTCACCTTTCCCACACTAAGAAATCAAGGCAGTATTTCCCCCCACTGGAAAAACATCTGACATTACTACCACTTGCTGATACAGTTTATTTGCTGCATGTAGAGAAGTTGGACTTGAACTATTTCATAACTTCAACCTAATTTTCATGATATCTAGCCTAGTTGCCAACAATGAGTAGTGTTCTTACTAAACTAAAACAAACAAAAAAAAAACATAACTGATCATAACATTCAAACATGCACCATTAATTACTAATAAAACCAATAATAAAAAGGATGTGAGTTAACTTGTTTTCTTAAGATGGTGTAAATGTAATCAGCAAAGTGACCAGTAGCCATCACCATGGTATTTTATACCTAAACTGACAATGAGGCTTGGGCTTCTGATTTTATAGAATATATTACATTAAAACCAATAAGAATAGCTAAAGAAAACAAAATATTTTACTTTTTTCCTGTTTTTTCTCACTTAGTCACTGACAGTCATTGAATTTTGGGTTAATTTCTAGATTCATATTTTTAAAATACTTGGGTTCCAACTATTTCCATCAGAACAATTGTAAGGAAGGTGCTTGTCTACACACTTTCATACAAATTTCAGAAACAAAAGTCTATTGTTTGTTTTTTTCCTGGAAGTTAGAAATATTTTATTCAACCTATTCCAACCTAAATTGGAGATCAAAATCAAGAGGGATGTGAATGAAAAATAACATTCTGAACCAGACAGACCTGTGATCTAAGCAGACTTTTGGGGGATTTTTTAAGAAACTCAAATCATTAAATATTTTAGTTTCCTCAGAAGTAGCCCAACCAGTTTGTGGGGCTACATGCCTTGGCACACCAACTGTCATGTGCAGATTTCTTTTTCATATGACATAGTTTTCCTTCCCTCAATGCTGCTGAGTAAAGAGGAGGACAGTGAGTGGGCTGTGAACTGTGTCTTTTTCTAATAGCCTTGATTTGGTCCATGGATCATAGGTTGGCCATTCTTCAATTGGTTGGTCATGTTTGTCTGACTGTACTCTTTGTGTAATTGTCAAGTTCTGCTTGACTTGTGCTTAACAGGCTTGTAGGATGTGTGAAGGTTTTTATGTATGAACTAAGGTGATGTAGGTGACTACCTTATGGGGAAAAAAACACCTAAGAACCTTTTTGAGTGAAGATTTTGGCCTAGATAATGCAACGCATAGCTCAGGCGCATAAGGTGAAGCTCATTTCAATTTTAGTGTTATTTAACAGTAGGCATGGTGAGGATGAGATCCACAGTACCATTTCATCTAAAATACCAGTACACTTACTTCAAAAATGTTTTTGAAGGAACTGACTTATGCAACCTGAGTCCACTGCTGTTCCAGGTCTCTGGTGCAAGAGTTTGATTCCTAGGCAGATAATTTAAGTAAAACATGAAGGAAAGAACTCCTGGTCACCTGCACACTAGTAATTGCACAGAGGACTTAGGCTCCACATCCAGGCTTTTAAAAGAAGACGACACAATGCTACAGTTTGTCTCAGGTATATAAATTCAGTTCTGTAGGAGAAATTATTCTTTGTTCTTTTCTCTCTCTTGCTCTCTCTCCTTAACACAATCCTACCATAAAAAGGCCTTAATTTGCTTCGACAGTATGGGTAGTATCTCAAAGATGAGAAAGAAAAGATTGTGGCTGTTCACCCATAATTGTGGAAGAGGTTTTTTTTTAAATGCTTCAGAATAAAAACTTATTCAGACTAGCTTATTTTGGACCATGTTTAGTATTTTAAAATTACTTTAGAATGACGAACAGCAATGAAACCTGATAGTGACCCAGCAGAAAAACTAGTAAGAAAAGAAAAAAGAACCTAGAGGACAAGTGACAGGTTACACATTATTTCAACGAAATCTTTCAGGAAGCAGAAGTGCATATGTAGGTGCCAAAAGGACCAGACTCTGGGACAGTGTCTGCTTTCCTATTTTTCATTCAGTTTTAAAGCTGTTACCTATAGATATCAAAATGACCAAAGAATAACAAGAGTCAATAAATTTTCATATTTGAAAGGCAATCCAACATACCTGAACGTTACCACACTTTTTGACTCATTAAATGTGTCTAAGCTTAATGACAGTGCCTCATGCCACAGTAGTGCTGATTCATGTAAAGAATAACAATCTGCTAATTCTATCAGCTCTTCTATTAATTCAAGAAACAAAGGTCTAAAAGTTTTCATTGCTCAAAAAAAAGAGACTTTATAATGTGGGGGTTTTAAATAAAGTGATAGCTCATTTTTCTTTTCTATATGTTTATATTGTCAAATATAATCACAGAAAGGCTTCCTAAGCAAAATCCTCACTTTTATAATTCTAGAAAGATTTTTTTTGTACCTTGTACCTCCTTTGAATATGGTCAGCTGAAAAATGATGATTCTTTAGCGTATTTTCCTGGCTGTCTCACTCTTTTTCCTGGAAAAACCCACCTGTATTTTGTACATAGGGCTAATAGGATGTATTCAAAGAAATTTCGTAGAGTGCTCCAGTGAATTCGGAGAAACTGAATGAGCATGATGGAATAAGAGTTATTACTGACTATTAGTGACATCTCCCTATGGAATTAGAGAGAGAATACATACGAGAGTGATAATATCTTGCTTGCCTTTACATTTGTTTTGCTTCCTCTCTCCCTCTTTGTGATTAAAAGTGCACATAAACTCCACTGAGTTATCTGTCCATGCACTTGCCCTTTCTTGCACATTTTGGGTTTCAGAACTACCAAAGCTCAAAAGCCTTAAAGAGATAGAGGGAGGAAAAAGCCCTAAGTGTACAGTTAACAGCTCCAAGCAGTTACACACTGTGTGCCAGTATGAGGAAAGAAAATTTAATCAAATTCACAGATGTTTAAGTACAGTAGGTCAGACGTGGAATCAGTGACATTTGCTAGAAATTTAGCAAAGACAAACAAATTTCAGAGTTTTTGTTCAAGCTATAATGCATCCTCTCCAGCAGAACCAGCACCTCCTTGGGCACCCAGCTATGATGTCAAGTAATTTGGCAGGAATATCAGGAATAGGAGCAATATGGACTTGCCTTGATGTTTCTCAGACAAAGTGAGATGCAAGATAAGAGAAGCAACTGCAGCAGTGATGCTCCAGAAAAAAAGGCTGTGAGCACTGGGAAGATGAGGAAGCAAATTTCAGCCTGTGGAGAGGGGAGAGAAACAGTGACCATTGCAATGGAGCTATCACAGCAGAATACCAGTTAGCATTAGCGAAAATGAACACACATTAATAAGGATCGGGTATTACTGGCTAATTCTGTGCTCATGTGTGGACATAGCCTTGGTCATTGCCTGCCTGACCCATTGCCTATTAGTTTTGTATGCTATAGCTGAAATTCAGTCTTTGTTGCATTCAGTAAGGGGGTTCCTGTGGACTCTAAATCACCCCCAGTGAGGAGCCCAGCATTAGTCTGAATGAAATAGGCAGAGTTGCTCTGGATTTCCACAGTGAAGCTGACAGAATAATTGGTCTTCTTTTTTAAAGGATCTTTGAAATATGAGATACACTGTAGTTTTGTCTATAACAGCCTCCTTAAAATGTCATACTTGTTCAGACATTTAATAACTTATGGGCAAAGCATGATATTTTGAATTAATAGTTGATGTAATGTAGAACATTTTAAGAAGGTGGATGGCATTTCAACATTATTGGAGGTACTTCCATTCTCCTACTACATTGTGAAAAGCTAGGTAGACTACATACGCTTTAAATATATTAAAAAAAAAGAAAATCTCTGGTATAAGACATTTAAGAGACAGACTGTATTCTACCAAATGTGAATAGAAAGAAATTAGGAATGTAATTTCAAAATGGATGTTTAAACATGGCCAAGTCAATATACCATTCTCTGGAAAAGTAGTGAACCTGCAATATCTGTAGAGTTACGATTTGTGTAACAGTCAACAGAGTTAAGTTTTTACCAGGGCCTTTTTCCACCGCTGCTGTTTTGGAAGCTATCATATTTGTGACCAGTCTGCATGACCATGCACTGCATGTCAAAATGCTACATGGTTGAGAGTCATATGACATCTACCTTGTCCATGGGCAGCCCGTGGGCACAAGGGATCTGGGAGAGATTACAAGGCAGGAGGTGGCAACTGTAGGGTAAGTCTGAGTTGGGTGGACAGAGGATGCCAGGAAAAACCCCTGGTGTCACCTCCTACTGCAAAAAAGGGTTAAGGTTGGCAATCAGTCCTGTATCAACACAGTTTCTTGGCTGATTGTGACACAGCCTCACCACATTTGCAAAGCAGGTGACCCAAAAACCATTGTACCTTAGACAACAGCCTGTCCTGAGGTTTAAACTGTGCCCACAACAGTCCATAACTGTAGAACTAGAAAAGTCCTAATGTCCATACTCCCATGCCCACAATAATTTAATTTCACAAATATTTCTTTTCACTCACGTAATGACCAAGGGATGGACCTGGAACACTAGTCTTTCCATACGCGTCTCTGTTGTTGTGTGTATGTAGATATACACACATATACATGTCAGAACTTTCACATTCCTCAGAAAATTAATGATCTCCTCCAATTTTTCTCGCCCACAACTTCTAGTAATGCTGTAGCTTCTTCAAGTCTTTCTTCATCCCACGTAATGCTATTTTCATAGGATGCTGTGATGACTAGACAGATAAAAAAGAATTCTAGACAAGTCATCTTTATCTTTTCAGACTTCATATATACTTATTAAAACAATTCATGGCAGTCCATTCTTTCTAGGAAGTCTAATTAGGACATAACTAATTCCAGTGTTAGCAATCGTACTAGTTAGCAGTCTTACAGCATCTTAAAGCATGTTTTAGCCAGGAAATTAGTTACTTTTTTTTATCTATGGATTACGATAAACAGTTGATCTCTTAACTGAAATTTTCTTATTTTTCTTCTTGACTTATTGTTACTTTCTTTTTCCCTGTGTGACCTTCTTTCTTAGTTCTTTGCAACAGTGCAATCAAATATTAGTTTTTATTCTATTAGATAAAGTCTAAATACTGTACCATAGTTTTCCCTGTTAAAAAAGAAAAATGGCAAAATTTGTGTAACAATTGAAAGAAAAATTGCAACAACTCCTTGCCATATGCTGCAGAATAATTTTGATAAAATATCACACTTCTCTATAGATTGAACATCAATGTGATGGAAGGTGCAGTTGTTCTTTCCTATCTCAGAATGTTTACAATGGAGTTCTTTTTATAGTTAAGTCACTATGTTCTATAAAAATTCTTTTTTCAAGGCCAAGCTGTACACGGTAAATGATGGCCTTTGCCTCATGGTATTGGATAAATGCCTCTGACTGTATTTTTCTTTTTTTTTCCCCCAATCTCTTTCATCTTTTGAACACTCAACAGTTTTATTTTTTAAAATCTAAGATTATGCCACTCGTACAACTTTCATAAAAGCACTTTAGGTTATGACTTTTCAACACTCAATGGATAAGATATAGAGGCAGAATCATGGATTTCATAACCATCAGACCTGTCCGTTCACTCTTTTAGACTGACAGTAATGAAAGAACTGAACAAACTAACGGCACTGTCACTTCACGTCCAATTCGGAGCAAAGATTGCAATAAGCCTTTGCAGTACTTAGCTACAGTCACTGTTGCAATAGTAAATCAACAACAGTGTTTGCCCTCGTTAAATTAATACTCATGACTCTTAAGAATGACTACCCTCAATAGAACTGACTCATACAGGATAAAGTTAGTACAACTGAAATCAGAATTTGCTTCAGAGATTCCAGGAATCCCACGGTGCCAGTACCATTAGGAACTCACAGCCTGTCACCACCCCTGTTAACAGTTTTGCACTGTTAAGATAAGCCACTACCATACTCCTATAAAATTCATAACTGATACAAATAGAGTGCACAGGAATACCCTGAATTTTAAAGAGTAACTTAATGCAAAGGATTTTCGAAGATCCATTCATGTAAGGATTATATATTGCATACCTCAAAGAGCACACATAAAGGGAAATCCAGTGTACTTGATTTAAATATTTCTAAGTCAACAAAGTTCCATATTTTTACCCTAAATGTGTGTCTCAGTATATTCCATTAACAATGGAAAAAGCTTGCGCTAATTTTATCTGTCCAGTAACTGCATTTTTTAACACATACATTATCTGGCAAAGCTTTATCTTAATTTGTTTTCTGATATTCTTTGGGAGATAGAATAGAAATGTTTTTACCAGGGGATGTCTGGTTTTGCTTGGTCCGTAAAGCCATTTGGATTTTTCTAACCCAACTCTGTTGCGATTTTAGAAGTAATCTGATGCTAATATATCATATTTTGAACTCTTCTCTGGGATCTGCGACACCTTGCTCTTAACTCTGTCTGTGTATATGTTCCTTTTAGGATTAATTTAAACATGATTCTGGGAGGTCACATTTTCATTGTCCTCCAAGTTTGACTAATTTTGCATTTTATCTTCTTCCTTAGCTTGTTACTATAATTGGAGAAGGGATAACTGATACACAATTTCCACTTACACAGTGGTGACATACCCCCCCGAAAGGAAGAGTACAAAAAGCCTGTTAAATAGTTAAATCCTGACTGTATTTAAGTAATATATAAGTGGTATGTAAGCTACTGTGGAAATTCTCCATTGAAATAAAATTATCCTTAGGCTAGCAAACTGGTAGCCTAAATTTTTCTTTGTAGGGATTAAATTGCTCACAATGTTACAAGTGAATCTTTTACTGTGTTATGCAACTACACTCAGCTTTAAAGTTGAAATCAATATTCAAAACCAGACATAAGCAATAAGAGAAACCAAAGAACCACTCATGAAATCATGTATCATAACAATTTTGGGGCATATTTGAATCTAGTAGCTAGTTTGGACTTCCAATCTTTTTTTTTATTGTGCCGAGTCTATGAATCCATAAATCAGAATGCAGTTTAGACTTCAGTCCCAGTGATTCCTATTCTCATTATGTTTTATGCATTAGTTTTATCAGTGGCTGTTTATGCACTTGAGTTAGAATTTAATCTACTATGACATAACCATTCAGTCTTCTCACTGAGCTTTACAGATTGGCAAGTAAAGAGTGATTAGAAACAAATCTTATGTTTTGCATTCTATCCCTTAAAATTCCTATTGTATAAACATTATGCTCAGATCAAATTTCCATTGTAGCTGACTTGCCTCGTATAACCTTGAAAGAAACAGAATACTGGTTGTCTAGTTTAGTATATTAAAATATGGTCTTCTCTGGATCAGGCTTTATAAAAAAATAACACTTAATAAGATTTTATTTGCTTAGGTACCTAAAATTTTTGCCCTATGGCAATCTTGTATCCTGTACGAATAAAATGTTTTAGAATATTTTATTCACTTTGTAGACGTTGCATCCTGCCTTCTTAGCAGAGAGGAGCGTAGATACCTTTCACTGTAATTTATGTATTTTAATGTCTGTAATTTATGATGTGCTTGATTCGTTTTGTTGGTTTTTAAAATCAATCACTATGTTTTCTATTTTAGGCCTTTAATTGGGACGGTTTTAAAAATAGCATTCAGTGCATGCGTTGTTGCTTGTTTCAAAGGCAGAATTTCTTTGCGGTTTCCTGCCCTGGTGGAGACAGAGGATTCAGGGATCCCAGGGCAGGATGCTGCCTGTGGGAGGTGCATACGTATCTCAGGCCTGTGTCTCTGTGAAACACCCAGGACAGACCTGAGCTCGTGAGGGAGTGGAAAAGCGTTTTGAAAGCTGGTTCCATCAGGCACAGCCTCTTTCATAGTTTCAGATTCAAATATAGCATGATGATGTGATTAGAATAGGCTTTTTGTGCCGTGCCACTTTCTCTTCTAGTTTGCATTCTTTGTCTTTCAGTTCTCTTGCACAACATGCCCGTTATGTTCATGATGTCAGGTGAATGTGCTATAACCATCAGTTATAATCTCAGGAAAACAATTTTTTTTTATTCAAAGCTTTATCATTGACAATCTTTGTTTTTTGCTTCAAGCATAACACATTTATTATTTCTCTTACATGTCTGTACATACACTTACAGCTTCAATTACCATTAGTATGATTTGGGAAGAATTAGAGGGCGATTGGCAGAGCTCAAAAGAACGTGTGCATCTGTTGAGAAGCAACTGTAGGCAAATGAAAATTGTTTATCAACTCTGCTGAGAGGAGTTTTATTAGCACGAAATAAGAGCCCAAGCTACGGCAGATGGACACTTAATTTCATTTCACTGCCAAAGAATTGTGGCTCATAGGTACATAATTTCACACAGATCCGAACAGAACCCAAACACAACAGTCTGAATCACGCTTAAAGAAATAGTTTAACTTTGGGTAACTGGATCCTCTAACTTTTTTGTTACTTCTTTAGCTTTCATGGAAAGAGTTGGTAGCTAGTTTATTCTTATACAACTTTGCTGAGGTCTTTTTGTCACTCTCCCTGCTTATACCATATGAGGGTCTGTCCTTATTGGCTTCAGTTTACTAGAGGAGTGAACCCAAGTAGTCTTCCAGAGACAGAGATGAGTAAGCCTGTAACTATTCAGCCGGTGAGTATAGTCATGTCACATTTCCAGGAAAAGTGAGATAAATGAGAGCAGACAGTCCCAAATAACCTTGAAAAGCTTCACATTTAGTAGGTGAATACCATAGTTAAGCTAATCAACTTACTAATCATTTGAGCAATCACAAATTGTTTTGCTATAAACCTGTGCGTTTTCAAATTCTAGTTGGCAATTTATGCTCATAAATTGTCATTTATTATTTGTACTGGTCATAATGGCTCTATACCCTGAATTATGCCAGACTCCAAGCTACATGCAAACATAGAGTTACGCATTCAGTCTGTGACGCTACTATTGTCTGGGGAGCAAACCTGGCCCATCCATCATATTTCTGTGTTACAGCTTTTCCACCTAAATATCTCTTATACTCTACCCACTCTAATATTAACTGTGCTCTTTGGATAGCACATATGCTATTGTTCTGTCTCCAGGTCCAGAGCAGCCACACTTTAAAGCACATGGATTGACCTTGAATGCATCTCAAAAAGCTTCACAGCACTCTATAACAAGGACAAGAAGGAAATGGTCTCAGGTTGTGCCAGGGCAGGTTTAGGTTGGATATTAGGAAAAATTTCTTCACTGAAAGGGTTATCAAGCGTTAGAACAGGCTGCCCAGGGAAGTCGTTAAGTCCCCATCCCTGGAGGTATTTAAAAGACATGTCGATGTGGTGCTCAGGGACATGGTTTAGTGGTGGACTTAGCGGTGCTAGGTTGACAGTTGGACTTGATGATCTTAGAGGTCTTTTTGCAACCTAAATGATTCTATGATTCTATGAGCACTTGAGTAAACCTTCGCTCTAAAGAGGGACAGCATGTGTGAGTCTACAGGGCCAGGACATCATGATATGGAGCTCCTCCACTCTGCTTCTGGGACATGGGCGGGAAAACAGGAGGGCATTGAGATGGGGGTACCGCCAAGGTGCCAGTGGGTCATCTAGAGGGCCTGAAGTTTTCTCCTGTCATTTCAAGCAGGCCATAAATTCCACACTTCATTGTACTGCAAAGTCAAGAGGAATGGTTAGAGCCTGGCCTTCAGAACACATTCGCAGTCCTCTTCCATGGAGGTGGAGAGATTTGATAGATTTAGGTGTGTAAGTCTTATATATTATGCTGTCTTGTTTTCCTCTATTAAAGAAACTCCAGCATTGCAAATGTCTGAAAAAAATTTTATGCTGATAATTCTTTTCTAGCTCATGTTATGGCCCTGCAGTGCTATTACCACAATATAGTAATAACCCTGTGGTAATGCAGTTATTACTCAGAAGTGTAAAAGCGTGTTGTTGTAATAACACATTGAGTTGTGCCCCTGCAGTTGCCTTGAAGATAGAAATAGCCATGTTATGTACTACCATGATGACTCTTTAGTGCTAAATGTGCAAGCATTTGTTACAATAATTATGTTATGAAACTCATGTGACTAATTCCCTCAAGTTCCTTCGAGCAGTCTAGCCTCAGTTCTGCACAAATTGAAGACTTCATCACCATACAGTCTGTCATGATAAAACTATGTAAATAAAAACACCATTTTGAATCATTCTTCAGAGATAATCTGAATATAAAATATGTATGATTCAGCATTGAAAACATCTTTAAAAATAGACTTCTAGTATTAAAAATGTATATGTATATATGTATAAAAACAATTGGCAAACAGAATATTCTAAGCCACAGAATCAATTGGTCTTTTGAATATTTTCACTTATGCATCTTAAATAATAGCTTTTTATGTGAGTTCTCAAAACACAGGGGTATAGCAACATTGATACAGAGGTGTAAAAGCAGTAGAAGTGTAAAAGCAATAAACTTCATTTTAAAAAATCAGCTTCTTCTTTTTTTTATGTTAGGGTACACAGAAATAATCAATTGTTTAACATGTACTCTCTTGAAAAATCCCAATATTTAACATGCAAAAAGTGTTGTTTAAGCTGGTGAAGAGTCTAGAGCACAAGTCTTATGAGGAGCGGCTGAGGGAGCTGGGGTTGTTTAGTCTGGAGAAGAGGAGGCTGAGGGGAGACCTTATTGCTCTCTCCAACTACCTGAAAGGAGGCTGTAGCAAGGTGGGGGTCGGTCTCTTCTCCCAAGTAACAAGGGATGGGGCGAGAGGAAACGGCCTCAAGCTGCGTCAGGGGAGGTTCAGGCTGGATATTAGGAAAAACTTCTTCCCTGAAAGGGTAGTCAGGCACTGAACAGGCTGCCCAGGGAAGTGGTTGAGTCTCCATCCCTGGAGGTATTTAAAAGATGGGCAGACATGGTGCTTAGGGACAGGGTTTAGTGGTGGACTTGGCAGTGTTAGGTTAACAGTTGGACTCGATGATCTTAAAGGTCTTTTCCAACCTTAACGACTCTACGATTCTATGAAAAAGTTTTGATTAAGTCTAAAAAAACAAATGGAACTGAGTCTGGAATACACTGCTAAAATAAAAAAGCTGGTTCATGTTATTTACCGTGGTAAGACTTCAATGCAGATTAATAACATGAAATAATTATTTATTTCATTAATTTGTAGACATAAGAACATTGAAACAATGTTATAGTCACATTTGACCATTTTCACATTGGCATCAAAATGGATACTGTCATTACTTAATAAAAGCTGTCTCATGTTTGAGCTGATGGTCTTTTCTTAGGAAAGAAATGCATGAAGAACAATTAAAGTAAAAATTCACTCACTTGGCATATGATATGAAGGGAGGTGAAAGCACTGAGTAAAACACAGTTTACTTGTAGACTTTTTTTTTCCAAAGAAATCTTTTTGCTGAAATGAAAATCAAATTATTGTCTGGCTTTTTTATCACTACCAATTTTTTTTTATATACTCTTCTTGTCTTGATACAATGGTAATGATGTAGGAATGATTCCAGTCCTAGTCCAATTATGTCACCCATAAATTATTGTCCTTTATAACCTCTTTAGTCTTCCTAAGTCCATAGTAAATGGTCTTTATATACTCATCACACTTGAATTTCATGAGCCAGTGCTTTGATAGATCAAGTGTGTGTGGTGAACCAGAACAAATGTAGTGGCTTTAAATTATGACTTTCAAGGTCACAAATATATAACGTGAAAGACATTCTTGAATTTTCAGTCACTGAATCAGTAAGAAATCTATACTCATCATTGTTTAAGTGACCTAACCACTCATCTGTGACATTATTACCCTTCCATTTCCTTCTTAAGTCATAAATGTTAATTTTAAGTTCCCAAACCCTTGAAAATAAATGAAATAAAACCCAGTTACTATTAGAATAAGGTCAATTTCTGCACCTAATCCTGCACCTCAAAGCTAGTGGAAACTTTAGGATGTTTAATGAAAGCAACAGTAACCAGCAGATAGATAGATAAATCTGTAACCAGCAGAAAATGCCTACATAGTGTTGTGTCATGAAAAAAATCTGAATCAACTTACATTGAAAGTATTCAATACATAAAAGACAAGTTTTTTTTCTTTTTTTGTGAACTCATCTTTGTGATCATATAATGCAAAATAAACTGTGACCCAATCCTGGTTGGAGTCTCTGTACATTAAAGTCATAACTGTTACAGAAATGGTTAATAAATGCCGACAAAAAGAACTTTGCTTTTGCTACAATGAAGATTAAGGATAAAATACCAATGCTGAAAGCCTTCCATTATATGAAAACGTTTATGGTCTTGGATCACAAAATAAGCCAATATAAATAAAATCATATTTTAACTTTAAAAAAAACTTAAGAATTTTATAAATATATGCAGAAATTATATACATATTAACATGCTTTACAAAAACTCTTTAATAATAACATGAAAGCATGGTTTTGCGAAACAAATATTTAAAAGATTTAGCTAAGCATCTACATTTCAATTACATGTAAAATTTAACAGAACTTGAAAATAAGCCATATATTCTATAAATACTCATGGCTAGCTTTAGCCTTGAACATGAACAGCGACTCATTTTCATAAGATCTACATCCATGTACAGCTTTCAACTGGTACAATCCACATGACAGATATAACTGTTGCAATATGCTTATGGCAAAAGAGCAAATATTACCTGCTACTGTTAGATATTTTTATTTCATGAGCAATACTTCTACTTTTAAAAATAATTTTAGAAGGAAAAATTAGAAATATAATAGTTTTATAATGTATTAAATTGTCTTAATATGACATTGCATTCAGAACTCTGAATACATAAAATTAGTCTGTAACATAGATTATAAAAAGGGGAACAATGAGAAAAAAAAACAACCCAGAGGTTAAATAATAGCATATATCCATATTTACTTTTTTTGAAGCATATCAGCATTATTTCGAGCTAGGAGAATCTTATTTAATAAAGCAACTGGGGCCTGGAGACCTGGCCGTGTAGATGTCCGTAGGAGGTGGGTGGAAGATGTTTTTTACCCCACTTAAAGCAGTGAGCACAACAGAATTGTGACTAACACAGAAGTATTATCCTGCTCCCGCACGCAGTAAGGCTGACACTGCCTTTCTCAATGCTTCCAAGCTCACTAGAGCCAATAGCTCTTTGTTAACCTGTGATGACAGAGGGGTGTAGGGGTGGTAAACAACAGAGAACCCAATTTCAGCACCAAGAAATAAATGGAAGTCTTGGGAGAGACAGTGTAAGCAATTCTCCACAATACTGCTTATACTGTCTGCTAAGTACTGGAAAAACTAAGACTACTTCAGTATGTGACAATAGCTTCAGGAGGCTGGGATATCCATGGGAGTTACTAAAATAGGTTATAGTAGGTTTTGAGGTCATTGCCTGTTCTGGGGACTCCACTGTGCTAGTGTAAACATTCACAGTCAAAAGTGATCAGATTCTGAAAGTTATAGTCACATGCCACAAAGCTCATAGCTGTAAAGAGGGTTAAAAAAATGTATCTAAAACATGAGAAGGTCCCACTGCAAGGTGTGACAATTGTCACACCCTGTGCTAGCCTGACTCAGCTGCAATCTGCTGGATGTTCCCACTTGACTGATGGTCGTTTTTCATCTTAAAATATGAGTACAGTCATTTGTTGCAGGGGAAGTTCCTAAAACTCATGCAGATATGAGATCCCTACCTATTTTGTAAATTGCTGCCTGGGGATTTAAATTTTTCAGTTCTAGAAACCTTCCAATAGCCTTCTGAGGCAAACCCAGTCTCCAAAGACACTGTATTTCTAAGACATCCTGCTCACCATAAGTGGAAACAGATACTTAGAAAAATGGTAGAAAAAAAATACATTCAATATAATATTGTGTGTAGTAAAGCACTATGCACTTTATTATTTACCCATTTAATAGATTCTAAGTCATTGCCTGGTAAACTGAAAGTATTTAATGTATGCATATTAATACACATGGATGTCAGGAAAATAATAATCTTGGATACATTTAAGTACTGGATGTATTAAAAACAGCTTGCACTGGTAAGAGGATAGACTACAAGACATGCAAGGTCTTCCTCATCAGCAATTTCCAATTAATATTCAATATAACTTTAAAACAGTGCAATATATCACAATAGATTAGAGGTGAAATTCATCCTTTAATTGCTGGCTGTTGTTAACTGGTGTCAAACTCACATACTGTGTTTAATTTCCTATTAATTGCTTATCTGTGAAAACAGTCACTACTTAACAGAAACTAGTTGGCATTGCAGAAAAACTGAGTGAAGAAACGCTGTATAAATTAGGATTGATGCAGTACCTGTTAGTGTGATGTCAGCATGTATTGCAACGCTTCTGGTAGATTTCTGCCTTTAACTTTTCAAATGAAGAGAAAACTTGAAGCCAGTAGAACTTTTTCTATCCTCAGGCACATAAATATTTGTTATAAATCTTTGTCTCTAGGAAGGCAAAAAAATACCACATCATCTACATACATACAAGTCCAATGCTGGCTGCACAGGATATGAAAATTTGTGTTACTGAGGTTAAAATTAATGAACCAACGTTTGCCCTGTGTTTCTATTGGTTCATGACAACTGTGCACACATATATAGACTGGTAAAGGGACTTTCATATGAATTACGCATTAAAATAATAACATAGTGGCTCCAAAATATGTTTGCAGTGTCCCTTAAGCCCCCAAACTAAGGAAACATTTGCCTAAATACAATAGACTGCTGTGACATGACTTGGCCACTAGAAAAGAAAGAATTGTCACTCATGTGGGATATCTCGTGTGGAACTAATGTAGTTGTAGAAAAATACAGAGCCTTGGGAAATTCTTGACAATTTCCCCCCCATCCATATGAAATGTAGGGTGTTACAGAAACACACTGCTGAGGCGCCCAGCATCACATGACAACAGAAAACAGCATTATAATTATCTTTGCAACATAATGCATTCTGATTACCTATGTGCAGCAATTATATAAAATAACAGAGCTGTTAACACGCTATCACTGAGTCACAGAACTCACGTGAATAATTTATGTAGAATGAAGTAGAAAAGGACCCGCTTTTAATTAAAGGTAAACTCTAGAACATTCTCAGAGCGTAACTCCAAAGATTAAAAAATACATCAGTGATTCCTTCTTTCACCTAACTTTTGAGTATATACATAACTATGGATTTTCCCTTTTTCTTAGGGACTTCTGAACATGTAGTTCTTGCCTTTCTCTCTTTAAAGAAAATCATGCATATGGCTTTTTATACAATGCAAAAATGTTTGTTTTGGTTTGCTGGATTATGTGTTTTTATTAGGAAAGAACTACGCATAGGCTAGTTTGATATAGATCCTAGATTTTACAGGAGTTTTAGTTGAACGTCTTGCCAGCCTCCTTCATTCAAGAAAGTGACTGGACAAATTGATTTTCCTCTTGTGAGGGACAAATCTATTTTGCTAGAAGTGCACTGGTTTTTTGTCCATCGTCTCTGTCTTAGAGTTTAAGCTGTTTTCTCATTGTATCAGATCCAGATCAATAAAGAATTTGAAGATAAGGACCAAGTTGTTGAGACACTTGTCTGTAGGGAGTAGTATTGAATTTTTGCGACATGTTCCCAAAGCTTTCATTATTTGAATCCAGGTGTATCCAGGTACAGATTTTACAGGACATTCCTGAAGACTAATGTTTTTGGGTCCGTGTCAACAGCATTTCTTAAGTATCATTACTGAAAAATAAAAAAAGGTACTTTATGTACCTCTACCCCCCGTTTTAACACTTTAGTACAGCCAATCCAGTAGCCCTATTTGTTCTTTGCTTACAATTCAGGGGCCCAGTCTTTCAAACTAGACGTGAAGTCTGGATGAAAGCCCTTCCACTGACTTGAATAGATTTTATGTTATTCAGAAGTGCTTGATATTCTTTTGATTTGAAAGAGGAATAGTACTTCCAGCAGTACATAATTTTAAAAATTAGGTCCCAGGTTTACTAATGATCATAGGCTAAGTTAAAATGATCAGATTAACGAGAGTTTAGAAAACTAGCATATTAAGAACAAGTAGCTTTTTCTTGCAAATGACAATGCAAATGTAAGCATGTGTTTCTAAATATTGTATCAATGCTGAACAGCAAAGGCTTTGTTATTCAAATAGAGTTTGTCTTAGATCTGGCTGACTATTCCCTTTTCTTTTTAAATGTCATTTCATTGAGACTCGAGCATTTCATAAGAACATACCCATTTTAATTACCTTTTCCCTCAGGACATGATTACATTATTTTTTTATTTTAGTTTCTTATTGTGTTTTACTTAGTTCTACTAACATTTTTAATGTACTAATATATTTTCTATTTAACAGTTTGTATTCTAATATTTCAATATTGTAAAACATGGTTCTGGGTAACTTTTTTCAAACTGTATTCAGTGAAAAGCTTTTAATTTCCTTCTTTCTTTCCATTCTGAAATACAGAGTAATGTGTAGAGAATTTTTAATTCTAAGCGTTGAGAATCGTTTGTAAAATCCAAAGAAAAAATAAAATAACTTTTTAAAAAATCAGATCTAGGGAAAAAGAGTAACTTCATCCTCTGAGCATTTTAAATTCACATTTTGAAGCTGCCCTCACAATAGTAAATGGGATAACTTTTTTTTAGTGAAGACTGATATTTATGAAGTGGCACTGTAGACACATGAGTAAAGCTTTGATTGCCACTTTGAGAAAACAGTCCTTTTTTTTAACTTTCTTCTGCCTTGTAGGTGAACACGGGCCACTTAGTTTACCATGTGTTTATATTCCCTCACAAAATAGGCTTATACAACTGACCTCTAAAATGAAGTCCTTTTAGCTACATTAGTGCAAAGACTACATAAGAGGTTTAAAAATATTTGAATGTCTATTTTATTATATAATTCATTAATTCAGATTTTATTACTGATAACCTGAATCTCTTAACCATGTTTTCAGTTAACAACACCAAAGTTCATAGGAGCTGATAGAACTGCGTTCACCCTTCAGTAACTACTAGTCTGAGGCTGAATCATTAGAGCTACAATAGTTCATAGGCATTTCATCAAAATCACAACCAAAGGCTGTCGTCCACTATTGTCTCAGCATTGCATTTCTAAACCTTGTGGGTGCTCCAGTGGTTAAAACCCACATTGCTACCGACAGTCTGGGAAAGAAAATATCACGTTTTGTTGAGATTCTTCAAAGAGCAGTGAGAAGAGGCTGCTACTTTATAAAATTTGGTTATTTGTAGAAGTTTTCCAGATTGCCTTTTACATCCAGTAAAATATAAGAAAGCTCATTAGCCGTGTAATGCTTCCTGTACCTTGCAGAATTGTCTGTGAGAAACAATAAAAATTGGAGTGTGCTCTTTACCTTGCAGGAAATGTGTTAAGAACCCTTCACAGACAACAAGGCTTCCATCTTTATTTATTTTATACTTGACCTCATTCTTATTTGCATTAAGACTGTTAAACCCACCTTTGCCACCATAAAGAGTTGCTAAGTTGGGTGAAAACTATGCATTTGCCCCCAGTTAAAAATCTCCTTGCACAGATACCGTGAGCTATACCAGCCCTTGTGTAAATGAGAATCAGGTTCAAGTTAATGAAAATTTTGCTATCACTGTTTTTCTTTTTCCTCCTTTCTTTTAACATACCTTTAATAAGTTAAGACCATTAGGTTTCACTTGCTGAGAATTGATTTCAAGCCAATAACATCCAGAAAATAAATTAGTTTTTTGAAAACTCAAGAGTGAATCCTAGTTCAAACAAACCTTTCTTCCACATAACACATTTATATGCAGTTGAAATACATTGTTTTCAAAGAGTGGATAATAGTTTTTGAAACTATAAGCTGGTTGCAATCCTACAGGAGGCAGTAAATAGTTGGTTATTTGTATACTGTTTTTAAAGAGCAATCTTGGGAATGTCCATCAAGACAATTTTCCATCATTAGCCCTGTGGCTGCCTTGTGGAAAACCTTTGCTTCCCACCTACACATATCTAAGATTTCTACTAACATCCCAGTGGCATGCTCAAGTGCCAAAATCATACTGTGAGGTTTTCAGATCTTGAAACAACTGGTAGATATTTTCTAGTCACTTTGTTCTTACAGGGGAGTGCAGCAAGACGGCAAAACTTGTGGCCTGTAGGAGCACGAATATCACACCAAGGACAAAAGTAGCTGTTTGTAATGCTCAGTGAGGTGTCTTCCTGCGTGGACCACCTCCAAGGGAAACCTCCTCCTCCCCATGGTTAGCATGTCTTAGAAATCCCATTTGACTGAGCAAAATGCTATGTCACCCTCCCCATTTCTCTGTTTTTACCAATTCCATGGGTCTTCGTGGTCCTAAAATGTTACAGCCCATGACTACAAGTGAATTTTTATGGCCCCTCTGCACACAGATTTCCTTTGAAATAAGGAAAGTGATACACAAAAGGTTGTGCTTCTTATTTCTTTAAGTCCTCTTTTACCTGGTGATTTTTAATAATGAAGTTATGTTTTCTATTGCCTATAGCAAACTATTAGGTATTACCACGAAAAATATTTCATTACCAAGTTGAATTATTTCTTTAGGCTTTAAATACAGTTTCTCAGAGACTTTTTTTACAATTTAGGAAACTGCAATGCACCCATGTTCACTTTACTAATAATGTCCTTGTTCTCATTCTAAATTGCAGCATAGTGCCAGTGATTATATCCCCAGTAAGAGTCCTGTCAAACTCAAGTGTAAATAGACCTTCAAGAAAAGGAAATGCATTGACCAGAACTTAAAATGTCAGCTTCACTTTATGTGCAAATGGCGATGGATTTTTTTTTTTTTAATATTACCTTGCCAGTTCCTTGTTGGATAAACTACAAAGTTGTGTAGTGGATGGCTTCTGTTATGCATGCAAAGATGCTATTCTGTTCTATCCACTGGTGTACACAGGCCTGCCACTAAAAACCCTAAATTTCAAGAACTTTTCCTCATAGTACTTTCAATTTATTTTATTGCTTTCTTTTACCTCCTTAAAAAAGAGTGTGACTACGTTTGTATTTTCAACAACTTGGGTCTGAATTACATGTACAGCATTAGGGTTTTGACTACTAGAGGCCTTATTTCTCTCCTTTCATGAGCCTGAGTGGAGAATTTTCTGTGATTGGGCAGCAGTGTATGATTTGGAGACTTAGTTTCAAATCCTTGCGTTGCCATAGATTTTTTTGGATAATAACAATTGCAGTAACATGAGGTATTAAAGCTAGCCTAGGACTGCCTGGCACATGGCTGTAGGCACTTAGCAGAGCTTTCTGAGGGCTGCAGGTTTGGACCTTTCCTTTTAAATTCCTGAGCAGAAGCAAGGTTTTTCAACCTTCAGAAGATACTGGAAAACAACTTGTTATCCAGAGAGAACAAGGAGAACTGAAGGATGTTAGAGAACAGTGGAGTCTCAGGAATCTTGCTCTGGGACTTGTTGCCTCCAAAACTTTATTTTTGGATTGAAGGGTTCTGTTTCTCTTCTCTTTCGTGTTTTGGAATATCTTTAGCTTGGGAGATAAATAAAGTTAATATATAGAAAACAAAATCATAAATGAAACTTCGTTATGGAAAGCAAGTGCCCATACATGCGCCATGCTTGTTCCCAGGTTTGCAGCCATCAGTGATCTTGTAAGTATGAGGATGTGAGAGAGAAAATGTGTAAATAGTGTTGATTAATCCACACTGACCCCTAGATAATATCTGTTCTTCCCATACTGGAAAATATAAACAGACGAGCCAAGATTATGGAGAGAAGTAAGATGCCAGTTTACAGAAATAAGTTCAGTTAAGAAAAGCATTTAATTTGGTGAAGCTGGTTTTCCTGCCAAAGAGTTTCCTTACAGTAAGAAGGGTGCTTAACCTACTGCTTGTTCTGATATCTACAAACCTGTCAGACCCATTCGTATATCAGTGTCCCAGAGAAAATTTTGAATAAATACCACTGATAATAACAAAAATGTGCAACGGGAAATGCAAGTGTAGATTTAGACCTGTCACAAATATAAAGTAAAATAGAGGTAAATTATGTTTACAGTATCTAATTTCATGTAAAGAACTCTGTTTACAGAATCATTGGAGTTTATACTGTTAGTGATTCTCAACCTCATCACCAAAGTGATAAGGGAGCTTTTCATCGTGAAGTGAAATATATTTCTATATGAATAAAGTTACTGCATTTGGTCATTATGATCCCACTCAGCTAGTAGGAACCTTTCAAATAAACCAGGTACTCTGTGCTTTAAGTTTTGCCTTAGGCACATTCTTCTTCCCTATAGAAAACACTTTAAATGTCTTGGTGAAACTATTTTTGCTGTGACAATATAGTCTTCTCTCTGCCTAAGAAATTATAAAGCACCGAGAAAGACAGAAAAATTACAGCTGACATTCCCAATGACTTTTCATTTCAAATTCAGTAAGATAAATTTACTAATACTCCTTCAAAACCTTTTTTAATGCTATTTATTACTGATGTCTATATAGGTTTTCCAGTACAAGCTGAGACTGACAACTTTGCTTACATTATATCATATTGCATATATATATTTGTGCGCATGTACTCTCTGACAAGAGTTCTGTTGTAAACCTTGTATCGTAGTTCTGTAAGTCAGAACCATAACATTTCCTTAAAAAGAGAGTCTCTCACTCTTGCTATTGTGGCAAAATTATGGACACTGATCATGGACCTCTCTGACCTTGACTGTTTCCATCAGTGGTCATTTTTTATATGTATATCTCCCCACTTCTTACATTCCACAAAGGCATTTTCAGTATTGCTGGTTTTGTTTCCTTCTGTTCCTGTGTCTCAATACAATACTGATGTATTTCAATTCTTCAAGACCTTGCTTTCCTTCTGCAGCTCCCCAGCCTCCTCAAAGTTTGTTACTGCAATCATATATATCAACATCCCCAAGAGCTGCAAATTCCTTCATCTAGCCACCAAATCATGACTTGTTTATGAAAGATTGTATTGAATAAAAGGGACTTGAACGTTACTTGTTTTTTCATTTCTGAACTCTCTTTGGCCGTTCATGTGTGTGTGAAATTTCTGGTCTTTTTTTCCCTGCTGTCTGATGATTTTCTTCCCTAACTGTTGAGGTAGTCTGTGCTGCTGCTGAAGAACTGAAAAATGTTCAAACCTCTCCTCTCTCCTTTATTTGGTGGGGAGAAGTCTTCCATCCCCCCTCCCTTTCTAGGACTGGTTCCTTCCAGTGATTTTTGCACTTCTTGGAGGCATCTCAGGCAGTGCTGCAGGGCTGGAGCAGGGCAGACAGCAGCATAACTCATCCGTGAATGTAAGAGGGTTGACAGCACAGCAAACCTCCCTCCATTAGCAGTGATCATTCATTCAAATGATGTTGATCACAAATGGGTATACTTGCTGGACACAGCACTATCTGGGGATTTTCTAATGAACCTCAGGAAATTAAGAACATATTTTCTGCAGAAGAAGAAAGTTCTGCATTCAGAGGTTTCTGCATATCCGGAGGAAAAGATCTGCCATCAATATTCAGCTCACCACTTGTGTTATTAGTCCTCAGGTAAAATGGCCATTTATACAGAGAGAGGGAATTGGGTTCACTGAATATTTCATGTTATTTAAATTAATTGTCACTATGATGGCTTTTGCAAAGCATCTCACACAAAGGGATGAATGCAAACCCTTAACTGTTAAGCCTGTGCATCTCACCTTAGACGTGTCAAATTTTGTGAAGCGAATTTCACTGAAAGTGATAAGGCTAAAGAAATAGCGGGATTCTTAAGACCAGATGTGTGTGCTGAATTTCTCCACTTAATGAGTTTTAGGTGGCTTAACTAACTTAGAAATAATTTAGCCCCTCTTTAAAATTCTTTTGAAATTTGTAAATATAAGGGATTGCATAAGAGATCAGAGAGAGGTTCAAGAAACTCTACAATAGCCAGCTGCACTTCTAGGATACCTATGAATTTCCTCATCCTTGAGGGAAATGCGAGTTTTAACATCATCCCTGAACTCCTTTTCATTTTGGTTTGGCTTATTTTGTTTTATTTATAACTCTGTCTTTGGGACTTAATTGGCAGACAGATTAGGAATGTCTAAAGATAGAAGCAAATTTAATTTAATAGTAGAGACTATGTGCCCAAATGTTTGCCCATTTTTTTTAGCTATATTAAAGCTCTAATAAATTATATTGTTATCCCTTCTCAACCTTCAGATCTAATAAACAGTATTATTCTCTCTTCTAAGTCTTTTTTCTATATAATTTTAATATACAGAAATCCAAACTAGGTACATTAAAGAGGTTTTAGGTGAAAATATTTATAAAACAAGCTCTTGTTTGGGTGCTGGGAGTAAACAGAAAAAGAAATTTGTGTTAATATGTATATACGTTGGCTGCTTATGTGATTTGATGTAACTAAGTTAGCTGAACTTTTTGTTTTTGGAAATGTTTCATGGGAATGTATCCATCTTCATTAACTGTCTTAAAAATAATTAAAATCACATTTTCAAACAAACAAAATATTGTATTTCAAATCTTCCTTTTGTTAGCTTGTAGTATTATTTTAAAGACTGGCACTCCAATTGCAGTAAAGCAGTTGACTGATATGTTGATTTTCTTCAGCCTGTTTTTTCAAGGAAATTCCTCGTTTGATTCACTATGAAAGCAACTTAAGCAGTTTTTCAAATAGTAGAATTTCATGTGAAACGCCTCTGGGTAGTGGATATTAGCATTAATTCCACTTGGGATACCTTTTGGGTTTTATTCTTTTCATGGTCTTTTGGGAGTTTTCTGATTACGCTTTCTTACTGATTACAAGTAATCTAAATGCCACATCTTACTAATGAGGACCAAATACTGATTTCTGATAAATCCTAGAAAGACAGCAAACATACAAAAATAAACAAGTAGATTACAGGATAGAAATGTCAGATATAAACTCACTTTAAGTATTCATGTTTTGAAAGAAATGGCTACTCTTTTTCTTTGGTTTATTTTGAAATAAATTTAAAGAAGAAACCTGGCAACAGTACCTTTTGCAACTTCAGATTTGTAGTATACAGCAAAGGGCCTCCATGTTTTTTGTATAGAACTGTAAATATGTGCCATATATAGTTTGTTCCAGGTCAATGTTTTTTACATAAAAGCACTTCTGAGAAATATGAAGCATTCTGAAGCCAGAACAAGGAATGGAATGGGTCCAGAATACCTGATTAGCCACTTACGCATATGACACTAGCTAGTATAGCTTGGATAGATATATCCAAAGTGTAGGTGTTCAAATTATTTCACAGGCAGGTCAACTCTGATAGCATGCAGACAGTTGTCAGAAGGTATGCAAGGGTGTTGGAAAATGCAGACATCTGACCTATTTACAGGTGAGTGCTGAACACTTGCAAATGAGCTGCACTGATGTGTAAAAGTGAGGTGGGAGGAACTCAAGAACTGCAAATTTTCATGCAATAAGCATAATAACACTTCAGAAATTTTGGTACAACAATTGAATGCCCTTCATTTGGAAAACATTGGCAAGTACTTCAGCTTTGAGAATAGACTTTGTCCTATTATCTACTTTGGGGGTCTGATTCATTAAGCTTTTTAAAAAATAAATTTGTACTGAATTTTGTTGTAAATACAGTGAAATAAGAAACGTAGGAAACATTTTTACAGTAGTTCCATGACACTTTTATTTGTTGGAAAGTTCAAGAAGAGAAAGTGCTAAGATCCTATGTTTCTAGCTATTTTCACTGTTGTAGTGATATTTAAAAAAAATTGAGGACAGTCAGTACAAAAGTGAGATATCATCCTACATTTGTTCAGACAACTGGAGCGCATCTCGTAACACCAGTTAATCATCTGTAAAAGAAACTCTTCAAAACATTTCCCGCTGTACCATTTAATCATCACTTTGGTGGTTAAAAAAGTTAATAAGGCCACACTCTTAATAAGCTAATAAAGCTGAAAAGTATCTATGAGAACATGGACGTATAGGGCCAAAATATTACTGGCAACTGGGATTTGACTAACGCTATGTTCAATGTTGAGTCTAATAGTTTGTATGGTAGCAAGGGAAATTAGATGGTGCAGCCCTTCCCAAGGGAGCTCCAGAAGAACCAGGCTAATTTAACACCACCTGGAGATTATCAGCTTTCAAAAATACAGATGTATGTTCACAACAAGTTGTGGCAATTCCCACATAGGCAATTTTCACTTTGGTTTAGTCACGTAGCAATTAGGATAAAATGCCAAGCCACTACCCTGAAAAATAAACACACCTCTCAAGGGGGAGCACGTGTCCACTGTTTATCTCAAGGTCTGAGAGCCAGAGGAGCTTCTGGGTGATGTTCACCAGTGCCAGCATCTCGGCTTTTGGGCAGTTAGTGTCAAGCACGTGGTGCCATTAAAGGGAAGTCCACCCCTTCCTGAGCAGCAGAGATGAGATGAATCACTCAAAAAGGTGCATTTTCCTTGCTGTGAATAGTCATTCACACAGTTTGCAGAACTTTGCTCATGCAGAGAAGTATTATAAATAGTAAAATGTGTTTTTCCCACTCTATACATGATAGTTTGATGTGAATAATGTTATATATATAGCCACTGACTTTTAGATCAGAGATCCAACTGCAACAAAGGTCAACAGCAAGTTAAAGTCATGCTTGCTTTCTGATTGTCAAGACAAAAATGAGCTGTAGCTCTCAGTTTGGTTCCCAAGGAGCATTTCTTTTCCTCAGCAGAAAATCACAACTCCAGACTCAATAAATGGTTTTCCCTGTTGGTATTATCAGCTAAGTAACAGAGGATTGACAGAAAATGGAGAATGACTCACCTGCTCTTATAAAGGTGGTTTATGCAGAGAAAAAGATGTGGTATTTACAAAAGAACTTTTATTTGGGGGAGTTTACATTGCTACTTCATCAGAAAACACACAGAGATACAGGGCTTTGGTTATCCATCTAGCACTTAGTCAAGTACTAAAAAAGATGGAAAATGAATAATCAAATAGCTCTAAATAGGCCATATTCCCAGATGGATGTTGCAGATCTGAGGATTTGGCCCACTGCACATATAAAGCTCTGGAAAATATTTATTTATATAATCAATCAATCCATTTGTTGGGTCAGGACTTAAAAAATCCTCTCTGCCTAATAATAAAACTGCTGTGTCTAGACCAAGCTATTTGCTTGGGTTTGTCTGTGAGTTTTGGTTTGGGTATCCTTTTATAATAATGTCTTTCATTTCAAAGTTAACAGTGCCTCATGATTGCCTTATGATCTGGGCTGAATCTAATTTTAACCAGGATGGCTTTTGCTTTGTCCTCATTTTCTAATAATTAAGAACAACAGAAAATGTACCATGACATTGTTATTCAGCTGACAGTCATTTATTCAGCCTTCCTGAAAGCTAGTCGTTAAAACCAAAGGAGTTTAGATTTTATTTTCTTCATGATATTTTATACAAGACATTTACTTCCTTCTGCTGAAAACATAAAGAAATTGAAAAAATGTTGTTACAATATCTAGACTTTTTCAAATAGGGATTCTTAGTGAATGCAGTAGGGATTTAACCTTTTAATTAAGCTAGCGTTATTACAAAGAAGGGTGGCTTTGAACATTGGTAAGGTCAATCTGTGAGAAAGAAACTTGTCATTGCTTCAGAGATAACATTACTAACTTCTAAAGCATTCAGCCTTCCCCTTTGTCTTCCCCTGCTTTCTGCAACTATAGCAAAAAAACCTCATCAAGAAGAAAGGAGCAAAACACTGTAGAATTCAGCACAAAGATTGGCAGACACAACGGTGAGACATAATGGTTGTATCCAACAGAAGAGTCAGGTGATAACTTTCAAAAGCAATAAAGTTTGAGGTATCCAGGTTAAGACGTGTAGAATCTTGATTTTCAAGAAAATTCAATGGACTGGTAGTAAATTTCCATCTAAATCATTGTCTGGTGCCCAGAGAGTCTTCTATGCCGTATGATATAAATTTGAATTTTTATAGCATTCTTCAGATCTAAAAAACTTTTCTGACAGTACTAACCCTGACAGATATACACTATAACATGATACAAAACAAGTGCCTGATCATTTAGGCATGGACTCTAGCTTATGTTTGCAGAGACTGAGAGCCCGGCTGGCTTATTTAAAATGTGAGTGCTCAGATCACTTAAAAATAAAACGTATGCCTATTCTTCCAACACGACTATGGAAGGAGATCCCAAAATAACAATAGCCCCAACAGAGAATTATTGTCTCCATCCAGCAGAGTAATTACTGCCTGATTTTCACATTTAAGTTCAAATGTGAAAAATGCTTACCTGTCCAAATAAGACAAAGGCAAATTTTAGGTGCTTCGGTCTAAAAGCCATTCTACAGACAGTAGAAATCAGTGCATATATCCTTTTGTTTCCTGCAATCTTGCTAGGCACCTGCAGTTCTATTCACTGTGACCCACTCATTGCCTTGGTTCGGGCTAAGCCCTATGGGGCTTGAAAAACTAAAGAAGGCTGTGCTGGCAGGCTTGCTTGGCCCTTCAGAAAATGCAGATGTAATACCTTTGTTAGTTTATTTTTAAGTAGAATAAACAGAGATGACGATAAGCTGTTCCCTCTTTATTTCAGGTAAGGTATGACCCAAGGACTGGTGGATTCATTCCTTCTGTGGGCTCAAAGGATGTAAGCCCAAGAGATTTTATCCTTACATTAAAATCAGCATCCCTGCGGGTAGTGCAGTTTAATGGGATACTCTCTAACTGCCCAGCGCCTGACCCAGGAGTAGTTTTACCCTGATGTGTTGCCATCAGATCAGTGAGCTGAAGGAGTTTCCCCTGGAACCGTAAACTCCTAGGCTGATTGTGGAGAGATGAAAAGGAAGAAATACAGATTTTGGTGACAGCCTCAGTAAAGCAAATATTCCCTTGTTCGTATAACAGCTTCATGTTTCTCTGTATTCTGTTTATAATGACAGCTACTTTGCCCATTTGTGCCGTAATCAGGGCTTTATTAAAGTATCTGAAAGTGCGGATTATTTTGCCACAATTATGCTGTACAGAAAGGCTGTGGAAGGATTAAGACCCAAAGGTCCAAAGCTGCTTTTTTCAGTAAGTGTCCTGGTTTAGAAATGTTGATCTTGACTCTTATGGGTGTCAAGCACATGCAAATTCGCCTGACACAAATGTGTTTTGCTGGCCTATTGAAAACCTAGTTAAAACATGCTAAATCCATCTTTTTGCTAGTAAAAATTCATAGCTTTTGAAAAAGGGGACTGATAAAAATAGTAGATATTTGAGACTTGTAATAACTTTTCCAGTACCAACAAAAATTGGTTTGGCACAAAAAGAATGTTATCTTCAGAGCTAATGGTCTGGGTTCATCAGAGTGACAACAGCGAGATTATTTTTCAAGTTTATGCACACAGAACATTTGTATTTTTATTTAAGAAGAGCCAGTTTTCTGCAAACAGTGAAAAATTCAGTACTTATCTCTATACCTTCTTCACAGTAGAAGAAGCAGGAATGCTATTAAAGTTTATGAGTTTTTTTTATGTGTGTATACATTGTGTTCAAAGAACAGTTAAGGGATGGCAGGGTTATAAAGTTAACCACTCAGATTTAGGAAATGCAAGAATTAAGATGGTCTAAGCAATTTTATTGCAGGCCCTCTGTGGCCATATTATAATATAACTCAAATACATTTTTAATTACGCAGTTATTTTTGTTTTCAGAGGCCCTCTGCTTCTTTCAGTCATGTGGAGTGGTACTTCATATGGCATTTTACATTCAACATATGTCTCCATGCATTATTTAAAGCATGCGGTTCAAACTGTGCTCCATTTACAGAATTATTAATTTTTTATTGATTTTCCTGTTATACCAAGCCTGATCACTGTATCCAAGTATCTCATAAACATTAATGAATTTATTTTCACTATATCCCTGTGTGATTGGTACTTTTACTTGTTTAACAAAACAATTAAGATCAAATGAGTCCACTAGTTTCTGTGTCCAGTTTGCAATATCACCTCATTCAAAATGCTTAAATCCTAAGCTGTCTTCAGTCCAAGTTAGAAAAAAAGGAGAGAAAAAGTGCCTTCAGTGAGCAGTTCTGACAAATACAGACACAATATTGTGATGTTCCAGTTATTAGCAAGGGAACCTGGTTGACCTGCTTATACCAGAAGTTTAAGCTTTTGGTGGCCAATGTCAGCTGGTACCAATTCCACCTTAGATTGACTTCTTGGAGTGCATAGGAGTCCGTTGCATTTTTTCTGTACAAAGCCCAGCTCCCCCTGATTTCAGCTGAAGCTGCTGATGCTCATCACTTCTGCAAAAACTGGCCATCTGTGCCTACTAAGACCTTTCAAAGTGAGGAATATCTCAGTTCTACACCTGTGGAAAGTTTGGTTTTATGAAATGCCTAGCATTGCATGAGATTTCTGTGGCAAAAGCAAGAATAGAAACAGTTATCTACAATAACATTCACTTGTCTTAGCCTGAGAGCATCCTTTTGCTTCATATAGCCTTTGTCCAGAATTCTCCAAATTCTGTAAGAAATGATACTGGAATCCCACAGACACACAATTCCTGTGTCCTTCAATACACAATTAATTCCATAAGGACTGTCCTGTCTGCACAGTGAATGTGATAGGGTTCACGAGGAAATCATGCTTCCTTGACTTTTGAGCACTTTACTCTGTGGATTTATCTTTCTTTTAACCTATGAATTGAGTCTTAATTTAAGAAAAGCAGAGTCTAGTTTTCCTCCTAGATTTCATTTAGACCTGGGACTGCAGAAAAAGCAAGGGTATCAATGGGAACACTTATATTCAAGAAGTCTGGGAAATAGGAATATGTGAGCAGTGAAAGGGTCAAATTTTAAAATGACTCTCCACAGCCCTAGATGGAAAGTCTACACAACATAGCATGGGGCAAGACCACCATCTTCAGAGGCACAGGCCTCAGCCATTTGAGTAATTGCTGGGAGCAGCTATTGCTATGCAAACTAGCCCTAGAGGGAGATAAGAGAAATGCTTTCCATAGGGGTTTCACAAGTTTTTTTCAGCACCAGAGCAGCACAGATGCTGGAGTTCTCTGTCTTCTTTTTTTACTACCTGAGCTTTGGTCTTTACCCCCATTTGCTCCATTCCTGTTTTGATGATTTTTCTATTCCTTCTCTTTCCTAGAGAAGTCTCAAGTCAGCCTTCCTTGTATTTGCCATTGCACATTATAGATCTCTTAGCTTATTTTAGCATGGACATGTAAAGCTCCCCGTATTGGATTATGTATGCATCCAAGAGAGGAAAGGACTCAAGGTAATATTTTCATGTATCTTTTTCTTATTGGTAATGCTGTCTCAAGGAATTACTCTGCTCCTCCTTGACTTTTCATTCCTGCTCCTGCGTTGCCTCCTTCACTAGAGCTGATGCACTTATTTGTGAGGCTGGGAAATCCATTAGTGCATAATTTAGGTTCAGACAAACCTGTAAAAAAACCTAATCTTGATCAGTAACTGATCAGTACAAGTAAAGGAGCAGGATGGAGGACCTGGGCTGCACAGGGGACACACATGTAGGAGATGGAGAACCACCCATGCCTAGCACTGCTATCAGGAAAAAGTATATCCAGAGGCATACTTGGGCATAAGATGAACTCATGGGCATTGTGGGAAAGGCTACAGCGCTAAAGACTATGCCCAGAGGCCGTCCCTCCCTAGATGCCTCCTTCAGTGGGACCTTTCGGGAAGCACTGGAATTAGCACAGTCTCACTGCATCCCTTCAATCTGCGGGCTCTCCACAGTGACCACCAGCAGGTGCTAACATAGCCAGGCAGTGTCCCAAATCAGAACTATGAAACTGGGCAGGCTTGAGGGGCCAAAAAGCCCACCACAACTACCTCTACTCAAGACCCATGAGGGCTAAGAAACAGAGTTAGGGGACAACCTTGGTTATCCTCTGAAGGAATACAGTAGGTGCTATCTTATTGACTGATACTGAGAAGGACATTGGGAAATAATATAATGAAAATACATAGTTAAAGCTTTAAATCAATACATAGATACATGCAAAACAAAGCAATAGAAATCACTTTTTTTTTTTTATTTTTTATAGCTAGATAACTATGAAGAAGTCACTAGCAGTGTGTACTAGGAAGAGGAGTCTTATTTTTTGTATAAATTCAACTAAGTAGGGCACCCAAGTGTGAGGACTGGGGAGAGGGTTTCAGCTGCAAAACACAAATGGCTTGCTGTGTCATGTGCTGAGCAAAGCCGGACTAAATTAAAATCTGTATTTTTGGTACAGAAAACATATGAGGGGCAAGACATTTGATCGGTGATTTTTGTTTGTTTCTCTGTATCATTTGATTCAAGCAATAATAATATATTATTTATTTCTTACATTACATGATTACTTCGTAATCTTCTGATATAAAACCAGGGTGTTTGTTTTGCCATGCTGCATTCCCACCGCAGGCTTATTGGCAGGGAAACTGAGACACGGCGACTGGCGGCATTTGGCAGCGCTGTCTCTCCAAATGCTCAGTAGTAATCTCAGCACAGCCACCCTGTTCCAGAAGCTGTTCTTCAGTTCAGGCAAGGTGTGGAAAAGGAGAATTTGTGAGGTTCAATGCTTCCACACTGGGAGACTGCAGTTACAGAATTGGAGGGATCAGGGAATGGGAGTGGGGACCCGGTGTTTCCAGGGATGTGCAAAGAGCTGCAGGGAAAAAGGAGGGACGAAGGAGGGAGCTAATGAGGCATGAAGACTTCTATAGTGGCTGTGGGAACGTGGATATATCAGAAAAAAAATATTTTGAGTGGAAGAGTTGAAAATTATAAAAAGGAGTATGTAAGTGAAGTTATTGAAGGACAAAGGGGTGGAGAGGTGCCTACAACCTGATGTTGATAAATTGTATGGTTTCGCCCACATCTTTCCTTTGCTCTACTTAGATAAACAATCAGTATTAGCTGGACTTTTTTTTTTTTTTTCTAAGTTACCGATTTTTATGGTCTGCATCCACATTCACCCTTTAATACTAGCAAAGCCGCCCTCTTAGAGTGTCTTTTTTTACACTGGTACTTCAAGATAAAAATCTATTTTAAATTATTGGATAGCAAGTAGCAACCTCCAGAGGGCTAAACTGATGCTGTTAACAGGTCCAAAATGCGATGCAGCATATGGAGCCGAATACCTCATGGTACAGATTTGCATGCAGGCGGTTTTAATTAGGATTTAGAATTCCTTGAGGAATGCAGCATTCTGGGCTAGTCTCAATCTTGTCAATACATAGTGGTTTTGCTCATGCTAAAGCATGCAAAAACCAATAGGTTCCTACTTGCTTGTAACTTTTGATGCTTATGTGAACTGTTAGACTTTTCTCCAGCTGCCAGCTTTGTGTATGATCATAACGTGTTTATATGTACTTACTATAAAAGATTGCCACCTTTTTGTAATAATGTTGTACCAGATCAGTTCAAAGTAAAAATCGTTTGAAGTTTTATGACATTGCATAGCTACTTATTTTTTCCTGCAACACTTCAAAGTGAGAATATGCTTTAACTTGATGGTTATTGTGCCATCTTGTGAGCAAAAGGTGCAACTATGTCCAGCTAATATAAGGAAGAGGTACTTTGGCTAATGTCCATTTCACTTCTTCATCATGAAAAATAAAATTATTTAGAGTTTCAAAAAACAGTTGAGGAGAATACTGTAAAACATATTTGGTCCACTGTATTGTACCTGCATTTTTTTTAAAACTGAACATAGATTCCCTACTATGGGCAAAATCCTGCTGATTTCAGTAAACTGAGAGAAGAAATCATAGATTTGCTTTTTTCTCCCTCTTGAAAAAAAAGGAACTTCTTGTACTGAATGGAAAAGCTATGCAAATTCTCAGTATTCAGTGCTGATGGTGTTACTTCTGTGAAACAATTTGGTTCTTACAGGAAGCCTCTTGTCTTCTAAAAATCACTATGTGTTTCTCAGAGATAGCACAATACGAATTACACAAAGCTCTGCTAGCTATTACATTGACACAAAGAAAAACCTAGTTCCTGACCTTAGAAAGTCTGCTCTCTCCTGGAACATTTGTGGGGGAAAAAAAAGACCAAAAAATTAAAAATAAATTACAAAGGCAGCAGCTAACCTACAACCTTACTTTTAAATTATCATTATTATTATTACTATTAAAGTCAGTGTAGTTGCACTAGAAGAGTTGCTTAGAAGAGCAGACTGGAAAAATCTCCTAAGTTCTACCGCTGCTTAATTAGTTGATTCTCTTTGTGACCTTGAGCAAGTTGTGTTTCTATGCCTAATTTTACCCACCTTTAGATGATGCACATATGCTTTTTCAACAGGATGTTATCAGACTTGACTGCCACTTGTAAAGCTCTTTGGGCTTCTTGGATGAAAGGTATTGCTGTGATATAGTGACAAGCTTGTTAGAAATCTACTTGATAAGCAAAAGAGCAAGTCATTCACAATAAGTATAATTATTCAATGATTTAAGCTTCTTAATCTACTTCCACAGTCTTGGCAAGCAGATTGTGATTTCTTCCATTTTATATAATGAGAAGAGTATTTTTTTCTCTTTTTACTCTATAGATTGATTGCAAATATTCAGAATTCAAGCTGTGTTGCTCATTTGCAATCAGTTGGATGAGTAACATTATTTCTACTCATGATTGGATGAATGCCCAAGGACTTGTGTGTGCAAATTGTAAAGTTTGTTTTCTCAAGATACTCATCTGTATGACATTGAAATTTGCTGCCTTTGGAGAGCAGTGCCAGTAAAATTCAACACATTGAAGACCAGTGAAAAAACTGAGCACAAAAGTGAGACAAGGTGTCACTAACATTTTTTTAATGGGACTCTGCAGGTTAAATTTTTATCTAAATGGACCAAGTCCATTATGGTTTTAGTTTTTGCCTGTGGCTAAAACTGTGAACAGATCCTGTGTATTGAATGCTGGACCTAATATCATGTAGAAGGGGGGTGATGCTCGACATGTTCAAAGGTACCTCCCATGTGAGGGTTGCAGCAGATGACTAACAGTGGGGTGAATTTGCATGGGAGTTGCAAAGCAGCTTAAATCCTGAGTTGAGGGACAAGACAAGTGAGTGAGGGATAAGAAGCAGGTAGCTTTGGGACCCAATCACATACCTAGTCTATCCCCAGATTGCAATGGGACAACTGGATCTGTAAGAGATCATTGTCTCATATAGGAAATTTTCTGCAGAAATTCCTTTCCCTGTGGTCTCTAACTTATATGGGTTATATGAAGAAGGGCAGGTTCTAAGGTGCAGAAATCTGGCCCCTCCTGAGGAGAGCCGTAAAACAGAAACAGTATTTGAGACTTGAAATCCTGATGTGTAAGAGCTAAAATGATCCTGATCTAGTTGAAGATGTCCCTGCCCATTGCAGGGGGGATGGACTAGATGACCTTTAAAGGTCCCTTCCATCCCAAAGCATTCTATGATTCCATGATTCTACAATTCTGTGATTTAAAACAAGTGGTATTGATATTGTTTCCTTTGACAAAACATATTATGCTAGCCAGAGTATTTTTAACAGACTGGCTTTGAAGAGAGATTGGGAGCAGGATCCACTCGTGAATGCATTACCATCTCATAGTATGTTGTGGTACCTTTTTTCCACCATTAAAATCTATCAGCTGTATCTATTATAAAGCTTCAGCTGACTGAAAAGCAACATCGCTTTTTTGCCTCTGTGTCTCTTGACACCTCCTGGGTGTCTTCTTGTAAGTCAAGATCCTCTTTAGACCAGGATTCACTGGTTGCTCTTATTTCGCAGGATGTTGTAGAGCCTTGTGACTCCTGTAACACACTTCACTCCCTCCTTCTGCAGCCCTCCTATTGCAAGCAGAAGTAATGTGTGATGTATCGGAGTGCGGTCCAGCCAAAAAGCCATGTAGAGAAGAACATGTGCTTTTGAATAGCAGCTCCAGTAGGACCACATTCAGCAGCTTAGGACACAGGTCAATTTGAGTTGATCTAAAATGAAATGTTCTGTTTCCAGAACATTGTTTCTTTCTGCAAAGAAAACAAACGGTAACAAAAAAAAACAAACAACTGAGGACTTTTGGAAAAAACAGTTCTCTTTGACCCAAAATCAAATGACACGTTCCCAACTATCTTAATTCACTGACAGTCTCTCAAAGGTAGGTTGTAAGAAATCTGTATTTCCATGCCAGTGCAGTAGTCTGCTATTTGTACTTTTTTTTTCTTTTTTTTTTTTTTGCGTGAGAGCTGGCTTTGTTGAAATTTAAGGCTTTTGACCATTACCTTCTGCTGGATTCATATCTTCAGTCCCATTTAGCTGACAAATCTTTGGCAAACACAGCCTTAGAAATGCTCCTTTAGACAGTACGATGTGAGGAGCAGTGATGCTGTAATAATCTCACATTGTAGAGAGAATGATCTCTTATAAAAAGGCACGTTCATATTAAAAATTCACAGCAGCGCACTCCACTCCCCCATTATAGGTAATTACAGAGGATTTTAAATATCTGATGCTAGTTGGCAGCGTACAATACCCTGTCAGCAGCAGGCACTGATTTGTAATTTAATTATCATAAGACATCCACCTGTTCTTTTGTCAAATGAAGAGTAGCATTTCCGTGCAATCATGCTTTTCCCTCCATAAATTTGAATTAACCCTTAGAGAAAGCTCTGGTTTCTAGGGAATGGGGTAATTTCAAGGACATTTGCAGGACCCCATCAGGACAGAGCAATGGAGATGAATGAGGCATTTCTGCAGGAGAGTCTTAATTCTGGTTTGGTATTTTCAGCCTTACCGCTGGCTTTTTGCTGTGTCAAGCTGTTTTGGTTCACAGCTGAAAGCATTTCAGTGAAGAGATGCTGTGGGAGGAAAGATGTATGAAAATCAATGAGTTTGGTGCTAAGAACATGAGGCAAACACATAACAGGATTGACCAAGAAATGCTCTGGGCTTGTACTTTGTGAAGAACGAGAAGTTGTTCTTCTGGGAGGGGGATAAAGGCAAATGGAAAAGTGGAAATCTGTTCTGTAAACTTTCCAGTTTATGGCATATGAACATGGATATTATTGAATTTGTCATGGGAATGTGCAGATATCAGATAAAATGACCAATTTTAATTATAAAGCATAGGTTTTCATGGGAAAGTCTACTAGTGGAGATCCCTGCAAGTGTTCTGCTTTTCGGGAGCACAGGGCTCAGGGTGAACCAATTTCACAAGGGCCTTTTCTCTCATTTATGCAACAGCTACACTGCAGTGTCGTGATGAGGAAAGGACTTACTAATGGTCAGAGAGATGTTCTCTCTTTAATGCCACTTTACACTGCTTCTTGCACTGTAATGATCTGGACAGAATAGTAAATGTATATATAGTATAATATTTGTATCAGAAATAGTGTGTCCAGCAGGACTAGGGAAGTGATCGTCCCCCTGTAGTCAGCACTGGTGAGGCCGCACCTTGAATACTGTGTTCAGTGTTGGGCCCCTCGCTGCAACAAAGACTTTGAGGTGGTAGAGCGTGTCCAAGGAAGGGCAACGAAGCTGATGAAGGGTCTGGAGCACAAGTCTTATGAGGAGCGGCTGAGGGAGCTGGGGTTGTTTAGGCTGGAGAAGAGGAGGCTGAGGGGAGACCTTATGGCTCTCTACAACTGCCTGAAAGGAGGTTGTAGCAAGGTGAGGGTTGGTCTCTTCCCCCAAGTAACAAGTAATAGGACGAGAGGAAATGGCCTCAAGCTGCGCCAGGGGAGGTTTAGGTTGGATACTAGGAAAAATTTCTTCACCAAAAGGGTAGTCAAGCATTGGAACAGGCTGCCCAGGGAAGTGGTGGAGTCCTCATCCCTGGAGGTATTTAAGACGTGTAGATGTGGTGCTTGAGGACATGGTTTAGTGATGGACTTGGCAGTGCTGGGTTAACGGTTGGACATGATGATCTTAAAGGTCCTTTCCAACCTAAGCGATTCTATGATTGTCTGTTTCTATGACAAATCTTCTTATGGCTTTTGCCACTGCTGTCTTTTCTCTTTGGAAAACTGTCGCTGGACATTTTCATTTTTCCACTTCCCAGGGAGATGAGATGACTCTGGTATTCTGTGGTTATTTCTCCTAATCACGTTTTAGCAAATGACTCACTTTAAAGAGGGTGTCTCTGAGTAGTCGTCTTTTTTGAAAGAGTACGCACTGGATTCAAAAAATAATTGATTGCTTGGGGCTTAAATTATCTGCGTGCCAAGCCTTAAATGTGACATTGGTTGGAGTACCATCTATTAGACTGATGGCTTCTTGCCCAAGTAATACTTGTCTGGTGCCAGTCATTTTATATATTCATTAATTATGTTATCTGAAAGTGAGTATGTGAAGGGTTGCAGGCATGTCCCAGAAAAGAAGACAAGAATAAATCATGTCATGTGTGTATTCTGAAAATAATTGGCAACTGCTGAAACATTTCCATACATGAGAGTGAAGGCAGGAATAAACTGGGATGATTTCCTTTGGAGGGCTGAGTAAATAAAGCAACAACCCAGAGCTGAGCGGTCAAAGTGAAATGCAGGAGCCCAGAGAGATCTGCTTCGCAATGTCCTTGTGAACGTACCTGAACTTAAGACTTCTTATTTGTCTTATATGGCCATCCAAATAAGTCTTAGTCTTTCATTTTGTCTTTTCTTTAGTCTTTGATTTTGCTTATTCCAGTATTTTAGCATATACTTGTCAACGGAAAACGGCATTTACAACGAAACTACCTGCCCCTCTCTTATTACCAAAGACCTGTCGACTCCCCTTCTGATTTACACTCTGTTCTCCTCCTCCGTCTCCCTGCTGTAACATCTCAACATCCCCCACCACTGCATTACGCTATGTGAACTCGTATCCCCCGCAGGACCTGTTCAGTAGCCTTCTCCCTCAAAACAGCAGGGTGTGTATGTGTCATGTATAAAAGGCAAGGCTTTGGCAGTGGGGGGCTACAGGAGCCTCTGTGGAGAGAAGTCAGAGCTGCCCCACGCTGAACACAGCCAACTCCAGCTGGCTCCAATGGCCCCACAACAAGACACAGCTGGGCCCATCCTCCAGGTGGATGGTGCCTTTTTAAAAAGAATTCTACCTAAAGGACAGGTCTGGTCATTTAATTTAATTTTTAGGGTTATATTCCTTGTTGCTACAAGCTTTGTTTTGGATCTTGGACAAGCTGCTTACCTCTTGTTTCTTATGTTGCCTCTCTGTGGAGCAGGGAGTTATAACACCTCACACCCTAATTAATGTTTAGGGTAAGGAGAAAATGTTACTGGGGAGTAACTTTCTGCCTGACTGTGGCTCTGTGGAAGTGCATGTGTGCTCTCCAGCATCAAAGTTCATGGTGCTAAATGGAAAATGACTCAAATATTTTATGGAGAAAGGTCATAGAATTGCAGTGATTAATGTGGGGATGTGAAATGTGAGCTGATGCTACAGCTCAGTCAATCAACATGTCTTTTTTTTTTTTTTTTTGTCATTATCAACCCTTACCAGTATGTTGTCTCAGATGTCTATCTGATGGTGAAAGTTTTGTGTATCAGTGTGATATACCACATTTTCTCTGTTTGATGAAATGTTAAAAAAAAGAATGAGGTATTCTCTCCACAACAGATTAGGAAATCCGAGGGTTATATTGTCTAATGTCTGATACTTTTTCTGTTATCCCATATTTACATTAAGACGTGTGCATTGCTTACTCAAAGCTTATCTGTTCTCCTTCATTATCTTTTTTCTCTAGAAATATCGTTATCAAGATGAGGACGCTCCACATGATCATACTTTGCCTCGATTAACCCACGAAGTGAGAGGCCCAGAGCTTGTTCATGTGTCGGAGAAGAACTTGTCTCAAATAGAGAATGTCCATGGATATGTCTTACAGTCGCACATTTCTCCTTTGAAGGTAGGATCGATGTTCACTGTGGCTTTGTTCCTCAAATACAAGAAAACATATAGCATCAAGCGCTCGGGAAACTTATTTTGTCGTACACACAGACAAGCTGTTTTTTGAAAGGTATCACTGCAGATTGATTGTTGTGTGTTGAGTTTTCAAGGCTCGCTGTAGTGCAACAGGTGATGTTTTAGTTGGCAAAGCTTCATGTTGAGATGTGAGCTTTTTGCTTTGAGTGAGATTTTTGCTTGAGCAAAAATCTTTCCTGGCAAATGAGCCTTTTTTTCCTGTACATTGAGAAAGGAATAGTACAGGTTGTCGGCCTCAATATCACTGTGATTTTGGAATAGCAGACTTCCCTTCCTGATTATCCTTGTTCAGAAATTGAAAAAAATACTGTAAATGTAACCATCTGATGAAGTCCTGGTTTTTGCATCTCTCAAAAAGCTACATCAAAGTCATAACTTATGCCTGAAAAGGGAGCTCATTTGCTGGCATTCAGATCCTTACTACTCAAGCACTTGCTGTTTTTGTGGGTTTTGTTGCAATTTAGAGTGATGTAGAGACATCTCTCTGTTATCTAAGGCAGCTATTTATGAAATATAGAAGGTTTTTCTGTATGTGTGTCTGGTGTCTTCTGATGTACCTGGCTGGGCAAAAAGTGTTTATCTTCATAGTGAACCTGTATATTAAAAAAAAGAAATCTATTTCTGAAAATTACATTTGCTCTGTATTAACACTGCAATAGTTTGAAGATGTTCCTAAAACTTCTGTAGTGAAAGGAGTGATGGATGGAGTGATGAGCATGATGGTTTTCCTATTTTTATTTTCTACTAGGCCTGGGATGGGGAAAAAAAGAAGAATATTTTTTACTAGAGGTGGTGATGTTCTGGGTAATGGTTTTATTCAGGCAATTAACTAAGCAGCAAACGAGGCAGATGGGCTTTGCTCCTTCTAGTGCTCAAAGCCTGTGAAATGGGCATTGCTTGCCTAGCTGAGTGATTACAGTGTGGTTACAAGTGAAAGGAAATGTTTATTATTAAAGATTGATGTGAATGCAGCTGGTGTTCCCTGAGCCTTCATGGGATAGCCACATGAATTAATCTTTGTCCTCTGCTCTTGTTGTTCCAGTGTGTAGTTTGTATGTCGTTTGTCTTTTCATGTTTTAGCGGCTTTCCAGGTTACTTACCTGACTTCTACTGCAGAAGCTAACAGTATCAAGCAGTGATATATCTTCTTACGCTGAAGCAGATCAGCTTAGTTATTTGGAAAGGATTACCTCCATGTGGCCTCTGTGGAACCTCAGGGGACAATCACAGAGAAAGAAATTTCTTGCCTGGAAAGGAAACATCCCTGCTCATCTAAGACTCCTTGAATATTAAGATTATAGTGGTGCTTCTTATTCATGAAAGTCAAAAATAGATATTTTACTTCACAGATGGAGATTTTCAAGTAAGGCTGCATGATCCAAGCTGATAATGTAGCAATGATGATAAAAGGCTTATTGTGAAGTGAGGTGAAGGGTATCCCCAGACATCTATAGTTGCCTTAAAACAGCTCCCAGTCTAATTTGCTCTTGTGACAGGAGAAAGTTGTTTTCCGCTGCTGTTTTCTGAAGTGATGGGAGGAGAGGAGCTATATAATATTTTCTCTTGGAAATCAGTGTCTTCTGCAAGTTCTCTCTGCAGCCTGAAGATTTCTGTCTTTGCATCTGTCCCTTTCCCTTCGTTACTTCAGATTCAGTGTCTCATGCCTGCCACTTAACAGTGTCTCATGCCTGCCACTTAATAGTGTCTCATGCCTGCCACTTAATAGTGTCTCATGCCTGCCACTTAATAGTGTCTCATGCCTGCCACTTAATAGTGTCTCATGCCTGCCACTTAAATCTAAATTTAGTAGTCTGTCTCTTCAGATGGCTTTGAAGTTCCTGCTTTCTTTCTCCTGTAGTCTGTGTCCTGTCTTTTAACCTTCAGTAGAGAATTAGCTCAGGAGGCTGGAGTAAACCTTCTGCTAGAGCTCACGGCACTGTGGTAGCCTTCCTATCTGAAACACCTGCTTTGGATTCAGTTTTGTTTCTGGGAATTGACTGAAATCCCAGTTCAGAAGCATTTTGTCACGGTGATTTACACTTAGTTGAGAAATAGCATTCCAAACTCTCCAAAATCCAATCCGAGTTGGTTGTTGTCTTGAATTATAGACTTCCCATCCTATAGTCTGATATCATTAAGTATTCCGCGCTTTTCTCAGTAGTATTATGTAAACATGGCTGCACTGAATAATGACTAAATCTGAGGCATGCTGTCTTTCAATCCGTAGTGTGCCTTCCTCAGGAAACATAAAATACTGTTTTTTAAAGATTTGCTGGATAAGTGTGCCTGCAATTGAAATATTTCATTGCCTTGTGTGAGAGGTGGATCTGCTGGAATCCCGCTCTGAGGATACATAACAAATCCCGGGGTCCAAATGCAGCCTGTCAACTCCAGTCTTAGGAGTGAGAAGACACTGGAAAATGCAGTGGGATAAAGCTGTCAGGAAACTCCACTGGGAGCTGTTTGCACTGGAAAGGTTGACTCGTTCTGCCCCAGTTTTCTGAATACAGGTCAGAGCATTTGCTGCAGGGGGAAAATGTGTGTAAATGAAAGTCACAAGTTTGCTTGTACCAAGAGAGGGATCACGTCACCTCCCGTGTGTCACTAGGACTGTCTGTCTGACCAGCCACCCAGCCGGCGAGCATGTTGCGTGAGCAGGGGGTGGCTGTTTGGCTGAGTGGGGTTAAGTCACTGCGTTCTGCTGCCTGAATTTCACTGTGGGGTCTGCAGCTCTCAAAGAATTTTTGAGGCAGTCTTTTGTATTTAGTGGCTGCAAAATGCCCTGATGACAGGATGATTTTCCCATTATTTTTATCTTTGAAATAGTATCATAAAAGAAAAATGTTTGAGCATAAAAATAAGCCAGTTAAGATGCTTTGGAACCAAAGTGTTGTCCCAAGGCCAAGCCAGATATCCATCTTAATCACATCACTTTTCCTAATTGACTTAAATTTGGCAGGGGAAAGAATTGCTTGTTTCCATATATTTGTGTTCATTTGGAAAGAAATCTGCAAAGACCATGCAATCAGAAAACTACCCTTCAGGGTGTCTCGTTCCAGTCCCCACAGCTGATCAGTACCCACAGCCATCTCTGGAAGCCATAGGCGTTATACCTTGTCTGTACAGGTAGACTGCTTGCTACCATCACCCTGCCTGCACTCCCAAGTTTCCAGTGAACATCTCAGTGTGCATCCGTAAGCTTGGCAGCTTGAGCACAGACTTACATCGTTACAGTTACAAGTTTTGTGGACGGCTGAAGTTCAGGCAGAGAAACCATGGGCCTGTGGACATCTCTAAGTAAAACATTCCAGGTATTCCTGAAAGACTTTCTGACCCTCAGGATGGAAGGATTCAGCCCATCTTTTTGAAGACATGTGTGATTCACAATGCCTGACATGGTAGTGTGTTGCATAGAACAGATGCATCTTAAATTTGATATCAAGTTGCTGTGTACGAATTGTTAAAGAAGAACTTGGCTGTAATTTCATATTCCAGGTTATGGGCTTTGATGTAGGCCAGAAATATGTCATTATTGGTTACTTCAGAAGTTTTTTTTATAGAGAGAATTTTCTTTAATGACCTTACAGTAGTTTTGCATGCTGAATAATCAGAAGTCTGGTCCTCAGCCATTCTGAAAATGTCTTTGAGACCCTCAGATACTGAGTATGATAAATACTGTTTAGGAATGTGAATAGTTTTTCTGATATTGACATGTCGTGTTATCTTTCAAATACATAAAATCTAGTGTGCACTAGGCAGATTACTTCTGTTCAGAAGATAATAATGAGAAAGAACAGTTGTGCTGAAAACTAGACCCTCTTTTAACTGTGATTTTTACTTTTGTAACTTCAGATTTCTTTCATGAACTTTGCTTATCCACTTTTTTACTACTTTTCTTCCTGTATACTCGACTCGGTTCTGGAAAATGCTTAATTTTAGAAAGCTGTAAACTTCTGTTAGAGATTGACATACTTATTAGTGTGGAGAAGATAAAATTTCCAACAGCTTCAGCAGCTTTGAATGTCAAACGCTGAAGTTATAAAAGAAGCTTTCATTTATGTGGCTGTATTAACATTTGGAAAATGCTAACATTTGGGAAGTTTTGTGAAAGAGGGAGTTGCCATATTAAGATGATAAATGTTCTTTGCAACTTATGGAGGTGATGAAATTGTGTTTTATTAATCTGTTAAAGGAAAAAGTATGTAATGTAATGAACAGATAATTTAAAATAATTTTCTCGCACTTTCCTTCGTTTGACACTAGATGGTGCAGTAAGCTCAGAAGCCTTTGATCTGCCTCTATAAAGCTTCAGTGACATGCTATGGCGGTCTTTCTTATATGGCTTAGAAAGTGCTAATTCAGTAAAAATGCCTTGTTAGAAATTAGGTGTCTTCTGAATCCCTGGTGTGTTGGGAAATCTGAATACAACACAACTGTACCTGAAATTCAGACATGCAAGTTCTGTCTCTAAATTCAATGCGCTTTTCTTTCCCTTCCTCCTAGGAATGGACATAATCAGTGTTCATTAAATGAACAATAACTCCGGCTTCTACATGAACCTTATTAGTATTATTGTGATGTTAGATTTCTTTTTGTTTTAAGTATATTCCACTTTCTTTAGATAAACTTAAAAGTAAAAATCCATGTAAGGATCTTGCATCTCCTTTGTTGCCTGAACATTTTAACTGTCAGTCTTATTCCAACTACTATCTCCATTTCCTAATTTAATGCCAGGTTTGAGTATAAGCATCAATGGCAGTTGTGCAAAAACAAGTAGCCAGGTAAATTACTGTTATTATCTTAGCCTGGGGTATTTTTAAACAAGGAAGTTCAGAAATCTCTTCAGTTGCCTCCTCTTTGATGGCCTCACTTTGTAGAAGAGAAGGAACCACCCTGAATATTCCCCCTCTTTTTTTTTTTTTTTTTTCTTTTTCCCCCCTGTCCCAGGGTGTTGTCCCGCAGCTCAGCAGGGTTGCTGACAGCTTATAGAAAGTCAGGAATGATGGAACGACTTTCCAGTGGAGAGACAGAAAAACCATCTCCACATGAAGCAAATGGGCAATTCATTTTCCAAAATTAAGGTTATATATGAATTGACATTTGTGCAAAATGCTTTTTGGAAGAAGGAGATTTGCTTCTCCCATCAGCACAGCACATTGATTCCATTTGTTGTTTTTCCTTGCTGATGGCAAAAGCCCCTGTCTCACCCATTACTTGAGATTCTCTGTATCTAGTGGGGAAAAGATGTTTTTTGTTTCTGCTTCAGGCCAGATCTCTCTCTCTCTCCCAACTTCCATCTTCTGGTAAGTGTGTAAAGTGTCCTTTGTGCTCCTATCATTCTTCTTTTTATCCACCTGGATGCAGGAAGGTCATTCCTGGGAAGGCTCCTGGAATCTGGCATGCCTCCTTTGCTGTCTTTAATGCAACAGCTTTTCTGTCATCTCTGAAGCCAGCCTTGTCCAAATGTGAGTCAGACCTCACTACAGTGGTTGCCGTCTTCTCTGACAAATTGACAAAGATGGGGAAAGAGGCTCTGAGGCTGAGCCTGGATGATTAATTGATCTGTGAAACATGTCTTAGCCTGAGCTTCCTGGAAACTGTCATAAAGAGTAATTTTTTTTGTGACTAAAAATGTAGATTAGGTAAAAGCTATTTATTTCATGAATTAACATTGACTTCAATAAAAATTGAGTTCTAAAGGCAGTTTGGATAAATAAGGTAAAAAAAGTCTATATTGATTCCCCCCCCCCCCCCCTTCTCCAGATGCAACAGTTCCATTTCTAAGTTTGAAAAGTTTTGGGACTTTTTTTTTTACTATTGAATTCTCTATAAAATACTAAGTCATGCACTGGTCACAGGTGCTGTGAAAATAGCAAACTCCAAGACTCTCATGATGTTGCAGTGGATCACGTGAGCTGTAGATTAACTCAAGATGTTGCTGCACAACAACATTAGAAAATACACTCAGCAGGCCTGTGTAGCTGTTTTAAATGAGCAATTGCAGGGAAGTCCTCTGCTCATGCAATTGTAAATACCTCCAGCTACCAGGGAACCAGATTTACACAGGAAAAGCTGGTTGCTGCAGCTTTCAGCATTACCACGCCTGATACTCCTGTGTAAATACAGTTCCTAATGCTTTTGAGGGAATCACTAACTGTGATAAGAAACCTCATTTATTTTTCCAGAGCTGCTGAACATCCTTAATTCCTATTACTGGGGAAGAACCCTATGTTAGAGGTGAAGTTCAGATAGGGAACAGAACAAGATAAGGCTGAATTTGTTTTAATTTCTGTTGTTCAGGTGTGACAAACAGTTGAGGCTGTGCCATAGCACAGGCTGTTCTTCCAGAGCAGAGATGCCGCATTTCAGAGGCTCTTAAATGCCGTGAAGGACTGAGAGAGGCTGATGCTTTTTTATGTGTCAGGAACAGAAGTCTGAAGTTTTCTCTTGCAGTTACAACGTTAATTGGGGTTATATGGAGGACATATTAATGTATGCATGGATATATTAGCAAGCCATCTAAAACTTAATCTTGCATCCTTTTCTTTGCTTACACTGACTACATTTCATAAGTATAACTAATCTACATGAAGCATTTTTTAGCCCTAGGGTGGCTCAGCCCAGCAGCAATGATCTTATAATAATACTTTTGATCTCTGCCCTGGTAGCTTCCTAGCTTTTGTGTTTTGGACTTGTTGTGGTTTTGTTTTTTTGTCTTTTTTTTTTCCCCCTCTCTCCTTTTTAATATGCAGTTATTGGCAAAGCCCCATGCTGCAGTCTGTATCAGTTAGTGAATTCCACTGAATATTCAGGAGATTGCTTCATTAAGATACAACACTTGTTACATGTTTAATCATGCACTGCTTTTCTCTTATCTCTTACTGTAACAGCAGATAAGCATATATCATAGATCTGTATCCGTGATCTAGGTTTTTTAATATAAAAATGCAATCGGAGTAAAAAGAGACAAAGGAAACACACAAATGTGCCTATGCTTGTTCTTGCTATTACAGAAGCGGCAAAAGCAGCTCTGAATTTTTATTTTATTTCATTTATGTTTCAAGGCAAAATAAGCAGCTTAGAAATTAGCATTCTGAAGAATATTTTGTATCTTAGTTTCGTATGGGCAGGAATGTCTTCCATTTCTGCAATCCTTGTCTTACTCTGAAGAAAGTCCTAAAATGGTGCAAAATTTGAAAGTTACAGTGACAAATAGTTACTAATGAAGAATAGTTTTCGGGTTTTGTCATCAGAGCAAAGTCCGTTGGTTTGTGTGCCTGATTTTTTTTTATTTTTTTTTTTTTGCCTTGGGTTTCTGATTGATGGCTTTCCACATGATTGATGTTGTTGCAGACAGTATCTTGTTATCTTTCTAGCTTCTGACAGAATTAAAAAGAAACCAACTAAAATTGCTTCTGACAATGGGTGATTTAAGTGGAGAAATCTCAGCAACTTAAGGTAAACCTCAGGCATTGCAATCCTTTATTTTTTGGCAAAATAAATGATGGCCTCTGATGGACACAAGCAAAGCAAATTCTGACAGTATCTACCATTATATGTTGTTAGATTTGCCTGAAGAATAAAGAAAGGAATTTTCAAAGGAATTTGAAAATATGTTCAGGCTATGGACACTGTTTACTTTATAAGGGCCTCTTAGGTATTGAAGGTCTTTTCAAATGTTAATCTGAATTGCAGTTTCAGGAGACTTTCTCTGTTCCTGATCTACTGGGTGCTTTATCCGTTACTATTAATTAGCTATTTTATCTTTTATTCTTCTCAGATAGTAGATTTCTCCTTAAGGATAGTCTTGTTCCTGAGTCTTATTGTTTGAAAAAAGTCTGATATATTGCAAATATTTCTGGCCTTGTCTCTCACTTATAATCAAGAAAATGAGAGATTTCAGGAATCCCTTTTTCTCCTTGTCTTTCTGTAATGTTTTGGATAGTACTAGTTATACCTCACTTCCCTGTAATTCATTGAGCTCTTTTTAACTTGATGCATTGGCCATATGAAATACTCATAGAATATAAAATAAACGGAGAGAGATGTACTATTATAAAGGTGGGGGTCTTTCCAGCTGAAATAGATTAAATATATCCAATAAATCCATGGAATCACTATTAGATGCTGCAGACATAAGACTTGTATGTTCTCTCAGTTCCTTTCTTCGAGTCTAGGAGTACAAGAATATCAGTATATTTGTAAAGTATCTGTAATGATGTTTGCCACCTTTCCAAAGTGTTTTGTGACCTACTCGTGAAAAGTGCAACAAAGCGTCTTGGCGTTATTAGTCAGACTGTAAGAGGAGGGATTTTTTTCAGAGATGTCAGACAGGTTTAACACCAGTTGTTTCCCTAAGCTCAGCAGCTGAAATGCCCTTCTGTCAGACTTCAGCTACTATTGACACTTGGGAATGTACTCTACATTTTAAATGAAGCATTAAACTGCCATAATACCTTTTCACTGAGGAATATCCTGATAATTCACTTAGTAGAAGATATATGCGTTTATACATCCAATGATGTGACACATCAAGAACATTCTGGCTTTTGTCAGTATCAGGTGTAAAACAAAGTACAAAGCAGAAGTTTGCAGCTGCAGAAGCTCTGGATGGGTGCAGCCTCCAGTATAGAATCATAGAATCATTTAAGTTGGAATAGACCCTAAGGATCATTGAGTCCAACCATTAACGTAACACTGCCAAGTCCACCACTAAACCATGTCCCTAAGCACCACGTCTACCCGTCTTTTACATACCTCCAGGGATGGGGACTCAACCGCTTCCCTGGGCAGCCTGTGCCAGGGCCTGACTACGCTTTCGGTGAAGAAGTTTTTCCTAATATCCAATCTAAACCTCCTGTGGCACAACTTGAGGCCGTTCCCTCTTCTTCTATCACTTGTTACTTGGGCGAAGAGACAAACACCATGAAGAGGACAGAATCTGTTTACTCAGAGCTTATGGAAGAATATCTTGGCAGCCTGACTAAGAAGTGCTTAAGCTAATACACATTTTGTTTCCAAGTGCTTCCTTTTTAAACTCCTGTTTCTCGTGGGTCTTATTTCATCTTGTTGTAATGTAGTTTTGTGGACTGTGGAGCTGTGAAAAAATCAACAGAATTTTGGCATTTAAAAGAAAAAAGATCTTTCTGAATTGAGTATTATTTTCCAACTCTTTTCAAGAATCTAGTCTAAATAAGAGTTTTAGAGATTATTATTGTGTAACATCATGGTATCAATAGCTAATTGAGACTTCTCAGAAAGATTTTTTTTAAATGGAAAATGCTTTTTGTCATTTGGTTCCCTTCAACATATCTATTTCAGCAGATCATGTTAGTTGCTTTCTAATAATGTTTTAAAGGCAATATTGCTACTGAAGCTGATGCAGTTGGGGGGAAATGTCAAAAAATAGTCAGCAGGCTTGATGACTCAGGTGAATTCTGAATTGCCTTCAGGATCCATTCCTGTACTTCTCCTTTAGGTATTTCTTCCTTACTTTTCTGTTATATCCTACACCTACACCTGGATCTTGTTAATACTGCGAACCACCCACGAAGTACAAGTTTGTACCAGGTAGCTGTTAACACGTAATGATTGATGCCCTTCTTGTTCAAGACTATTGCACTTATTGATCACTTTGCTTTTTGGCTGCTTTGAAAGAATAGGAGATATGGTTGTCGTACATGATCTTTATGAATAGTTTGTGTTGATTTCTCTTACTGCTGTAAGGTGGGTTTTCTTCCCCTCAAGCAAAAGCAATATGAAATACAATTGAATGTTATCAAGTCCAGTGGATCACAGTTGCCCACTGAAACAGCAGCACTCTGGGCAGCTTTTATTCCACTAAGACTTACAGAAACACTGAGCCACAGCAGAGGCAATTGATCTTTTCAACCCTCAGACTCAAGCACACCAAATTTGCATCTGTTATCTTCCAAATGTGAACAGAACGTGTCTTTTACATGCATAAGAGCTAGAAGTTAGCTTCTTAGGTTAAAGTGTGTTATGCAGAAAATGACCACATTCTCAACGAAAATGTACATAGTTGATTTTTTCAAAGCCTCCTTTCCACTACAGTTATAATAAACATCTACCTGGATTGGTGCATTGAATTTAATCAGCTCTTAGTGGCTTAAGTTTGTGCTTCCAAATAAAAAAAAAAAAATCATTAAACCTGATAATCAACTTAATAAAATTATTATAATTGATAACATTACATTGGAAAGGCTGAAAAGAGTAATGGTGTTTTCAACGAATAAAGAAATTTCTACTTTGAAGTCAGTGTCACAAGTTCTGTCTTTGATCAAGTAGATGAGCAAATGCCAAGCAGGGAAATAGAATTTTCAGTGATAGTACATAGCATGTGAGCATAAAGGCTTATATTAATTACTGGGAATTGGCCAAAATAGCTCAAAGTTAACAACTTAACACTCTAGGAGTGTTAATGTCATCAACCAGCTTCTGAAGATCACACTTGCATCCATTTCACATTCAAATTGCTGCTGTTTCCTCTTTAGCAGTCGTTAGGCAGTTGGTTTCCTTTACTATTTTGCAACAAATCCGCAAACTGAGCAGATCTGAACTGAATTAGAGGTTTCAGCTGAAACTGGGTTATTTTCCTAATCATTATGTTCATAATTTTACTTCTGTTTTAAAAAGGCTTTTTTTTTTTTTCTCAGTATCTTGGAGATTTGATATTTACTTAAGGCAAATGGGAATGAGTACAGTAAAGTGCAGACAAGAGTATTTCTGCATTGCTTGTGCTTTACTAATAGTTGTAATGTCAGAGAATGTCTGAAAAACTGGCTCAAGCAATCTCGGTTAAAATACCCAAGACATGTTTCCATTTCTGAAAGTGCTATTTACCTACCCTCTCCTAAAGATACTGGGATTAGTGAATTTTAATCCTGTCTCTATTTTGGAGTGTAAACTAGGCCACAAGGACTACTAAACGCTTGTACCTCAAAGACTAATAAAGAAATAGAGCTGTATATATAGAGAAAGGCAACGATCAACGAGGCAGGGCATCACGTCAGTATTTATGTTTCTAAACTGTAGAAAAAAGTGTTGGGCAAAGCAATAGAGCATCAGTATGTCAACCTATTATTGCTATCAAAAAACTGAAGTGTTGGGATTCCTTTGAAAAACTTAATTTGCTTCCTATATTCTCTTTCAGCACTTTACATACTGGGAATTTCCACATTTATGCCTTTGGAGGACTGTGTGTGTCTGTGCTCAGGGGCCATATCTTCCTCATTTGGAAATCTACATAGTCAAACTCTTTTTACGGTGTAGCTGCAGAAAAGTGGGATAGATATGTTTCCCACTACAGGTTTATCTTTCAGACCAGAATGACTTGGAAATTCTACATAGTCAATTGGATTAACGTACTCAACTGGACTATAGAGCCATTGGGAGCATACATCTATGGCTTTCCGTAACTTTTCATATACTGACTTTATCACCACACCTTTTCTTCTCATACTTTCTTGCTGAAATGGAATGACTCAGCAGCTGAGTTCCTGTGCCAGATCATTATCTCAGACCGGGGGGATCTGAGCCAGTTTGGAGCTACATGAAATGCAGCGGGGTAGAGAAACAGCCTGAGGAAAATGCAATCCGGGCTTTGTCTCACTGCTCTTTTCCTGTCTCACTCTCACTGTCTCTGAAAGTTTTTTCATTTCTTGTTTCCGGTACAAGGTTTTTGTAGGATAGTATATTTTACACATAGCTGTGTGTGAGGAACCATGAGAATGGAGGCTGGCAGTCAGTGGCTAAAGTACACATAGATATATACAGCCGGGGGGAAAGAGACACAAACTGTTAAAATTATAAGGTGGATAGTTGAAAATACTTTAGAGCCTACATTTTGCTACCTGACAGCCTGATTTGACTTTGTAATTCTTTAACTGCTCACAACCAGACCATTAATTTGTCTGCAGTGTTATTTAAACATATTTCTTTTGTCAGTATGGTAATATTAGGGGTGAATAAACTAGAGTATCTGCCATAAACCTGGTATCCAAGCATGCATAGAGATCATCTCACCTTTTCTGTTTTTTAACTCAGTTATAGCTATCTTAATACAGGTAATTCTGGCAATTGGAACCCAGGTTTTACTCAAGTTATTCAATTAAGCTGAAATTGCTTGTGATGTAGTGCCATAATTGTAGCAGAGGCATCATTGGAAGATGGTAAGTAGGTGAGATACTAATTAAATTCTTCTGAACTTCAGTAATTTAATATTCAAGGGAGGCTGAGCCCATATAGTAGCTGCTCATTGCATTGCCACTAGGGATTACAGAGGAAGAAACCTTAACAAAAATAGCAGCCTCCAAATTATTTTTGCTGGACTTGTCTGACTGAAATTTGGGGTTTGTTAGTATTGCTCCACCATTCTAGATACAAACACGGTGGGTCTCATCCGTCTGTGGGTGAACTCTCTGCAGACTTCAGTAGGATCATGTGTGGGTGGATAAGTATAAAATTTTCCCAAACACTGCTAAACCCGGGAATGACGGTTGTGTTTATATATAATCTTAAAAAAACAGATTCTTTTATATTCATGCTTTTGGGAAAAGTAGGTTTCAGCCTAATTTAAGCAGGAATACATCTTCCTTTGATTTTTAAAGAACTGTAAGCCACAAACTCTTTTAAATTCTTTTTGAGAATAAAATGAGAGGTGTGGGAGAGGATGAAATTCATCTGTTCTTGGAGTCAACCTCTTGTAGCACAGCTCAGATTGTCTTATCTTTGCTACATCAAGATTATTGACCAGGTTATTAGTGCAGTCCTTCCAGGCCCCTGAATACATCAAAGCAAATATTCCACTGCCCTTCTCATTATAGCTATCAGTAATGATCTAAGCAAGACTGGTCCGGAGATTCTTCCCTAGGTGCATATTCTTTCCAAGTCTCTTAATTCAATCTGAATGATGATGATGATAATTTAGGTTATAGTATTACCCAGGGGCTATCATTGTAGTGCAGATTTCCATTGTCCTAAGTACTATACAGACAAGGAAAAGCTTAAATGTTGTGATACGATGGAGTTGCCCAGACTAAAACCAACACAAGTGAGCAGAAATTAATAGGAATCCCAGTGCATATTCAAATCTTATTACTAATCTATCTACTATAATAAAACTATATCTACTTTTTAACTATTGTATAATTCCTTTGTAATTTCTTTAGCTAGAGATGGTCGTATCTCGAGGCTGAATTGTAGACCAGTGCTATCTTATTACATTTATTGGCTTTTTCCCATTAGCACTGTGCTGATGCTTTGCATCTTGCTGAGTGAGAAACACATGGACAAATATACACATTTTTTGGGGGAAAAAAAAAATCCTTGATGTTAATTGAAAATGGTTCTGGGAATAGAGTCCCTTTTTAACTAAAGAGATCTAAATAGTAAGAATCTTCTGCGATTGCCCAATATAGAAATTAACCCCCTAACATACCACCACTTACTTAATGTGTTAATTAATGTCCTTGATTTAATTCTGCACGTGTTGAACAGAGCTGATGAGTGTTACTATACTTTCAATTAGATGAGGTTTTAACATAGTTTTCATCATAATGGTTAGTATAAATGAGTTTTCTTAATTATGGTCGGGTGAGCGCTTCATTAAGAAGCTTGAGATATCGTATAACAGTGTTTTCCACATCCTTGTGGGGACCCTTTGTTTGCAGGGACACCCATCTCCACCTCTCCTCACAAACCCTTTCTGCTGATGTTTCTTTGCTTACTAGATATGATATTGAAGACCTACGATAGGTTGATGGTCTAATCCAAATTCTCCATAATATTATTTATTAGACCATTATAGTTATTACTTAGTAATGGGCTTAGTGTTCTGACACTGCCTTCTGGGAGCGCTGGTGGAGGGCACCAGAGTGTACTTTAATTCTGTTCTCTAGCAATGTCTTGGGGGCTGCAGTGGGTTTTGAACCTGTGATAAGGTCTTATTGAGAAGAAATAAGTTAAGAATTTGCTATATGAAACAAAAAATCATTAGGCCAACACTTTACATAAAGTCAAAATGCAGAATTTTCAAAAAGTCCTTATACCCTGGAAATGCTTTGTCTTCCCCTAGAATTGCCTGGTTGCTTGGGCAGGCAGTGTCTTTCCTGGCTTCCCTTTCCCTGTAAGATGTGTGGTCTCCTGAATGACTGCTTTGACATCTGTTTGACTGTGGGGAAGAAGGGAAGATTCACTTGCTGAGGGACATGGTGGTAGAGGCTACCCAGGCAGCTGCATCTTGTGGCTAAGTCTGGGGCAAGAATAAGCATTTGAGGAAAAATTAAAAAGATGGAGAAGAAAGGAAATAATATTTTTTCATGTTTTTAATCCCACTCCCCATCCCCAACTTAACCTTTCTATGCCCTGCATCTACCCTGCACCTCACACTTCATGCTCTTTTTGCAGATATTACGCCACAAATAAAGATGGAGGAAGTGCTGGGGGCATGCGACAATGGTGTTTTGCATTACTAACGTTGCTAAAGGACTAATTAGTGTAGGTGCAGTGTACACCCTGTGTATTGATTCTGTATTTCATCCAGTCTCATGTATTTTTCTGAAATGTTAAGGTTATAGAGTAGGAATCTACCACCTACTTGTCCTCGTTGTCTTTGCTTAGCCTTGAACTATCAGTGTCAGTGGCTCTCCTGCAGTTTTGGGAGGGTTGCAAGGGTCCAAACCACCCTTCTCAGAGCTCCCAGGACTGTGGATGTGCATCAGGGACAAAACCTGGTCCTAGAAGCAAATAACCGTATCTGCTTGGTACAGTCTTTTTTTCCAGACATATAAGTAAATTTGCAGTTGGAGTAATTTAACTCTAGATTTTTACGAGTTGGTGGTATTGTATATTTGAAAAAAAAAAAAAAAAAAAAAGTAGATAAAAAAATCTTTCTCTCTTACAGGTAGTATTAATTATATAGAATAAGATGGCTGATGGGTAGTTAATAAAAATATGCAGTATCACAGCTGTTGCATTCAGAGAACTGGATGGCAGCAAATGTTTATCTGTCTTTTAAGAAACAATAGGGATGATCTTGGGAATTACACATCAGAAAATCTGTGCCAGATACTTTTAATGAGATAAATGTAATGGGATTGGAAGAAACAGGAATAGCTTCTGTGAAGGAAAAACAGGTTTCTTTTAATGGAATCTCTGATAGTGTCAGTAAATTAGTAATAAGCGGAAAAGAGGCTGAAGTAATTGTTTTGTACTTCCTAAATAACTTTGACCAAGTCCCATCACTCTAAGCCGGTAAGGAAAGAAAATATTTCTGAAAATATAATACTAAGGAAGATTAGAATCTAAGTAATCAAAACAATTGAGAGAAATGAATGGACTATTTGCAATATGGCAAAAGGGAAGCTAAGGTTATTCTAAGACAACCTGGACCACGGAAAATTCTACCCATTTTGAAATCTGTCTGAGACTGGGCTATAGAAATACAAATATTGTAATTATTTATGAGGGAAATAACCAGACAGGCACAGGGCACTTTGCAGATGACACACAATTATTCTGGATAGTGAAAACAAGACAAAGCTATAAGGCATTTTAGATGAATTAAACAGATCTGGAAGAATAGGCAGATGATAAAATGTAATTTTGAAAAATATGCATATCTACAATGGAAAGGGAAATATAAATTACTCGTACATACTTAACTAACTGAATGTTTTAGAGATGGCTTACACCTCTGTGGACAATTATGTAGTGACTGAATTCACTAAGCAAAATGTTTACAAATGAACAGCAAAAATCAAGAACTGAAATATTGAAAACATTCCCATGCCATAAGAAGTTCTATAACATAAAGTGTTTAGAAATGGAAAAAGAAGAAAAGGAAATACACAGATTGCAATGGGAAAAGAAAAGAGGTGGTTTTTGACGTTTTCTGAACAAGATACAGTATTAGGCCATGGTGTTGATTTTTGTCCCCTTCTCTGATTTTTTTTTTTTTCCCCCTTTGGTCATTTTCAATCAAATCTCAAAGAGGTCAGTGGCTGAAAAGAAATTCCTATGACTTCCATAAAATGAGGTAAACAAATAGAGGACAGATAAACATGAACTCATCTGGTTTTAGATACCAGTGAATCAATCCACGTAAGTATGAGAGGTGGTAGAGTGAGAAAGAGAGAAAATGTGACATTTCCACCACAGCAAAAGCTTCTATGGGAACTAACACGTTATTAGACATCAAAATTTACCAACACAACTCAAAGCCATAGGAAGGGAGGCTTTATTTATTCTGCTGCTCATGGGTCTATTTGTTTGAAATCTGGAAATATTTCATGAGAGAACATGAAAAATCAGGACCTTTCAGATAGGAGATAAAAAAGTCAGAACATATGAATCATATGTGACTCTGCAAATGGATAGGAAATCGTATTTTAGTAAGGTTTTCAGTTAAGCTGTAGAGTACAATGTATGTTGCTGTCCCATAGGTCTCTCTCTGACAAAACAGCTCTCTGTTTAATAGGCCATAATAACCTGCCATATATAACCTTTTCAAGGTTGTGCAGATTGGAAACTCCGGAAATCTGCTAGCTCAGTGGTAATTTCTGGAATCTGCAGAAGGAAAAGAAACAGCCGCAGTGTTCGAAGTTCCTTCTTAAGAGGTGAATTAGGCACACTAAACTGTGAGATGGGCTTACAAGTTGAAAGTTGTTTAAAAATAGTAAAGGTTTTCTTTTTTTTTTTTTTTTTTTTTTTTTTTTTTATTTTTCATTCCTGGACTCAAAGGTCTTACGGTGACTGAAACTATGAGAATATGTTGCTCTGTAAAAAGACAGGTTTTCCCATAGTTACATGCCTCCAGTTTACCAGACTCTCAAAAAAAAAAAAAAGAATATTGGCATCAGTGACAGTACGGTCTCAAATGCTTCATAGAAGGGAAACATGATTTATTGTTTTCAGCTCTTTACAATTCAGTCATACATAAGAACCTCCACTGCTATTTTACGGTATGTTTTCACACCAGAGATATATGCTCATTGTACGTATAATCAAAATCAAGTGTTATGCATGTGTATCACTTGAAACTCTACTTGTGAATTTTGTGATGTATTTTTATCATGCTCTTAACAAAACTTTAACGTTTTTCAAACAAATAGATCATTGAGAAGGAATTGCGTTTGCAACATTCCTGTTACCTTTCTGCATCATTGACTGATGATATCATACAGGGATTGAGAAACAAAACATATTTTAGTGAAAGTAGTCTGGTTGCTTACTAATTTCATTTAGTAAAAGCTGGTGATAATCATCTTGTTAAGTTCAATGTAGACTTCAAAGCCCTAAATAAATGGAAGGAGTAATTTTCTGATGTCACCTTAGGGGTCACAAAAGTTAATGCACAACTTGACTCGCTCCAGGGTTACTGCTATAGAGCAAATAAAATTCTAAAGTTTTTCCTATTAGTTTACTAGTCTCAAGAAAGCTAGCCAAAAAAAGCTGATCCTACAAGATGGTGATATCATCTTGTGGGTTTTGTTGTACAATTTGACACTTTTTCTTGTTCTAGCAGCAGTCTGCTAAAATTAATTAACATTTTGTGATCCTTCTGAAATATTTAAGGAGTTGTATCATGTTTAAATATGAGGAAAAACTGATTCCTTTTTCTTCGTTTTAAGTGACATGGCTGAAACAAAACTATACTTTTCAGTACAAAAAAAATCCACATGTGCATATTTATTGTCAGAAATGATAGCTTAAAGTTAAGAATCTAACTACATGGAGTGTTTACCATGAGTACAGATGGTGACATTTTTGATAGTAATTTTGCGACAAAAACCTGTTTCAGTCTTACCTTAAAACTCTCTGCCATTTAAGTCAAAGTCAACAAACAATTTCATCTGAATAAAGGAGAAGAAAAGAATCAGAAATAAGTGTTTTGTATTGACATTTTTAATGTAAGGTTTGTTTTGGAAAAGTCAAAACATTTTATTTGAAAGCTGCAAAATAATTTTGGACTTGTCTTTTTAAACTGGTATTCCAAAATGCAACAAAATATTCAAAAGTAAACGTAGCAAAAGAAATAATGTTCCCCCTTCCAGATAAAAACTTTTGTATTGGAATGAATGAAATATTTCAGGTCTACCTGACCTGATTTCTATCTTTGGTTATTGAACGGGTTTGCAGGGAATATGTGACAAAATATGTATGGACTTTCTGAGAACACATGCAGCAAACCTTTTAGTTTTGAACCTTTATTTTAATTTATGAAGATATAGAATAAAAGTTACTTTCACATCTTAACTGCAGACAATTTCCACCCTGAGTACTGTGAACTCTAGAATAGTAAACTTTCAGCATACGCAATGAACCATCTATGCCATGAACCATCTATGGCTGACTGGCAAAATATGCAGTGTTTCCACATAAATACTGTATTCCCATTCTGCTCTTGGCAGCATGTGTTGGGTGACTTGCCAAATGTTCATGAGATATGTTCCCCCTGCCCCCCCCCTCCCCCCCCCCAAAAAAAACCCAAAACAAACAACAACAAAAAAAAACACTCAAACACTCTACTTATCATCTTATTTAAACCTCGTTTTGGAAATGTTCATCTGTTTAATGTTGCACATCTATGAGGCTTTTTAAGGATAAGTCATCATGTGCCCTTCCAGCACCATGGTCCAAAGGATAAGGAGAACAGGGCTTGGAAGGAAGAGATGAGAGGTGCCATTTCTGGCTTTCTATACAGTTTCTATACGGTTTCAAATTGTTATGGTTCATTTTTTCAGTCTTTAAGTTTTCCAGCTGAGGTATCTCGTGTGCTGACAGCCAGCTCTGAGGTCAGGGTGATACGCGTTCAGGCAGTGGGAAGGCTGTGTTAAAAAGTCCCTAATGGATATCACATACGGTGTACTCCACTGTAGCTTGAATCCAAATCTTGGAATTACCAATTCATAGTTCTGTGCTCCTCTGCTATGCTGCAATCTTGGGTTACAGTCCTTTCCTCTCTTCCCCCACCCACCCCTCAGCAAATGGAAAAAGACAGGATTTAAATTAGCTCAGAAAGGCTTTCTAAGATCCAGTCTTCTGTGAATAATACTTGGTTCTACTTACAGTAGTATATAAATTAAAACTTCTTATATTTAGAGTCAAAGGAAATGACAGAATTTTCTTTTTACATTTATAACATACCTAGTAATTAATTACAGAGGATGTAGAGATTATACTCTGACAAGTACTTTATAAAATGTCATTCATAAACTATTTGCCTGAGTCACCTTTTATAGACTTTACCTTTCTAAATAATTTGTTGTTTAAAAAAAAATCCCCTGTATATGATAATAATTATACATGCCTGATCTGTCATGACATTTGAATCAACCACAGTAAGGAAAAAATTGAGAATCAGCCAGGAAAAATATAATTCTTGTCAAGTATGAACACGTCTTTTTGGAATGGGGAAAAAAAGATGGTCAAATAACAAGTGATGACAGCATCTAACCCAGAGTGTTTAGTATTATATTTTGTTGTAACTGTGTGCATGCATAACTGTTACTGGGCACATCTATATTTTGGCAGAAGTCCTGATTAAAGTCAAAGGGGAGTTCAGCCTAAATGCCATGTTATTGTCCATTACGTGGAATATTGTCAAAATTGCATAACCAATGTGCCTTTTTAATTAGGGACCTGGTGTAAAATAGAGTTTCAAAGGGCATTTTACTGATGTGTTTTAGATTAAAAAAACATCTGTGGCACAAGAGACTGAACTGTATGTGTAGTGTGTTTTGTTTAGCTACCTTTTGTTTTGTAGAGATAAGAGGGAAAAAGATTTAAAACTAGGCTGTCCTGTTGTAAAAGCTTTGGAGGATTCCAGTTAAGGGTCTTTTTTAAGATTTGTTTGATATGAATGATTCAGAAAAGGGATGAAGCACCTTCTACTGTTTTGGCTGTGATTTCTTAAGCATTCTGCTCAAGTAACATCCTGCGTTTTGTATATGACATTGCATATAACTTATTAAGAATTTCTAAGGTATCATAATTTTCAACTGAATGCACAATTTGATTTCCATCTTTCAGACAGAGATCCCTTCATTTGTTCAAAACTTTCTATCTTATTTAACTTCCTTAGGAAGACTGAAAAGCAGTTGACAGTCATATTTATATATGTGTGAATGTATATGTATTACATAATATGTTTGCAAAGAAGCCTAAAAATCTTATTTTTTAAAAAAAATGAGGGGCTATATATGTTTCTCAGCTTCAGTCTTTTAAAATAATCCAGATTTTTCTCCTCATTACAGTGCAGTGTGTGCTTCCTTTAGCTAAAACAGTTAGGCAAGTTTCTTCAGAGAGATATTTAGAAAATATATTTTAACACAGTAACTATTGTAAGGTAGAAAAGAAGGTAACACCTACAAGGTGCAGAGGGGGGTAGAAGTCTTTTAAAAAACTGAACAAACAGTAGATAAAATGAAAAGAGATTCAGACTGCAACAAATAAGGAATTTGCAATAAACACTGGGGAGAGGGTGAATAAATTATTGTGAAGATAAAGTAAGAAAGACATGAGGAAGACAAAGAGAAAACCAGAAGGAATGAAGAAATTATGTTGTAACAATTCAGTGCTACCAGTTTGAGTTCCATCGTGTTTAGTCTTTCCTTCAAAAACCTTTTTCTAATATAGTTTTGATTTTGAGACCTAAATGGGAAAAAGTGTGTCTTTTGAATCAACCTCTTAAATAGTGTGAAGCAAAAAGGAAGTTAGTTGTACAATTCCAATTAAAACCCCATCTTCATAATGCTCTTTTCCTTTCTTTTGGGGCATTATCTCATTTAGCATTTCATGCAGTGTAATCATGAGGGCTACTCACAGTTCATCAGCGAGTTACACTCATGTATGCCTTTGCAGTAATAGGGCTTCTGGTTTCAGGATGGTACCGGGAAGGACCACATCCTTATTTCCACAAACAATATTAATTGATTATTAAGTATCAAAAAGGTTAATGATCTATCATATCTCTGAATGACATGATAGGTTAGCTTACCATCAAAAAGTTACATAAATTCCAGGACGTGGTGAAAGACCATATAATTTGTTTTCTGTATCAGCTGCCAAAAAAAAATTCTTCCTCAGTTGTATACCTGCAACTTTCTTGTTCAACTAGTGGAGTCCGAATGGTCTTGCACAGGCATTTATTTGAAATTTATGCCAGTCCTTTGGCTCCTTCACCTAGGATGTTATTTTGTGGTAACTTATTCATAGGTATGAGTCTCTTGGGTATTCTAGGTTAAATTTGTTGAGGAAAGCGAAGAGGATGAGAGATACTGTAGATTACAACAGCAAAAGAATGGAACAGTCACCAGATGAGAAATGTAAGTTCAAGAAATAACAAATAAATATATTGAATAACTACATTGATTAATTTTGCAAAATACTGCCCTAGTGTACTATAGCTAAGGTTTTTCCAAAAAATACATCAGGAATAAGACACTAGCTTGGGATGTTCAGAAGAATTTAGCTGCTCTCTTTAAAAGTCAATTCGATTCACCAGAGTGAAAGCACTCTCATAACTGGTAAGTTAGCTAAATCTGGAGGCATAAATTTATGGACACATAATGAAATCGTAAACTAGAAAACACACTTTCTGGCTAACTATTGGTGGCCATTAAAATGAATATGCTATATATCAGCTAATCATAACACTTGATGCTAAGAATATTTTAAAAATACAAAAGTTAGTTGATCTCACAACATCCCTGTGTAGCAACTAAGTCTAATTACACCCTTCTACTGGTGAAATGGGAAACTGGAACAGGCACAGAGATCTTAAGTGATTGGTTAATGCTCATGGTGAAAACAGGATAAAGAACAGAGTTGAGTAACTTCTTGGCCACGCTTTGGCTGGCCGTTACACTTTATATAGTGGGCCATGCAAACAGTACACAGATTTGAAAATAGCACCGTACAAAGGTTATCCTCTAACAGAATCATATTAGAATAATGACTACAACCTTCGATTAGGGCAAATCCATTCTTCCCCTTTCAGAGCAGAGGGAGAGTCAAACACATTAAAAAGCTCATTGATTAGATGTCTCTGAGACCCACGCTGCTGGGGGATATACAATCCTCAGTGAAGGATTCCTCTCTGTTGGAACAACGGTTTTAAATTATGGTACATCTAATACAGATGTTCACTATGAAAAGCATATTTGCAATTCTAGTGTAATTGTATGCTGTAATTTAAGGATTAAACCCAAAATTTTTTTCTTAGTGTTGTCTGTTTCCCCTGCAAAAGAACTACTGATGCAGAGTATCCAGATTAAGATCGATTAACAATTCTGTGAATTTTGCCCAGCAGCTATAATCATTGGTTGCCTTAGCAACTTGGTAGATTAAATCATAAGCTAAAATCCAGAGGGTTCAATTAAAAATTCTTGTTGAAATTCAAATTCTTTTCAGGGTGAAATGACCACTGATTCAATATGCACTTGAGAATTGTCAGAGTTGGCTCCTTTTTCCTTGGTGTCATTTACTACAAATGAAACATAAATCATATAATATTCAGGAAATATTTACCTATTGCAATTTACCATTGGTGCTGATGCATTAGGAATATTGAAGCTTTGTGGTTTTGTTATGCAGCAAGGCACAGGCTTAACTTTATCTTGCTGAAAGAAGAATCTAATTTATCGTATTCACTGGACTATTTTTCCTATATTTGATACTGACCCAAATTTATGCTAGCATTGATCCTATGCATAATTTAAGAAGCAGTATTTGTTAATGCACTTTTGATTTATTATGCTAGGGCTTTAATTCTGAAATGTGCTCCTAAAGGACTTTGGTTTGTTGAATGTTGAAACTCTCTGCTGTCCAGTTTGTGGCTGCAGAGCAGAGCCAAGGTTCTCTGTTCTGTTCCTCCAGGTCCAGTTTGGATGTTTTCAGTAATTCCTGGCTAAATGCCAGGGCCTCTTCACCTCCTTTTGACCACACTGATTTTTCTGATTATGATTTTCTCATGACTGTATTGTCTTTCAGCTCTTCTAGCTCTTTTGCTACTGTCCTGATGACCGTTCTTTGGGTAGATGCACTTTTCCCACAATGCTGTTGAGGGAACTCTTGTTTATTGTCCATCAGCCTTTCTCAGAAATGTCTTTGCCTCACAAAATGATCTCCGGGTATTCCGATATGGTGCCAAAAAGTATCAACGCCAAACCATTAGCATGTTGATGTTAACCTTGCATAACTCTTGCCTTTTGTTCTCCCCCTTGCACAAAAGGAGAGAGAGAGAGAGAAGTAGATTAGTACTTTCTGTCTTCACTTGCCCTAATGAAAAGTTTTCTTCTCTACTTATCTTCCATTTCTGTGTCCTGGGTCTCACCAAAGACAGCCAATCTGTTCAGACACTAAACATATTCCACCCCAGACAAGGGAATTCAGAACCCATTTTAATCAATATTATGTGTTTTCTTACTTTAATCCTCAAAGAGGTAGCACCTCTTTTTCCTCAATATATAGCACTGACCTTCTTTACAGACAAAGATGAAACAATGAAATGAGAGGAAAGGAGGGGCTTCTCTTGAAAGAATTAAATAAACAAAGTCAAAAAACCAGAATTAAGTAGAGTGAGAGAAAGGTAAATGTTGCTGTAATGTTCCAGACACCGAGAGAAAAAACCGCATCTACCACTTCCAGTGGTAAAGGAGGAAGCCACCCCTTTCATCCTCTGTTTAAGTTTCTCCATTACATTTGGGGTTTTGGTGCATTTTGTGCATTTTAGCAAATCTACAGACAAGATACCAAACAGTTATTCTGAAATTATATCTCAGTTATGCTGAATACTAGTGGATTTCACAGATAAAAATGGTAGTAATCAGAGAAAAGAAAGTTGATATAAAATTTAATATATTGTATGGATAAACCACCATCACTTGGCAGCTGAATATAAAGACAAATCTGAACTCCTTTGGGCCCTCTGTCAGCAAGAAATCTTTGCAGCTATATTTTATTCTAAAAATTATCCCTTGAAACCTTTTTAATAATTCTAGCAGTTATAACAAATTATGTTAAATTACAGAGTAGGTCTAAAGCACTGGAAGCCTCAAAATTCTGAATCTAGTTTAGGACATAAAAGTGTAGCTCTGGGAGAAAAAAGTCTAGAATAAAGTATAGGAATTAAAGTGTAGTAAGATAAAAAAGAAGCCAGTGACTAGAAGATAGTTCTTTCACATGCTCTAAGTAGTCCTCTTTTTTTCTCAGCATGCTAAAACCTTTGTATATGTGTTGGCTGGGTGAGAGGAACTTTCTGATCATTAAAAGCTAACTAATGAGGTTTAGTGAAAATGAAAATTCTGCTACCCCTTTTTCTGGCAAGTGCTTCCTGGCTTTTCAGTGTCAGTTTTTTAATCGACATGTACTTGTAATTTGAGAAACTTGTTATTTTTGGTTTATTTAACGTTTATGATGGATTTTGCAATTCCAGTACAGAACTCCTTGTGCATCAGTGTCCCCAATAACTGCACTGAACTGTAGCTTTGCTAAACTTTGCTGCTGGTGTTGGTGAGAAATCCGTTCTGTTGCTGTGTTATTTACAGAGCTGTTCTGCAGTTCTACGCCGCTCTCAAATGACTCTCTTTCATTTTAAACTCTTCATTCTTGAATCACAAGTGCAAAACATACTAGCTTCACCTGTGCTCTACATTCCTTTCTTAATTTCTATTGCTAATTTAAAATGAATCAACTGGGAGTAGGCCAAAGGGAAACTTATGTGATGAATGAATGGGTCTCTTTCTTGGTTTCCTTATCCTAAAATAAAAAAGGCTAAAGAGAAAAGGTGGAGGAGGTTTACAAATAACTTTGTGTATATTCTTGGAAATTTAAACAAATTGCTATGCATTTATGTGTTATGTCTTTTAGATGTAATGAATAGTATAGAATCTTACCTTTCTTTAATTGTATTGACCCATAAAGCAGTTTTAATCTGCATACTTTGAAAGACGGTCTAGAGAGCAGTATTACCATTGTCTTCTGGTTTGGTGAAACAAAGGCATGGAGTGGAGAAGGGAACGTCCCAGAGTTGCACAACAGTTTCATGGCTGAGCCAGCAGCTCGGCCCAGTTTCCCAAGTCCCTTTCAGTGCCGCAGCAATTCTGTCCCATCACTAATATTCAGTGTTGTGCATAACAAAAGGATCTTTTTGTTCCAAAGTAAATTGTTTGCAACAAGTCAGAGATGCTTTAATAGGACAGCAGGACTTCAGACATGATGGGTGAGTGCTGAAGCAGTTGTGTTACCAGATGTTGATGGAAACTCATCTATCCTAGCAATAGGGATTACATATTGTCAGAGTGTCTGGTTTAGAAGTTTGTGTAATTTGCAAGGCAGACGTTTTTGAAATCATGTCTACAAAGTGCATGCATTCTTCTGATGCAACTTCAAGTGTAGATCTCAAAAAGAAAAAAATCAAAAGACTCCTTGTGTATTGACATCAGCAAGGGAGATATGTGACGGACTGTAATATTAAATACTTTCCGCTGCGCAAGAGGATTTAAATGAGGGTTATGTTAGCAGACTGATGAATTGCCTAGCTCTTCAGCTTGCCTAGAGAAGTAGCTGGGTAATGGTCATCCAAATTATAACAGAATATATAGCTAGCTGAGGTAGAACCAAGTAGTTTTTCATCTGTGTGCTATTCTGTGAACCCATAAAAAAACCTTCTAAGCCATGAAAGCATCATTTAAAAACTTGCGTGTGGACTGTAAGATCTATTGGCTGGACCCTAGTAAGGAGATGTGCTGATGGAGAGAGATTGCTCTTTAAGACAGCTCTCAATGAGAAAGGTGTTAGGAGGAGAGGAGAATGGGTTTGCGTCATGCTGTGGACTTTAACAGATTGCTTTCCAACTGCCTAGCACAAGCAGAGCAATTGCTGGCATGTAGCATGTAGTGAAGATGGATATGTACCACACTGCCTGGCAAGCATGCAAGCAAATAATTGTATCAGCAAGCCAGAAACACGATTTTGATATCTAAAGCAAGGAGGTAAACGAGGAAATAATTTTAGTTTTTATCTAGGCTGACCTAACAGATTAGTTCAGTCAGTTTTCTCCATTTTCTATACCCTGTCTAGCTATAGGTTTTTTGGATTTAAATTAAACACTCAAACTCTTTTATTGAAACTACTGTATCAGAGAAAAGTGACTGGGTTTGGATGCTTGCTTTCAATTCTGTTCACAGAATTGGCATCAGACTGACACTTTTTTTTTTTTCCTGTCAAATCTTTCACTGATTTCTGGAATTAATACATAACTTCTAGCATTAATGCATAATAGATTCCTGCCTTTTGCATCTTTCAGATCAAGTTTGTATTTTAATACTAAAATCAGGGTGAGTTAATAAAGTGCAGGGGCTCCTAACTTAACTATTTCATTGCCTTCTGTAGATACTCCTATTGAAAATTGTCAGGCATTAAAATAACATAAATCAATGTTAATAACCTTCACTAAGATATCCTTAATATACCCTTTAAGGTAATGTATAACATCATGAAGTCTAACATGGCAAAAAAATGTAGTCTGAAGTCTTGATGCTGCGCTAACTCTACTTATTCAGAGTGCATGTGTGAAATGAATGTTAATATTGGAAATACGTTTGGTATTGGCATATTTTACAATTCCTTCTTTGAAACGTACAAGAGAGCGCTCTATGGGCATTATTCAGCTCAGTGGGGGAAAAAAAAGTCTTATGAAATTTTAAAGTGATACATTTGGGGATGGTAGAGTAGTCTGGCAGCACATTAATCTTTACAAGGGTTAGCTGTCCCTAGTGGAAAACGCATGATAAGGTGCCATCCTTTTAAATCTCCTGGAAATGTATGGACTGTATGGATGGTGAATATTTAAACCACCGAGTTTTTGTAGAACTTTAATTTCTAAATATTGTGACCAAGGACTAACTTTAAATGGGTCTATCTCTGGGTATTGTCAAGTAGTATCTTCAAATATGTGATTACACTCGCAGGCAGAGACTCTGGCGAAGAAATCAAATATACTATCTGAAACTGTAGGCATGACTTGCTTTAGCAATAAGGAAGGGTTATGTTGATGATCCTGTGTAAGAAAAGCTCTTGAATAGTTACTGGAAAGTCCAGCAGAATTTCAAATAAAGTTGTTAGAAAAGGACATGCATGTATACTTGGACTTTTAAAAAGATATTTGCGTATATTTAAAGTACACTGGGAAGATCTGATGCCTCTCTTGACTTAACTGAGCATCTCTGTCTGTAGAATGCAAACCCAAATATTTTCATTTCATCCTTTTAGAAAGCCAGTGGAAATAAGAGTCGAAAAAGCATACTGAGACTAAGATGTCTTTGAATGCCTCCAATTTTATTAAATCAATGTTCTTCTGAATGTTACCCTTAACTACCATAATTAATTATACAGAAGGGATATAATTACATATTCCTGTCTGTCAACTCATGAAAAAACACTAATGAACATTTTCTGTTCAGTAATATAGGTTGTTTACCAATGCTATGTCAAGACGTGATTTACCTAGTTTTTAGACATCTAAAAGTTAGGTATCTCAGCCCAAGCTTGACATCACGGGTCCCACGGACAGTGGCAAAAAGCAGGCATGTTGTGCTGTGTTTTGTGTGCTGATTAGTCCAAGATTATGCGAGAAGTGATGAATCACTCTCGGAAATCTCAAGAGCTCTGCACTGGCAAGAGACAGGGCTTGGAGAGAAGCTCGTAGGTGCTGATGGATTTTTAGGGATAATGCAGCCCACATCAGGTCCCAAACCGGCAATTAGGAAGGATGTACTGCAGGGCGTAGCATTTGGAAGGAGTTGACTGCTTTGAAGCAAAACAGGGTTTGATTATTCAGGGAGCAACAGCACCTGAAAGAATCTTGGTCTAGGAGTAAATTGTGCAATTTATGATAGCTAATGGCTTTGAAAACATTTCTGAAAATTATTTTGCAGCTACAGCTTAAGATCTCCATCTATACTATGTAGTACTGAGATCATTTGAATAACTGTAAAGATACCGAGGCACAGACTAATTTGAGCCAAATAAGAACTATTCCGGCTTCTCCTTTTGAAAAGAAAACAAACAACAGAAAACAAGTAGCAGCTCTCTGGTCATGGCAATTTTCCCAGTATCATCTGTGAGTGGCAGCTCTACCATAGTGCTTGAACAGCACTGCGGAGTGGGAGGTACTGACCTTCCCAAATAATTACGAGTTTTTACAGAAGGGAGAGATCAGGAAATATGCCTATAGCAAGGCCAGTATAACATACAAAACTGACATTGCTTTGTTTGGAAGTGGTGTCAAACTGCCAAACTGTTGGTAAAACTCATTTCTTTTTCTACACAGTGATGTATCTATGTCTCTCTGTGTGTGTGTGATTCGGCAGTTGACCAGGCATATTACTGGAAGAATCTCTATAATCAAAACATTTTAAAACATTAATATTTATTTAGCAGGTACAAACTTATTTAAGTTTTTAACATTTCTGGCTGGTTTGGGGTGGTGGTTTTTTGGGATTTTATCTCTTTTTTTTTTTTTTCTGTTAGCTTTTTTACTTTAGCACAGGTGAAATATGGGTCAGTAGTGTTTGATTTTCTATATTTTCACATATTCTGCTTTATTCATAGCATTTCCTTTTGAGAGGAGAAGTAGAGAAATATACTCTATGCAGTCAATAACAAAAATGTACTATCAAAGCAAAGGAATGTCCTGTCACCTGTTCTTCTTGGATTAATACTTTATGTCATGGTGAAGAAATTTTGAAGCAAGACTCTCTTTGGTTCCTGTGTCATAGGCATAAAAGGTTCTCTCATAAATTGAAAAGCTCTGAGGTAGAATGAGATGCCTAAAAATACTTGAAGAGCGACAGATTTTTAATGAATTATGGATGTGGTATTGATATTTTTTTTCTTAAACAACTTAGTTGGTAGATGTTTTGTTGCTTTTCAGAAAGTTGCCTAATTTCTACTTCACAAAATAAATTATTGATTAAGTCTTATAGGTTGGAAATACAGGCAAATGAGTCTGAGGAAAAAAACGCCAGATAACCTTCTTCCAGCTGTTGTGAGGGATCTATGCTTGAGTGAGTTGGAGAATAACGGTAATGAGAGCAGGCTGAAAGGAATGACACTGTGTCCAGTTTGTACCAAGCAGAAAGACATTATGAATGAAAACTAAATAAATAAATAAGAAAGAAAGAGAAAGTGAGGAGGGACACTGACAATTTCAGATAAGTGATCGACATCAAGAGAGCCCAGTCTCTACATTCGTAGCAAGTTGGTTTTGCATGGATGGTTTTGACAGAGAATTAATATACCTCAACCTATCTGTGTAGAAAGCTACATATTGTGTTTCATGCAGCTAATATGCTATTTGTGACCCTAATGAGAGAGGACTAAAGAAGAGAGAAACACAGCAAATGAACGTGGGTGCTGTCCTAGAAGTGCTCTGAATTAATAGAGTTCAATGACTGGGGACAATTGTTCATATTATAGCAGTGCCAGGAGCTGTCAGCTAAGACTGGTTAGCAGAATAATGTTCTGACATGAAACATAGTAGAAAATAGTAACAATCTATAATATTAATTGAAAGGTTAAGAAAATAACAGTGGGATGGAGAAGCAAATAAAGTCACAGTAGCTTGAGACTGTGTCTACAGTCTGAATTTTTGCACAAAGTGGGTATACAGAGAATGTTTTGGTTTTCAGTATTAAGCATTTTTTGAGTGACTGTCAGATATAGATTTCCTTTACAAAAAAATTTTAAAAATCCAGTTTATGCATCATTCTCTGACTACAAAGCAGTACCATTTTGTCCAGAGTACAGCACCAGCAGCCTCCAGAAAGGAGTGCCTCTTGGAAAGCTTCAAATATTTTTGAGCTTTTATAAAATGGTTGAAGATATTGTCCAGACTGACACCTTGTATTGCTAACACTTTATTCAGCAATGCTGTGTGAAAGGTCATGACATCTATCTTGTGCAGTAACTTAGAAAATAAAGTGACTCACAACTGCTCATCTGACACACCCCAGTCTTTGGCCTTCTCTCTTTCCACTCCTATTGCCCTAGTTATCTTGCCAGACTGTCTGTAAATGTGTCTTGGAGACAGATTGCTGTTACATGTTGGCTCAGCTATTTCATCCTCATTTTCTTCAAATCTTTTTGTCTGAGGGTGGGTATATTCACTCCTGAATGTTGCCAAATATAAGCATTTGAGAAGTTGATAAAAGATCTGGGCTAGTTCTGCATGAGGCTATTTATTTAATCTGACATCTTTAGTCACTAAATTACACACACGTAAATAAGCATAAATCCATAAATTGCCTAGGCATCTTGGGCAGGCAAGCCACTTACATTTCTGATTCCCAAAGCAAAATTGATATTTATTAATCAACCTGTCTGCCTCTATAATAAACTCCTGTAGCTCTCAGTGTGTGGCCTCATAAAATGTTTTGTAAAAATACGCTCCTCCCTAAGAGATTTCGACCAGCTGTTAAGCAAGCCAGCTGAACAGTTCTGCTCAGTTGCAGTCTAATTAGAGTTATGCACATTACTGAATTTTTGCTTTTCAAATCTTGTAGATATAAAGCTTCAGTTGACATTAAAAATGTGATATAGAATCTGTGCTGTCTCTCCAGAAACGTTCTATCATAGGTGTGGATTAAAATTTGGATTTTTTAAAATAATACTGATCTATATCAGAACGCAGATGTGGAAAATTATTCAATCACAAAAAAATATGGAAGTGCTTATAGGAAAAACGGTGTCATTAAGATTATTTAATACCATGGGTTCTGCTCACAGCTGAGCAAAGGATAAATTGCTACTTCTTGCATAGCTTCTCCTCTTCATGTAGGATAAATTGCATCAGAGTTAAGTGCCAGAATCAGTATTTATTTATAAATGAATTCAGGGCTTTTATGGTTGTCGATTTTTATTTTCATTGACCTGAGATACACTTTAAAGTACTTTCATATGTATTGAGAAGCCTAATTAAGTGAAAGACATTACTTTTTGTAGCTTTCTGATGTATTTTCAGTTTTCTGCTTTTTAAAGAAATGCTGTTGGATCAATCAAATGTGTGTGACTTTTGCAGCCTATAGTTCGACCTTTCTTCCCAACTGAAGAATTATTGGTAGATTATTTGGCTGGTGATGACAATAGCTAGATATGGTTTAAATGCCTGAACTATTTAGGCAACCTTTAGTTTTTTACCATTTTATCCAATACTGTCTGGAACCTGGAAATAGTCAGGCTGCTTGTTCCCAGTGAATACGCAACCTTTTATAAATTCTTGTATAGTGCCTAAAACTCTGAAATAAATCCACTTAAGCAGAAGAACAGAGGCTCTGCCAGACTCAAATAAGAGAGAAAAAATGTAATTCATTAGGCAAAACTCCCATTTAAATCAGTGGATGAAGAGAATTTAAGTCTTAGGACTTATAAAGGGGTTGGTTTGTTTGGTGTTTGTTTGTTTGAAGTGAAACATCCTACAGACCATTCTAGGTATAACTGTATCTATCCCATGTATAACTCTGTCTATTTCTTGAAATTATTACCAGGAAAATTGTGGTGCATAATATCAATCAACTCCAACTTTTACAGTAGCAAAAGCCGCATTAAGAACATACTGAATTTAAAACAATGTTATAAATTATGAGGGTGTTTTAGAGTCATATTTCACTTACAATCCTGATTTTAAAGCCTGCCCAAGAAGGACACATAAGTAAAACAGTTATTAAAAATGATAGAAAATAACATTGTAAGACTCTATTGGTTGCTCTGACTAGAGCTTATCAATGCACGTAAACAAATGGACCAGATGTTTAAATGTAACTCAGATTACAGTATATCAGCTTTAACAGCCTCCCTCACACTATGCATAGAAAAGCATGGGGGAAACTACCTCACTTTCTGAAGGTCAGAACTTTGCAAGTAGTTTGTAATCCATTTTGTTATCTTGGGCTTTCAAAGGGTATACACCTTGTAATTTTGGACCAGTTTCAGCTTAAGTGACTTTTTTTACATGTATTTCAATCATTGCTTGAAATTGCTTTCTTTTTTTTTTTCCCAGTCTCTTGAATTTGCATTTGCAATGCGGTTTGCCTTGCCACTACGCCATGTTCAGCGCTTGTGTAACTAAAAATGCAGGTCTTTCTCAGCAAGGCACATTGCACATTCCTAAATGTGCAGCTGTGGAGGATGAAACTTAGGCTACATGCCCTGTCCTAGAAACAGCTGAAATCGTGACTTATAAAGTACTGTCTAGTATTCCCTATCTCTTTGCATGGGCACAGAAATGTGATATTTAACATGTAACATTTCTCCATTATATATTGCTTGGGATGTGCATTGAGCATGCAGTCAAAGCCAAAGGATTCATATGCTTTTTCATACGCTTGTTCTGATGGAAATCCCATGGGTAGGAACAGCCACATTTTGCTACTGAGTTGTTGCCTTGAAGTATACTGAGGTAATGCATTCATATAACACATTTGTGTTGTCATGTTATGTCCTGAGCTTTAATGGTGATTTATTGTTCATAATACATGAGATCATCAAAAGGTATAGTGCTTTAGTCCTCTTCAGACTGAGACCATCTAAGACTGGAAGATTATGCTGTCTGATTATCTCATCTTTAAATCACAACAAATTACCAATATATTTGTGTAATGCAGCTGCAATCTACCATCTTTTTGGTGTCTTCCTACAGCATTACTGTAGGCAGATTATGGCTTCTCAGGTAAGCGAGTATTACTAAATCCATTATTTTTAAGGAACTATAAAAGCATAAATGCCTATTATTTATTTTAAGGGGGAGACTTGAAAGCAAGAAATAGACATGTCAGGGGGCATTTTAACAACAGTTTGGCAGTGGGATGTGCTTAACTGATTAAAATAATGACTGCGGGAGTGTTAGGCAGGTTAGTGCAAGGTAGGCAGGCAACTGGAAGCACTCCCCTTATCCATTGCATGTGGGGCTCGCTGTAATAAGGATCTGATCTGCATCAGAGCTGGGGCTCACCACAACCCAGACCAACTGCTATCATTAATTACAAGACTGGTAGGTTGTGCCAACCAGCAGTATTGGGGAGGCTGAGCCTGCTAGGATGAGGCGCTCCTTAGAAGTCTGAGCCCTTTTCTCACTTTTACCTTCACTGAACCTTTCCAGACTTTGAATAGTGAAGAGGAGGAAAGTGCAGAGAACAGATTGTTTCTCTTAAGACCAGAGTTCCCCTCCAATGCCGGGAAAGGGATTTTGGCACATTGCTCATTATTTAATTCTCTTGGCTGGAAGCAGGAAGCATTTTAGAGCTTTTGGTTCAGTTCACTATCTAGCTGGCTCCCCTAGAGCCATATAACAAATAACTAGAGTCCTTGGAGATGCTTGTTCTGGTGCATCATTATGTGGAGGGCAAAGATGAGTTGTGAAAATCTGGGTATATTAAATCTTTTATGTGTTTAGCTGCGGGGAGTGGTGGAGAAACAGTCCTTCTTTCAACTTTCATTCTGCTTCTGGGAGGTCTAGGCATGAAATATGGTGCTCACCAGTATACATGGAAAAATGAGAAGCAGTTAATTGTTTGCTTTTGTGGTATTTTCTCTCCTTATGATGCTTTTCTAAAAGTTCACATAAGTTCACTCTAGCATCTTCATGGCGTCTGGGTGACATGTGAAAAGACAACCGATGTGCCTGGCTTGGCAAAAATCAATTTGCAGAAAGGTGTGGGAGAATCTTTTAGGCTGCTAGATGTATGAATCAAAAGAAAGTATTTCCAGTGAGATGTGCAGAACAGAAATTTTAAAAATATCTGTTGACTGGGATCCCAAGGGAAAGTTAAATGTAAATGTAATTTAGGCAGCAGTATTGACAGCCCTGGAGAAGGCTGAAATGTTCTGATTTTTGATGAAAAAGAAAGATAAATATTTTGACAATTTCAAGGAACACTTTCTCAATTTTCTACTGGTTAGAGAGCTCAAAAAGTTTCTGTTTTCTTGAAACACCCAGATTAAATTTAAAAACTTCAAAGTGTTTGAAAAGATGCTATTTTTTATTGTTGTCCTAAAAAGCTATAACAATCTTTCTGGATTTTTTTTGATCTGCTCTAGTCCGTCTGTTATCAAAGTATATCCCACTAGCCATATGCTGCCTCAATTCTTCCTGTGGTTTTTGAAGTGCCTAAATCCTCTGCAACATCCTAAGGAATGGGAGTAAAATGGACTGGGGTTGCACTCGAACAGTATTGATTAAGAAAACACGGTGTTACAAATTTTCTCTTATCCTTTGTTAGCATATAATTAATTAATTAACTGAAATATGGTTTAGACAGGTAAGCCTACATTTTATATTTTTATATTTTCATATTTTAATATTTGTTATATATTTTTATACTTCTGAAGACCTTCTCATAGGTGTAGGAAGAATAACTTCTTGTCCTTGACCTCATATTCCTTTACAGTTCTTTTCTCTTTCTGGTCAAAATGAGTATAACACCACTGTTTGTTACTGTTATGGCTAAAATGGGCCTTTTCATGTGTCACATTACAATGAAGCATTTGTGTAATCAGTTTTGTTACGGACTCCCACAGACCTTTCAGCAGAATTCTGTAAGGTACTGTATCAACCGTTCTGGGGGTAGATGCTCCCTTTTTCTATAATGCTTTCTATCACATTACTTTGCATTTGTTAATACTTTTTTATCTTTAGACTGTCCCGGTGCGGTAGAGCATTATTCCTTTCATTTTAAGAGTGAGCAGCTGGCTTGCAAAGAATAATTAAGCTCACGCAGAAGAACTGTAGCAGAATTAAAGGAGGAAACCTGATGCCTGGTCTGCTGTGGTTTGGGCTGTCCTCTCTCTGCTGTGCTTGAGCAACAGAAATGTGGTGAGTCAGGTCCAGAAGCATGGAGACCTCTTCCTTGTCTCTAGCCGTAGGAAGCAAGAGTTGCAGCCGGTCCTGGATAAAGACTTGTTGTTGTTTACCCATCATACTTAGTAGTAGACCATCTTATATTTGGAGGGATGAAGTGGAATCTTTTCCTCCATGTTTCTTCTCTTTTGCATTTTAGCATGAATACATTGCTTTTTTAAACCTGTGTTCAGCACCTAAACTGTTCAGCAATGTTGTTCTTAATGATTTGCCTCTGAGATGACTTAACTAAAACTTCAGTGTGTTATCAACATTATTCTCATACTAAATCCAAAACGCAGCACTATACCAGCTACTAGGAAGAAAATTAACTCTGTCCCAGCTGAAACCAGGACACTTCCCAACTGATATTGAACTGTTGAACTGTAGGGCCTCTTCCCATGAGCTGTGAGGATCACAGCCTAGGAAAGCTAAGGACAGAGGTAAAGAGCAAGAACTGAAATGAAAAGTGGCAGAAGTCATTATCTGTTGTATTTGTTTGTTCTTTACATGTGGGTTATGTTCTCTAACAACCATTAAAAACCCAGGTAGAAGCCCCTGGAGGTGAAGGGGTGACGGGCTGCTCAGTTGGAGTATGGCCCAGCCAACGGCAGAATATGGCTGGAGAGAGTCACGGCTGGGGGTGGGGAACTGCTGCTTTGGCAGAAGCTTGGGAGAGAGACCAAAGGCAGCCCAGCCTCTGAGATGACAGAGCGCGGTGTGCACGGGCTGCGTGGGCTCTGCGGCTGCTCAGAAATGTGCTGAGGGGGCTCAACCCATGCAGGTGTGCATGTGCCTTGCCTGCAACGAGGTGATGGCATGAGGCTAGTTTATAGCTATCCTGTTTGATCTCATCCCTTATAATTCTTTAATATTTCATATTTCAATGAAACCTGGCTTCTTGTGCATGAGGGTTTTCTGGAGAGCTTGGATAAGGACAAGGACTAGGCACGTTCACCTCAAGCTGTTAAACGACGCTGGGTCAAAGGAGTCCCTGTGTTTCACTGATACAGTGGCTATAACTTGTGGTGATTCTGCTTAAGCTGACTTTTTAATTTTGCTCTCGGGGATGATAAAGCAAAAGTGGGATTTAAGGAGGGCTTTGAAAGAGAAGGCAGCTTGTAATCAGCCAGGAGTAAAATAATGTTTATGATAGGATGATATATATTCCCATGCTTGGGCCTGCAACTGTTTTTTGGGGTTCGTTTGTGATTAGCAATGAGATGAAGAGCTCATTAAAGGCTGCCTCACTTGCTGTTGCTAAAAAAAAAGATCATATGGAAAGGATATTTCTCAGTGGTCTTTGTCGGTAGGTAAATGGACGTTGCCAGCCCTCCTGCTCCTCGCCTGCTCTGGACAGACAGAAAGCTGTGACTGGCACAGTACTGAGTTATGGAGAGTTCATGCCACCTCTGCTTGGCTTTGGCCATGGAAAACCCTGTGGCCACACGCTGGGAGAAAGGAGATTTTGGGCTACCAGGCAGTGTGCAGGTTCTCTGATTTCCTGTATAGCTGTTACCAAGTTACATCTTTGTGCCTCACTTCATCCCTTTCTGAAACAGAGATAACGTTCCACCATCACACAGTTTTATTTGTAAGTACAAAGAAAACAGAGGTACTTAAATACTACTAAGGTGGGAGGCATATACACAGTGCTGTAATAGAAGTGTTTCCACACTGGATTCAGTTTTGTTCAGGATTATATTTGGCAAGTCCCTTGCAAAATGCACTGGTGACACACGTAAGCACTGCTCGCAGTGTGTGGCTCCTTCTTTCTTTTTCCCTCCCCAAGGATAAATTTTGTAGTTTATATTATTTCCTGTGGGAGCACTTGCCATGCAAATACATAACTGTACTACATACACTGTGCTTTGATTTGATACAAGAATCTGAGCAGCATAATGGCACATCTGAGGATTTTATACACCATTTTGGTTGTGATTTTGTAACATAGGAGGAAGAAACTTAAAAATTTCTATCAGAAAGGTGAAGCAGGAAGCAATTTGTGCTGAACCAGGGACAAAGACAAGAATAAAGTGGCATTTTTCAAATTTTTATTTATTTTTAAGGCTGCTAATGGTTGTTATATTGCTTGTGTGACTCACTAGAGTTTCCTATGCACCAGCAGAAACTAGAGTGGAAAATCAATTTCTAAAATCAAAATTAAGTACCATAATTAAGTTTGTCTCCATTCCAAGGCTTAACAAACAAAAGAGGAAAAAGAACTGCCTACATTTAAAACATTGTCCCTTATGCCATTATATTATAAAGTGCTAGAGTACATCCCTGTGTGCAGGGATGTGCTGAGTCTTGGTGTTTAGCATAGGACTTATTTCCTTTCTATGTCTTGTGCTTCCACAGTTAAAGCTCTATTTCATGCAGTTATGTAGCACAACACCTCATCCTCTCTTGTCTTGACCTGTTGTGCCACATGTAGCAGGTTGAGTGCCATCTACCGCATCAAATAACAGAGGACTAGAAAAATAGAAGGGATACTTGCATGGCAGAGGACAGGTACACAATTTTGGGGGCCTCACACTTAAACGAGATCCACAGGAGGAAATGCTTGCATTTTATTTCTTTACTGCTCTGAAGTCCTGTGACAATGTGTACGAAATCATGCCCTCTGCCAGAAGACAGTTCTGCCATACATCAGAAAGTGTGACGGAGGAGATGTCTGCATGCAGTAGCTTGTGTTTTAAGGGGAAATTAGACCTGGGGCACACTCATAATGTCACAGCCGGGTTTCTGAAAGGATAATTTCTAAAGAGAGAAGACTTGGCACAAGAAATATTAAGGGAGTAGAAAAATTTAAATTGGAAGAGAAGTGCATGAACCTCTGTCATCCTTAATATACAGCATTTCATTTTCACTTCTATTTTCCATTTTTATCCCATCTTCCTTCATTTTCTGCTGTGGTTTTTTTTTTTTCTTTTTTTTTTTTTTTTTCACCTTCTCTGCAACATTTCTTTGTCAGGATATGTGACTGTTCTCAGAATTACTACTCTGTCATTGACTTAAGATGTTCCAAGGAAGCATTTAGCTTTTAAGCAACCCAGTTTTCCCCATCTTTAAAATTCAGGCCAAAGTGATAGAATTTTAAAATTTTTATTAATAAAAACAAATTCTGTTATGAAACATCATAACTGGTAGAAAATGTCATAAGTAGAAACTAATCTTTCATCTATATTGTAACTGCAACAGAGTGGGTTCTGCCCTGGCCAAAAGAGAAGTCAGAACGGGTTTTGATGGTGCCAACTGGTGTAACTCCCCCTTTTGTAAGAGTGGCCATGGGTTTCCTATAAGAATATTGCCTGTTGCAGTAGGAGGAGGAACATTTGTCCATTTGCCTCTGTTTATAGCAGAGTGAAAAATCAGGTCCTTATAAAACCTTGGGACTTCCATCTACTTTAACTACTGTAAGATCCGAATGCCTAAAATTTATATCTTCTGGATGGAATAGCAGAACTTAAGGTTCCTGTCTTTCCTAGTATCCTGGTCATTAAATAACATGTCTTGGCATCATGTAACTGCGTAAGATAATTAATTGTGTTGGGGATGGGAAATGATCGCTTGTACAGTCAGCCAAATCAATATCTGTTGTTGCCTAGTACTAAAAAATAAAAAAGCTAGCTACCTTAGTTTCACATCATCAGCTCTGTTCCTGTATCCACAGCTGTGCTGAGTGTTAACACATAAACCTTGAAGCAAAGTGACTGTTTTAAATCTTTGGTATTTCATTTTTAACTTGTTCCATCTCCTGTCCATTTCACTGGAAACGGAGTTCTGCAAACCCTGAATGACTAATCTTTTCATCTGTCTTCCTATTCTTACAAGAAAGGCATTATTTATGACTGAACTGTATTTGTATTTTAAATGGCCCTGTCATCACATTTTATGACTACTGTGGGTATATATTCAGATAGAGGTAGGAGAGAAACCAAATCTACAGCTAACATCTATCTTCACCACAGGTGTGTGAGGGGGAGGTTGACACCCCACGTGTGTGCTGTGAGAAGTTATCCCTTAACAAGAGAAGATTAATGCCCTGCCTAAAGCTAAGCTGCACTTCTTCCCATGTGCTGCTTAAGTAAAACAGCAATGTTAAAATTGAAAGAGGAAGCTGACCGTCAGAAATACCGGTGATACTCAGTGCATACAAACAGTTGGCAAGGTGTTTGAAACGACCATCTGTTTTGGTACTGAGCATCAGTTGCCATTGCTTGCAATGTTGGGGAGCCATGTCATAAAAATAATGGGATTCAACACTGTAGTTGCTTTATGCTTATACCCATGTGTCCACTTGTGGTAAGATCAATTCTTCTCACAGAGGCACAAGAATGCAATTTAATGTATAGTATAGATGTGGTTTGGTTTACTGAAATCCACCCACTCATTCACAGGAAGAAGCCCCTTGTAAAATTTGCTCTTAACTGATTATCTCCTGTCTGCGATAATATTGCTGCTCAATTGCATGCATCTCTCTGCCCTTGTAATGTAGCACTTCAGTGAGCAAGCTAAAGTACATATTACTCCTGTGAGCAGACAGCAGCTGGGAGCTCCAATTCTTCTTCTAAAACAGCTCGGCTTGTAGCACTTCTGTAAAATGCAGGCTTCGTTATGGTTACAGTAAAATATTAATAATCATAAAATCCCTGGGTACCAGTACAGACCTAATAAACCTGCTATTGACAATGTATGGCAGACTACTGCATGACAGAGCTGTAAGAAAATGGCTTGTAGTCTGGCCATTGCTATATTGTAGTGTTTGGATAGATCTGCAAAAGCATGCAAATAGTTAAAATGCGTTTCTGATTAGAATCAGAATTAGGTATTTGGCGAGATTTATTCTTCCTGATCTAACATTTTCAGTGGGCGGAGAAAATTACCTCCCTATTGCTTTGTCATTATTCCTTAAATGAACAATGTATTCTATTTTTTTTTTCCTTTGTGGGATGAATTGTGGCTTTTTATTGCTCCCTATTTTTCCTGAATAAGTAGTTCAGTAAAGCTGCTAATGTTGATGATAGGAGTCATAAAAAGGAGGTTTTATTGTTTAATGAGTGTTTCCTTTGATTTTCTCAGTAGCTGAATACACATAAGACTATATAAATAGTTGCTTGAGAGAATGTACCCTTTTTTGGTTGTAGTGCAATGATTTCAAATTATACTTATTCTCTTCATAAAAGCATGGGAGCAGAGTGGGAGAGGTGTTCTACTGTTTATACGTATAATACGTAAGATTATTTTTTCCTGTTCTTTTTACTTTAGCATTTATAGTGTTGGTTAAGCTATGTAATGATGATGCTTCTCCTTTCGTGCACTTTTGTTTTCCCATCCATGTTTCCTTACAATGAAATCCCAGCTAGAAACAAGATCTCTGATTTCTTTCTAAATTTTTCAGGCCATCTTTCTTCTTTCTCATCCCTTCCCTCCACTATAGGGCACTCTGTCATCCCACAAATGTGGAGAGTGGTGCGAGTCTGCTATGTGGTGTAATAAAGGGTTTTGCACCTTGGAGAATCCATCTTACCATCAGCCCAGAATTCAGAGAGTTGGAGTGGTGTTATGGACACAGGGCTCTTCTCTATCAATCGTACTCCAGAGTAGACATGGTTTTACTCTGTCTTGTGGTCTTAAAACTTTTTGACTGCCAGGATTAACTAAATAGGACGAAAGGAAACAGCCTCAAGCTGCACCAGGGGAAGTTTAGGTTGGATATTAGGAAAAACTTCTTCACCGAAAGGGTAGTCAGGCATTGGAACAGGCTGCCCAGGGAAGTGGTTGAGTCTCCATCCCTGGAGGTATTTAAAGGATGGATAGATGTGGTGCTCGAGGACATGGTTTAGTGGTGAACTTGGCAATGTTAGGTTAATGGTTGTACTCGGTGATCTTAAGGGTCTTTTCCAACCTTAACAATTCTATGATTCTATGAAATGTCTGAATTGGAAGTAATCAGAAATTTTTCTGTTCCCAGAAACGTTACCGGTTACAAAGTATTTTGTCAGAATGTTTTAGATGTCAAGCAAAAAGCAAACATACACTTTGGAGTTTCCTTGACAAAAAAGTCACTATCTAAGAATTTCAATTTAGTTAACCAACTTACCGTTTTAAAATGTGTTGAAGGAATTCTTTGAACTCTTTATAATCTTAACGGAATTGAGCAGTATGTGCCTTTGGGCTCAAAGCTTGGGCAATGCCATGCAGCTCCATAACTTGGATGTTTTGTGTAAGTTGTAAGTGGGAGTGGAATATTTTCCCTTTTGAATTCATGCACCCTAGAGAAAATTGTTTCAGCCATTCTCTGAAAATCCTGGGGCAGAAAAAGTGTTTCCTTGGCCCCAAGAGCCCTATACTAGATTGCTATGACTGCATTTCCTTTGCCGTGCATCTATTAATTTTGATTTGCTCTTTACCACAGAATAGCAGAGCAGAAATTACTCTTGCATGTGTGCATCCCAAATGTGATCCTGCACACAGGACAGCAGTGGTTCTCCCACATGTTGGTATCTCCACAATTGTAGGTGGGAGGGCAAGGGGCAGGATTTGTCCTATAATGCAAAGTACTGTCAAATACAATACACAGCTATAAACCCTGTAAGTTTACAGCTTTGATATCGGCTCTGGCTGGGAGGAACATCTGGTTAGTCATATGCCCGGAGCCAAAAGGCTATGTTTCTGCTTATTGTTTAGAGATTATAAGTGAAGAGAGATGCAGGGGTTAAAGCCAAAGTCTGTGACAAAAGGAAAATAGTACATTTCTGTTTCACTGCAAAAATAGACGTTCATAAGCACGTCTCAACTCCTAATGTAAAATAACTTGCAATTAAAGGAAGAGAAAAAAGCAAGCTTAGGTAGGGCAGAAGTTAAAGATCAGTTTGGAAAAAAAAAAAAAAAGTCAGTTTCCTATTTCTTGAAGCCATTATCAAAGAAAAACAGAAGCCCTTGAGTGAGTCTTAAATCCTTTAGCAAAGCATGTATGACATCAGCAAGTGAACAGAAGAGCTGTGATGTCTTTCTGTTGCGAACTGAAACTAGGTAACAAAAATATCTCTGAATAGATCCCAAACCACTAGAACAAAGTAAAATACATTTTCCTTTCATATCTTAATTGCACTGAAACACGTAAAACACCTGTTCCTTCACCTTAACAGTTAATATACGTTTCTATTTTTGGCACTTCTGTACCCCTTTCCTTTCCTGCAGTGCCGTGTATCTCGCATTCGAACTGCTGCTGCTTCTGTTGCATGCTGGCAAATTGAAGAGAACCAAGGAGTTAAATTTCAGAACAGGAGAAGAGGAGGTGAGCTGTCTGCTACAGTAGTTTACTGCAGCTTCCTTTCATACTGACACATATGTAGTTTGTGGTGACAGTGCTAAAGAACTGCAGACAGGCACTTAGCAGACTGGATGTGAGCTGGATGCAAAGATGCCTCACCCTGGACTTCCTGCTGGCAGTATGTAAATACACCTGCAGACTGGCCACACTGGGTGGTTTTTTTCTTTTCAGAAGGCAGCATGAGAAGACCTGACAAAGCAACAGCATAGTTGAGAGACCTTAACCAGCATTAGATTTGTATCTCAGTTGTGGGGGAAGTTTTTTGGTATATTTTTTTTTTTTTTTTTTGTGTGTGTGTGTGTGCTGCATATTCAGACTGAAATCTTCATCACTACAATGTTTGCCTCTATCTGGTATGCCAAGAAGCTGGGACGCAGGTTTGTGCATAACGCCAGGAAAGCAAAAACAGAGAAGGTATGTTCCTAGTGGGAATATAAAGCCTTATGTCTCATGCAAGCTGCCTGCTGGCATCCTGTTCTGTGTCTGGTTAGCTTTCTTTAATACCCTGAAAAACGACCTATTGCTATTCATGATTTCACGCAAGAATCCTTGAATACTTTGCATATTAGTTATTAAATACCAGGGAGAAGATCCATTCAAAAGTCTTTATGCCCTCTTTTATTTATTTTTTTGCAAGATAAACAGCTGTACATCTGGTATATTTTGTGTTAAGGGAGCACTCCAGTGAACTTGTTGCTGTGCTGCATTATTTTTGCTTGTACAGTATTAGGTTCTTAAACAACCGTTGATTTTTAGCTGCTTGTATGTTTTTTCTATTGTGGGACCAATGAGAATGTTATAAGATGTTAAGCATTTATAATATTTGGGAATTTTCTTTCATGTTACTTGTTGAAACTGCTGCAGCATGAATCCTTTTTATTTAAAAAGATATAGGTATGTAAAAATGGTCAATACTATCTTTCAGTATTTTTCTTCTCATAAAATTTAGCTATGTTTAACCAGCTGTTTTCTGGAAGTCCTTGTAGGTAAGATTCTTCTGTCTTCTTTCTCCATGAGCAAAACTTAAATTGTTTTAGAATTTGCAGTAATGATAATTGGGGGATATCAAGGCAATTACCTTTTGTTCTAAATATAGAAAGCATTTAGTTAGACCTGCATTCCAGTTTTGTTTAAATTAGCATACAAACCATTTTCAAAGTGGGACTAATTCGTCTTTCATAAACTCAGCATTAGATTGGGGGAAAAACTTCAATGTAATGTTATAAAGTTACCTCATTAGTCTGGTAATGATGGCTTCCTCTTTTCCTTACTGTCTTTGATGTAGTCAAAGAATTTATAAATGGGTTGCTTTATTTTTTCTTTGATATAACTTGTGCTATGTAATACAGCCACCAATCCACTAAGTGATTATCCATTGCCTGAATTCCTCTGTAACTGGAAAAGCTCTTCACCCAGAGAAAATTATTAGCAAAAATACATTATATTTATGGTTGGGGAGGGGAGAATGGGCAGAGATTTGCTTTTTCTGCAAAATATTCCCACTGGTTAAAAAGGTGCTGTGTGGTAATTTTGAAATTTAAACATCCAAGCCATTGGGAAGTTACCCAAATAATAGTGATTTATATATTCCACACCATATGCATAAAGGAAAATAGAAATGCAGATAGCTATACATGGGACTGTCAAACTTTCTTTGTCGTTAATCATATTTCAACAAAGAGGGCATCATATAAACTCTCCTGCTGTTTGTGTGTTGCTATGGGAGGAAAAAAAGTTGCAGACTGGATCTTCCTTAGTCCTGAGGGGCTCCCTCCAGAGGAACATTTGCTTTCAGGCTTCCTCCAAGATGACAGAGGCAGGATGAGTGGACACATTCCACTCCTGACACTGGGGCTCACTCAGCAGCTTTAAAAACAGATGTAGTATAGGTTGTGTAAAGCACGGATGTGTACAGGTTATTCCAATAACCTTGCAAAATTTCATAAAACAGAAAATATATTCTCTCTATAGAGTCTTGCAACATAGACTAAAAGAATGCTTTAAAAATTTCAGCTCTTTTTCTTTTCCTCTTAAGGTATGTGCAAATATTTCTGTATAAATCTGTTATAATACTGCTTATTCAGCTCTATAGGACTTCCAAAATAATTAAGACAACTCAGGTCAGTGCTATTCAAGCTTTGAAGCCATACCTCATAATTTTTAGAGACAAGCTTTTTTTTTTTTTTGAGCATTTTTTGAGCATGCTATTAGCATATTTGCAATAGAATTTTATTTTTGCCAGAAGACAGTAAGCATACAAGAAAATATCTGGTAAGATGTTTACTTATTGTCTTATATCAAAAATAAAATTTATTTCTTGGAGCTTTATTCCACAGTCAAGGTTAACTTTTAATTATTTAGTTTTCTTTTTTTTTCTTTTTCCCCCCATAAATCAATGGTGTACTCCAGCAGAGGCACAAAATCCCATTCCTAGCAGGATGCTATTTCAATAAGTGCTATTGATGATTGGAAGCTGATCAACACTGACATCTTCAGTACAATACCTTGGTAATAGGAGAACACAGACATGAAAATAGGTCTATCAAAAAGTTAATTAAAAATAACATTTAACTGCATGACTTGTTTTGGTTTTGTCTTTTTTTTTTGTGTATCGGTTGAATAATCAAATTCTTATGCAGTTTTACCTTACATATTTTTTTTTCTGGAAGAATAATTAGCTTTTTCTCTGTTTGCATGATTTGAATTAAACATTGTTTTCTTAATGTGCTTTTGGAGGTAATAACATACAGCAATAATTTCTGATAGCCTATGTGTGCAAAAAGAGTTTCTTGCAGTTAAAATCTGAATAGCAGGGATCAGAAGATTATGGCTCCATAACAGATTTTTCTGTTATGCTTAGCTTCTTTGGACCAGTACAAGTCAAGAATTTTTTTTAAGGAGTATTTCTAAGAAACAGAAATGTTGTATGAGCTTATTTGTTTTCTTAGGACCAGGAAGAAAATTGAGGGGAGGACATGACAGAAGAGCGTTATAGCATGGACTCATGTGTGCACACATACATATGCACAACCTGCATATTCCTTAAAATGTCAGCACTTTGGGCCTGAATTGTGCAGAGAGAGGACTTGAATTTGAATCTCCCAGGTGACTGTTTAGGGAAGCAGATTTTCCAAGGTGCAAAACGGAGCATGCAGTGCCAGGCGGTGCACTCAAAAGCAAGGGAAGGGACGATGACTGGGGCAGTCCTTTGTGGGAAGAGCTAAGGGCATTAATGTCACAGTGTGATGCTCCTGTGTGTGCTCCGTACCTGCATGAGGGTGGCTGGCTGTGGTGATGTGGGTGGGCTTGGCCCCCAGTGTCTCCGGAGCTCCCCATCTTTTCCTAAGATGGAATTGCCATCCCCATACCTCCCATCTCTCCGTATCTCTCAGCTCCTCATGTCCCCATACCTGAATATGGCAGTCCCTGCTCTGGGAGAGCTGGCATACAGATCACCCCAAAATGAGTGGGACATGCTTGTTCTTCATACTGTGAGCCCTGTGGAATTGCAGCCTGAGGACTAGGGGCTCTCAGGAGCCAGAACTGGCCTGTGCTGGTGAAACTATTTTGGGGCTTAGTGAAAGGGAAAGGGTAAAGGGTGCTAGTAAGTGTCAAAGAACTAGGAGACCAAAAGAAGGAGGTAGACCTGTTCTCACTAAGACCTGTGGTAGCTCCTGAGCTGGTTTTCTTACCTCCCTAACCAGTGCCTGCTGTTGAGTGCCAGCGCTGCTTCCCCTTTAGCCTGGCATTTCCAGTCCTTGCTTCCCCTTTAGCCTGGCATTTCCAGTCCTTACTTCCCCTTTAGCCTCGCATTTCCTTGGAGGCTGTGGTCAGATGAGTTGGACCCTGTGGTAGGGCACTGTCTCATTGACTCCCACACACAACTTAAGGACTTCCTGGCAATTATTAGGCTTCTAAAACCCAGACATGAACTCTTACTGTTAAAATTTCATCTGGAAAGTAGAGAAGACATCTGGGAAGAACTGGATAAATGGCAAGCCTTAGGTGTCATAACCATGATGGTATCGGTTCTTTCAAGTTAAGTAGTAGTTTTAGTTGAGTCATATTTTTATGATATATTAAAAAGCCTTATTTTAATTCAGAAATGGAACAAAATATTTTGAAAAACCTTAAAACTTTGGAAAATGGAACTCTTTTTTTCCAACCAATCCTGGCTAAAACCTCTTACCTCTATAAATAAAACGGGATAATGCCTATTAATTGCTCTTAATGTTCGCATTTTGCCATGGAAAACTCAAGCATGTCAAAGTTCCTTATACTTTATTGTTTTTATTAGGATGGATCATAAACTCTTTCCGGCATGTATTGCAGTTGTTATCTGCAAATTCTATCTCATTCTGGTTGGCTTGGCTTGATTGTTAGTGTGACTCTTGCCCTCAAGTAGTGAGATATTTAGTGTACAGGGAATGCTGCCACTAATACTGCCTGAAAGCAACTGAACTCCTTTCAAGACAGCTCTGCTCTTACCTGTTTTATTAAAGTTATTAAAATGCTTTGAGTTTGTCACATGAAAGGATTATTGTTATGAGAGTAAACGTGATCATTTGAACAACGGAACTAGAATAACTTAAGGCAAAGATCGATGTCTTGCATTTTTCTCATTAAACCACAGTCAGGCAGAAATCAAGAGATGTTAACTGCATGTGGTTATGCTATAAAAATAAGTACGCTAAATGATTGGAAGACGTACAGAAAAGTAACTGAGCGATTAATCATGTTGATCCAAGAGGGTGAGCTAAAGCAGTGTGGAAAAGCTTCAATAATGCTTCACTATATTGATGGAATTTGGATTTCAAGGTTCAATATCAAAAGTGGGGAAAAATTGGCCAGCGTCACCCTGTCATTTAATTTCAGTGGGGAAGTTGGATACTGTTTTTTCTGCTTGTTCAGAAGTGGAACATGTTTCAACCATGAGACCAAAATTATAAACAGTTAGAATTAATCATGTTGTTGAGTTTTTACATCTGAAGACGACAATCAGTTTAAAAGGAGATTTCTCCTCATGCATTATTTTTGGGAGCAAAACAACAGGACCCATGTAAAGTGTTTAAACGAGTTGACTTTCACCATCATTTTACAGAATAACATGGTTAGAACTCTCTTTCTAGCTTTTAGATACCAAAGTGCTCTTATGGTGTTATCAGTTCTAAGAACTGATGTCCTGTATTTGAAAATACGTAAGTTTTACCCCAGGTGGTTTAGTTTATTGTTTCAGTTTAACTCATTTATTAATTTTCTAATTCAAGAGAGAAGCAATTTAACATTTATAAATAGGTGTATATATAATGATACAAATAGCATGCAGTTTCTGGACTATAAATTGTAAATAAAAATAAAGATTACCCATAAGTAATGTTCACAAACTGAACAGTATCAATTCAAGTGATTAGTTTTAAATGTAATGTAGTGCAGACTAGATCAGTAGAACATAGTCCAGCAGATGGTTTTTCATTCTGTGTGCTTGGGTTTATAGTTGTTTTGGGTAAATCAAGTATCCTTGGTAGACTGGCAGCCTACAATGAAGTATTTGCAAAAAGACAGGAAAATTTGCCTTAAGAGGTTAACAAAACTGGGATGTGTAACAAAAAAAATTGTCTGTAAATGCAGGCATATTTAATCATTTTTCTGACAGTCTCCTGGCAATAGCGACAATTAACTCTTCATGTCAAGATGACACTTGATATCTAGATCATTCTCATATCTGTACTTTAATGTAGCTAATTGCTGAGTAGGCTGTTCTAGGCTATGTATTCTTGTTTCATTTTTTATTTTGTTTACAAATAGCTGCCCAGCAATCTAATTTGAAAGAGATAAGAAGTTCACCTGAAACAGTAATTACTCACAGCATAGAATAGAAACTATGTGATTAAGAAATCATAAAACATAATACCAGATAAACACATTTTTCCTTACCTTATTTTTAGATATATGTATTTAATTCCAAACAAGATAAACTCTCTTTTTACTTCAATACTTGCATGTATACCTTAGATTTCTTAACAAGTGCTCTCTTTCAAACCAGAGCTTACCAAATTATTTCCAGTCCACTGGGGTTGCGATGAAGTGATAAAACTTGCAGGTCTAGTTATTGCCTTGGCTAAAGGTGAAATGACTGCTTCTCTAAGGGACATCTCATGTAGCTGCCACACGCTGTAAGGGAAGGTGGATAGTTTCACTTGTACTTGGGCAAAGGAGGGCCCATGTTGACCAGATTCAAGGGGATGACAGAAGTGCCTTGCTTATTTGTAGAGCTACCTGTTTGAACAGATACTGGAGCTATCTCAGACCCCTGGAGGAATCTTTTCAAATGGACTTTGTAAGTGCTCTATTTTACAGTTTTATGGAGAGATCTTATCTTTTCACACATAACTGTGTGGAGAAAAATATGCGTGTTCCCGTATCCAGAGCTCGTTGTGCTTTTTGCTTTAGCACAGTTGGAATGCTAAGACATTTTCTTATATTGTGATTTAATGCAGAACCATATAGCTACTCAACTCCTTTTTTTTTTTTTTTCTTTCTTCCTTTTTTTATTTGGAGTTGGTTATAATCCCATATATGCCATGATTAATATATAACAGAAGGGATAAACTGCTTAAGTAGAGATTTATTATGCTTATAACTCACTTCCCCCTCACAATCACCATAATAATAATAAATAAATTCAACTAATCTTGAAAAAATGCAATAGTGATGTTTTAAAATAAGATACTGATCAGCAGTAAACTACTGAAGTTAGTCCTTTGCAGTCATTTATTTCAAAGTAATCTTTTTCTTTTTTTCATCTGGAAGGGATTTTGCTGTTGTTTTCCTTGCCCATTACATCTGCAGAGGCCCAGAACCTACCTGTAGCAATTAATGAGCAATAAGGGGGAGTCCTGTTTAAATTAGCTTTTGTTCGCTGAAGAAGTATCTGTTAATCAGCTATAGGTGAACTCTTTGTAAAGAACAGAATATCTTCTCTCTTTCACTCCAATTTAATCTAAGAGGACTCTAAATTAATCTTAGCTGGCTGCCATACATTGGTGATGCTTCTTCTCTTTCCCCCACGCGTTGTCATTCTGGCATACACACTACTGTATTTGCCTGTCAGGTACAACAACGTCTTTAATTCATGATCCATAGGTGTCTACAGCACATCACTTAAAACAGTTTTTCCTTTGCTGATTTATCCAGTGTTGTGATCATCTTAGAAACAGGTTAAGTAAATTTTCCGGTTAAATTTCTTCTTGTTTTGCTTATAAACAAAACCAAGACAGACAGGAAGACATATAGAAAACAACTGCCACACCGATGGTTGCATTAATTGCTACTCTGAGTGCTCATGCTGTGACTCAAATGGAATCAGTTTGGACCTGCTTCTAATGAATAAGTGGGTTTATTATCATTGGCTACAAGTTACCCTGTTTTTTCAAAGAAAAAAATTGTTCTCAATTTCTTTTTCCTGTTTTCATTCAATAAATAATATATCATTTCTCCCTTGTTTTGTTTTTTCTTTTTTTTCTAAGAGAAAAAGAAGTGTATCTACTGTATTTGTAAATTTAGCTGTATTTTCCACACTTGGTCTACATTGTATATCATGTTCTGTTAAATCCCAGTGTGTAGCATTGTGAATATAATATTTAATTCATAAGGTGCTCATTATTTTATTGGAATTGTTTTATTTCTTTGCATTTTTATGCAGTGTTCAAGTATATTATGAAAATGGCTCGTGTGATGTGCAAGTGTGATTTGGATTTTTTTTTTTGGCATTACTTGCCTTTCTGTCCTGCATATGCAATTCAAAACAGCGCATAATAAAATAGTTGTTTGATTTGCGTTCTGAACTGCATTTGGCATCACTCACTATGTTTGCAAATAGAGATCAGTTTGAAACACTGACAAGAAACAATCTGTCCTTTGGCGTTAGAGTCCCTGGAGGAAACCGAGATGAGAATTCTCTCACTAGTTCCTAAGGTAGATTATCAAATTATACTTTACGTGGTTTTAATATGCTATATGGGCTATTACAGCTGGATGCATGCAACTTGCTCGCACTGTAAGGCTCCCTGACAAAGACACGTGTGTGCAAACAGCTTTAGTAAAACTTAGAATTATTGTCATGTAATATGATTCTCAAGACAGTTTATTTTAAAGGAGGCACATTTTTTTTTTTTTTATGGTGAAAAAAGATTTCCCTGCCATACGCTACTTAAAATGTTGATGCATGTCAGGGAAAGCTTGGTTGTAGCTTTAATATATGTTAACAGTTTCAGATGAGCAATTTGAAAGAATCAAGGGATTAGCTAGTGCAGTGTGAGAGTTTTTACCACCAGGAAGGAGGCCCAAATGTCATGAGAAGCATTCACAAACTGTTCTGAAGACTGAAGCTCTCTTTTTCGCAACAGCTTACATATACTTCAGAAAACAGCAAAACGAGGTTCCCCACGTTTCCTACCCCCCCACATTGCAAGTCTGTTCAGAAATGACAGCCTTTAGATACAGAAAAATATGTGAAGCTACATAGCTTGCACAACTCAGCTCTTCTGAGACGACCGGTGATGATACCAGCACTATGCAGAGTGACCCATTACATTCAGCTATCCTGTTAGCTAACCAATTAATTAATCTTAGCCAGTATTAACTAGTCTGAGGCTATCACATGCCTTTCGTGAAGCTCAACAGTGCAATGACTTTGTCATTTTAAACTGGAATTGGATTTGAACAGCGAACTTGTATTTCAGTCCTAGACTAAGATTTTTTTTTCAATTTACTTCAGTCTGTCTTCCATTAAGTTCTTCTATATTCCATGCAGCGATGTTTAAACTGAGCATGGATTGATTAATAACAGTGATATCAGTCATCTTCTAAAAGGTTTACCTTACAAGTTACCTTGAGAAGCAAGGTCATATCATTAGGATAACATATTAGATGCTGAAGTGAAATGAGAGGCCCACTACCAAGTGTATACTTTATTCTGTTTAGACTCTTGAACAGCTATAGCATGCAATTTTAGAAACCTATGAAATATTCTTTAGCCCCGAGACATAAGGAAGATGTAGAAAAATGTGGTTTACTCATTTTCTAAATATGATACTGTTTTCCAGTTAGCTGATGAGTTATGTATACATAGCTGTGCTTATCTTACCTGACAACTTTTCCAAAGATTTCAGGTGAATTATTTTTGACAAGACTGTCGTGTACTTTTATAAGGTAGGAAAATGTCAGGATATTCTATATTATTAATAAAAACAGCTTGACAGTTAAGTATCAATTTGCTGTTTTGAAATAGATGTTCAAGATGAAGTGAAAGCGATCCTGTTGCAACTCTTTGTTTTCAGGACTGCGCTTATAGCCTGATCATTGTTTTGTTTGGTGTACTATTCTATTGAATGAGCCTTCCTCTTGAAATGGGACACACTGGTATTGTTCTTAACTTCCTCCAGCCTGTCCTACTTTGCTCTTTCCATTCTTCACATTCATCTTTGCTCATAAGAGTAAAAAAATGTCCCTGCCTTCCTCTTCTGAGAGACATGTTATTTGAAGAAGAAATGGTTTAAAAAAAAAAGTCCTCATTGTCCATCTTGCTATAAATTTAAAAACTTCCAAAAGATTCAGCTATGTTCATTGACCTAAGAACACCTGTTTTGAAAGCTCACCTTAAATACATATGCTGCATATCATCATTTGCTGTTCAGGTTCAAAGCTGGGAAGGATATATGCATGTTGAGATGGCTTTACAAAAGGTCTGTGTGCAATTTCCTAAACTGTTTATGGGCCAAAACTTTTAATATGAATCTGGATGTATAAATGCAAATGTATTTAAAAATTGTACCTGGGAGGTTTTGAAATCTGAATCTGAAACAAAGAATTATGTAGATGTGCACAAGAAAGTTAAAATACCATTAGTCTAATTAGATATGATGGTATTGTTAGCAAGGAAGGCATTGAATCAAGACTATTGCATTGCAAATGCAAAAAATAACCTGCTGTAAAGAATATAATGCTTTTTTCCTCCAAATCCTATTTATTTTAACTGGCACATGAAGTGCATTGTGTTTTCAATTAATTTAAAATGCCATTTTAAAATTATTTCTGTTGAAAGTACTGCAGGGAACAGACCTATCAGTAAATAGAAAACTGGATAGCCAAGTACATGATTCTTCACTTAACTGGTAAGGGCAAACCCCACAAAAGGGAGCATGTTTCCTAACACTTGTTTTAGAAATTCACCATTGCTGCCCACAGTACAGTTAAGAGTTTTATCGTTTAAAAGATGTTTAATTTCAACAGAGCACCTTCAGCTTTGCTACTATTTATAATTAAATATTTAGTTGTGTAGTAAATTAAGCATGTCATGATCTCTGCAAAGTGGTTCTCCGTTTACTGCTGCATAAATGTTTTACAAGCTCCTGTATTGTTTCTAGTAAATTAATAATGAAGATTTAGATTTTAACTGATTAATAATCTAATTTAGTATTTAGGAGGAATCTAATTTAGGGCTGGAAACAAAATTGAGGTAAACATCTTTGGCAGTGATCCCAATTCTCTGACAAAGTCACCAAATGATAAGGAAAAAACAAACCAGGGTAAAAGAAATTAAGAGGTTGGAACTTCTAGGAGAAGAAATATTTCCCCATGAAAACTGAAAATGCTTTCTAAACTGTGGTGTACTTGCACTTGACTTCTCGTGTCATATCGCAAATTGTCAGTACAAATTTTATACAGCAAATTGCCAGGGATTTGTAAGATAAAGAAATATGAATTTGGCATGAGCAAAGAACTACCTAAACTACCTGGCTTAAAGCAAGTTTATGGTGACATTGTAGAAATATTGTAAATACTCCAGAGAATATTACTTCTATTTCTGGTGCCCATAGAACAACAACAACAACAACAATGTTAGGAAATGTTAAAAAGTAGAATGGTCTAAATAAGTCGTTATGAGGTGAGATGGAAAAAGCTCAACACGGCAAAATTAGGGTTGTGAATAGCTGTTCCGTCGCAATCAGGTATTGTGAGAATATGGCAATGAACAGGCTATTGAAAACTTCGCATATTCTAAAAAGTGGTGAAGTGGCTGGGGCTGATCAAGTTTAATGTCAAAGTAAAGCACGGTGTGCAGAGGAAGGAAAATTAACTATCAGAAACAGCTAATAAGGAGAGATGTCTCGCATCTTCTTTCTACAACCCAAGGGCCTGAGGGTTGGGCTTGTGCAGTTATAGGATCTGTGAGCCTCTTGTTTGATGCCTTTTCTAATGCTGTGTGGGGTGAACAGCTCTGGTTTTGCTATAGGCAGCAGTATCTTCAACACTTAAAGCTCTGACTCGAGGTAGTAACTGTAATTAAAGTCAACACTTCATAGCTTCATCTGGTTGCCTCCTGATGTTGAGATTAAATTCTTCACCAAAAACAAGTGGCACTAACCATGCAGATTTTACTTCTTGTATCTAACATTTTTTAATTTCATATTTTTCCAGGATAGTTGCTGTCAGTAGTCCTTCTCTTGTTTTAGGAAGTAGAAGTTTAATCCAAGAACTGAAATACTCAGGTTTAATTTTGAGTGTGTATGTGAAACGTTATGGTGTGTTTTAGAGGATTCCCCTGGGTTCATCCAATAGTCCTTTTTGGCCATTCTTCTATTACGATCGAATTTAAAGTCAAAATTTGGCTCTATCACAAATTTTCTGGTAAGAATAACTTGAGTAGAAATACCGTGGTTTATCAAGGATCAGAACCTGTCCTGCTGTGTTTCTCTGTACAAATAGGTCATATTTGTTGAGTGGAGAGATTATTTTAATTGACATAATTAACTTTTCTTGTGATTATCTTAGGCTTGAAAATGCATTTTGCTCTTTCCCAATTACAGCTTTTTCTCTGATAGAGCTAAACATGCTGTGTGTAATAATGAAGGTGGTTTTGGAAGGACTTAACGTATATAATTGGAAACTAAGATGAGGTAGTCTTCTGTCAGCAGGAGGGTAGGAAAGCTGGGCTGTATAATTGAAGTACAGTGTAATGGGATTACCTACAATTTTTAAACATTGCTTTCATTAAGGAAAATAATAAGCATATTTATTAAATATAGTCTCTGCTTGGGACAATATTTGTTATTATGAAAAAGCTTTTGTAATTAAGCTTGGGTATAAAAATGTATTGAACATACTACATCAGTTTCTGGAAAATGCTTTTGTGCATAAAATTTTACAAAAATAGAAAGAGCTTTCACAGCAGAGGCAGTTAGCCAGATATTAGTATAACTCACATCTAGCATTCATTGTAAATTTTTCTATGTGCTTTCAATTTAGTCAAGGTCGAATCAAAAGAAAAGTCATAGTCACATACACTTAAACATTTATCTTTATGAAAGCTTTTAATGATTCTACTGTTTTTCATGGTTATGCTTAGGGGAAATAAAGGCTAGGTTTTTTTCTGAAGAGTATTTTCTTGCTGAAGCTACAGAATATGATGTTTTAGGAATTATGGGATGGGTGCCTATGACCCAAATTTTGTAGACGGCCACATAAAATTCCCTAGGAGTCTTTCTTGTTCTTAAATATGCATCTGTGAAAATCTCCATAATAGTAGAAAGTATTTTCAAACTGCTTAAAGCATTTTAAATGTGATTGCTTTGTTGGTGCTTGGGTTATAATATGGTGGTCCCTCTGGATACTCTTTTGTTTCTTTTCATTATCACTTTCGAGGATTTCTTTTCAGAAAAGCACTAAATTAAAATGTGTAGCTACTTTCCTTAATCAAATTTGTACTGAAAAGAACTACTTTCAACAAGTGTTGCAAACCCTCCTAGATTACTTCCAGGAGTTCTGCTATGGTGGTGCCTAGGACATATTATTCATTGGATCATAAGCTATATCTTTATCTAAAGAATATATATGGATTGGGATTTGCCTATACTGTCAGTGTACATCTTGGATTAAAAGTTTCTTCTGTCATACTGTACGTATATAAAAATGCTGTTTCTCTTAATTTAAAGAGAGAAGGCTGACAAGGGTACGTTAGGGTACCTTAAGGCTAAATGGATAATGAAATGCTAAAACTGAGAGAGAAAGAGAAAAAAGTTAGTTCAGAAAGTTCTGAGATGCTGCTGTTGTAATTTCATTCTTTATACTTTGAGCAACATGAATGTATTCAGGAAAGGACAAAAAAAGAAATGGCTGAATAACTGTATGGATGGGGTTGGAATGGAACCCTGGAGATCATCTAGTCCAACCCTGTGCTCAAAGAAGTTTGCTGAGGACTTTGTCTAGTGAGGTTTTAAATATCTCCAAGGATGGAGACTCCACAACCTCTCTGGGCAACCTGTTCCAATGTTTGACCACTCTCACAGTAAAAAAGCTTTCTTATGTTTATGGGGAATTTTCTGTATTTCAGTTTGTGCCCATTGCCTCTTGTCCTGTCAGTGAGAACTGCTGAGAAGACTCTGGCTCTCCTCCTCCACTGAGGTTGTCTTCCTTGCTCCAGACCTCCCATTGTTCTCAGGGACCTGGGATTCCTGAAGGCCAGTCTTAACAGTAAAGAGCGAGGTGAAGAAGGCATTGTGTACCTCAGCCATTACCATGTCCTGTATCACCAGGTCCCCTGTCCCATTCAGCAGTGGGCCCACATTTTCCCTTATAGACCTTTTGCTGCTGAAGTACCTGTAGAAACCTTTCTTGTTGCCTTTCATGTCCTGTGCCAGATTTAGCTTCGAATGGTCTTTGGCTTTCCTAACCCCATTCCTGCATACTCAGACAGTGTGTCCATATTCCTCGCAGGTCCCATGTCCCTGCTTTCACCTCTCATATGCTTCTTTTTTATATCTGAGTTTTCTTGGAAGCTCCTTTTTCATCCATGTAGGCCCTCTGCTATTCTTGCTTAACCTCCTCTCATTGGGATAGATCATTCCTGAGCTTGGGGAAGAAGATCTTTGAAAAATAACCAGCTCTCCTGGACCCTTGTTCTATCCAAGACTGTATTCCATGGGATTCTTCCATGCAGATCCCAAGAAAAACATGGTCATAGATTTGGCTTATGCATGGTGCTCATTTTCAAGTATTTTATTGCTAGAGGAAATTCAGGTCCAGTCTCCAGAAATTTGCCACACAGAGAACTGACAGAATGATGCCAACTCATATAAATCTGTACAAGTTGTTCTTGAGGGAATGTATAAAAATGGAAAATCTAATCTTGCATACTAGGTAAAAATGTCAACCTTTAATCACAGCTCTACCTGGCTTCTTCTCAGACGCAGATTTATTCTTTTTTTTTCTTTTTCCCCCGTTACTGCTAAGGATTATTATATCTTATGCAAGGAAAAATCTTCTGGAAGCAGGAGGTGAATAATAAAATAAAAAAAAATAATAATAAAAAAAAAAAACAACAACTCACATCATTTGTATGTATAGGAGAAGTTATAGGGCATCAAGAAAGAGGGAAATATAAGATCTGGAATACGTAGTTAAACACTAACTCTGTTTTAACTGTCCTAGCTGCGTTTGCCTCAAGATTATCTCCTTGCCAAGACCTCTCACAGAGAGCCTTGCCTTTATGTCAGTATACTTGTAACTTAAGAGCAATTTGCAAAAACTGGCAATGTTGCATTCTCCTCCCGTTTCCCAGGTGGAGGGTTGTTTAATATTTTCCATCCCAGCTTTCAGCAAGTTCTCCATTATCTTGTGTTTGCTAGTGACATTCCCACGCATCTCTTAAGTTTCTTTTACTCCCCTGACGCCTTCCTTCCTTTCATTATCCTCACATAAATTTGGCCAGTTAAACCACATAGTAAAAGTTTCCTATTTTTGCATTTAACTGTGGCATGCTGGAGAAAATTCAGGCTGATACTGACAACAGAGTGAAGGAGATGTTTCTTCTGTTGAAGAGTGTGGGGATGTTCAAGCCCATAATTTAATGAAGAAAAATGCTACTTTGATTACGGTAAAATAAATGAATTGTGATTTTTTTTTTTTTTTTTTTTTTTTTTTTTTTTTTTTTTTTTGAGACAGGTTGAAAGCAAGAAAAGACAGTGTTGTTGAACAGAAAATATAGTGTTGATGATCCTGGGTTGCAACAGAGTTAATGAGCGCAATAGTTTCATAGTTATTTTTCTTCTCTGCTTTAGTCATGGTGTTGAAGCCTCAACAACTTTTCATTAGATTCAGTGTCTCGGGAGACAGACCATGCAGATGCCTTGCAGATGCCTGGCTGTAGTTTGTTCACCTAGTTCATCCCTCCCTCCTTCCATTCCTGCTAATGAAACTCTCCATTCTGATAGTTCATTGGCGCTAATTAAAACACCTACCCCCCTCAAAAACAGAGATTTGATAATCTTTTTCAATCAATTAATCAATTAGAACAAATTCTGGGGTCAGATTATGACTTTACCAGGAATCTTAGAGACCACTTATTACAGTTATTTTACTTGTCTCCAACTTGAAGACATTATTTCATGTAACAGACTGAACTGGATGACTTTTGGCTTTGTAGCATAGGTACCAGTTTCCAACAGGCTGCTGAGTCTGAAGAGTTTCAATGGGTTGCAAAGAAAGATGAGATATTACCAGTAATCAGGGTGCGAAAATCCACTTACTGACAAAATTGGTTTTTTTCTAAAACTCTTGTGTATTAAAGATGGTGAAGAGCTGGAATTGAATGAGAAGCTGATAAGAGAAAGAAGAAGCGAATACAGAGTCAAACTCACTTGATTGCTTATTTGGATGTAGAGTTTCGTTTTTAAATTTTCCTTCTTCAGTTGCAGAGGGCATTATGTTCAGGATTGTAAAGTATGACTGCCAATTGGCCAGATAGTCTCCCCTGTTTTGGAAGAAGTGTGTTTACACAGTGCAAAGTGGGCTGCATGGTGAAATGCTTTATTTACAGATAATATTTATGGCTCCTGTGAGAGCTGAATTAAAATGAATAAAGTAAAAGACACAAGTTAGGAATGGGAATACTGAGTTCAGCTTTGGGATCACGCCAGCTAAATGCAATTAAATAGATTAGGACTAAGAAGAAGACACAGAAAGTTCACTATAGATGCCAACTGAAAGAACAGGAAAGGGCAAAATATAACCTGGGGAGCTTATACAGAAAAGAGGGAGAAAGAGCAAGAACGTTGGAGCATGAACAAGCCTCAGAAGTGGCAAAGGCAGACAGTCGCTAAGGGAAACTGAAAATCTGTAAGGTAGGATAGAAATGCATGAAAACATTTCTGAGAATAAAGATACTGTGTAAATGCATTTATATTTATAATGTAGGAGGTTGTTAGTAACCTGAGCAAAAGTAAGATCAGCAAAATAAAGGGGTCAGGACTCCTAACCTGGGAAGAGCCATGTTGGACAGGTCAGAGAGGGAAGTGAGATGCTGAGAATGCATAGGAGGATTCTGGTTTTTGGAGCCGCTGTATGTAATTTCAAATAAAGAACCTGTCAGTTCTTGTCTTAAAATGGTTTCTTAATTTTTTCAGATTATGACATTAGTTATATCTTTTTCATTATTCATGAATATTTGTTTTCCCAAAATATTTAAAATATGTCTAAAGTAAAACTTGTAGTCCTAAGGAGAAAAATATAGACTTTAGTAAAATTATAAGTAATGATAAGTCATTTTCATGAGTTATGGATAACAAAATTACATGATTAAATAGCACTTCATCATATATGACAGAATCAGAATCCCCAGTGAGTGAAAGATAATTTTCAATAGTTATATGACTTTCTTGATTGTTCCTCTTTCCCCTTGATTTTCTGAGTAGATTTAAGTGCTTTGGACTAGTTTTGCTCATAATTTAATGGAACAAGTGTGATCGAAACACTAAGTGATCTTGTTACGAATCCAGAATATGAGCCTTGAGCTGAGCCTGTGCCAAAAGTTGCTCCGGTTTGCTGAAATGCTGATGGGTAACTATTCATTTAGGCTGGGCTATTAAAGGACAAAACAGACCATTGCAAAGATATACCCATGAGTACTTCTGGCAATAGATGCTGACCTTCCTTAGTCACATGAGGTTGCCAGCTTGGGGAAAGATCTTTGATGGTTAGTTATTTTACAGCTTATTTGTCACTAGAGACTGTGATTAAAAAAGCAGCTATACTTTAACACGATCACTTACCAGATTAGCAAAGTGCTTGGTAAGCAAAGTTATACTGCCATGTGTTTCAACTAGTTTCATATTCTGATTCGCAAGTATCTTCAGCAAACCACTTTTCCATTAGAAAATATCTCCTGGTAATATATTTGGTTAATTTTTATTGATTTTTTTCTTTAATATTTCAAAAATAGTTTATTCAGGCTACTGCTCTATTGTTGGAAGCATCGTCAAGAGACATCATGCTTTAGTTGCTGTGAGAATCTCTCCACAATTCACAAAACTTGTGTTTCACTTTGTCTTGGAACAAAACCACATTTATGAAAAAAATGTATTTTGACAGATGGGATTGCTCTGGAGCCAGCTGTATTGAGTAGCAGGATGCCATGCAAGTAAGTAGCTGAACAGTGCACACTTATGCAGATCTGCAAGTGGAGTCAGCTGATGAGGACAAATCAGTCTGACCAAATCGGGTATGCTGCTAGCTTGAGACTCCCAGGCTCCAACAGTACCTGTTTGCTGACAAGACTTCCTCTTCTGTGCGCAGCATTTCCATTTCTAAAGGAAAACTTTGACAGCTGGATAATATTTAGACCTGTCCATATCCTAAAAAATGGAGTCTGGGGAATTTCATAACACTTTAGTTGTGTTCCAGCACTGATAAACCACATTTCTGAAATGTTATCCAAAACACATAGGATGTTGACTGCCTATTGATATTTTTTTACAGAATAATTTAGCACATTCAATAATAGAATAGACTAGAATATTTCAGTTGGCAGGGACCCACAGTGATCACCTAGTGCAACTGCCTGACCACTTCAGGGTTGACCAAAAGTTAAAGCATCCTGTTAAGGGCATTGCCCAAATGCCTCTTGAACACTGACAGGCTTGGGGCATCGACCACCTCGCTAGGAAACCTGTTCCAGTGTTTGACCACCCTCTTGGTAAAGAAATGCTTCCTAATGTCCAGTCTGAACCTCCCCTGGTGCAGCTTTGATCCATTCCCACGCGTCCTGTCACTGGATTCCTGGGAGAAGAGATCGGCCATAATAGTTTGATCATCCCACCCAGTCACCCAGTTCTGATTTTATGGGAATGGGGCAATAACGTTGTAAAATTCTTTCAATAACCTTAGGTGGTAGCTTCAAAACTAAGTAAAAATCTTGAGTGTCTGCTTTTTAGGATATTATCCTGAAGCACTGAAATATTGACTTTTTGGAAAGACAGATCCTTTGATATCTTTTACAAGATATTTTGCATTACAAAAAATAAAATCCAAAAGATTTAATCCCTGTTTGAGCATGTCAGGCTAAGTCAGACTTAGAGCTGTACTCTGATGTGAAAAGGAAGTGGAATGAGTAGTTGGAACTTTTTTTGTTTGAATTCTTGTACGATGACAACCTGCATTATAAACACTGTTTGAAGAATCTTTTTCTAGTAGTGCTTTGTGAACCTATGAACCTTTACACATCTTTCTGTCTTTCTGATAGTTGTTATGTGTCTTCCACCATGGTGCCTAGTAATTTTTCACTGAATTACCATAGAGGTTTACTGAGACCATCCCACGCTTCCTGTGCTTTTTGTCTTGCCTAGATTATTTTTGTTGTTGTTGTTCTTAAAACCATGTTTCATAATACACATAGCAGGGATTTTGGTTTTGCAGATAACAGAAGGATCTTCACACAGTCTTGAAACACACTAACAATATGGTTAGATGAATAGTGCTGTCTTATTGTGATTAATCAAGATTCAATAAGGAAGACTTGGCATCAAGCTGTTTTCTGTCATTGCTAATAAGAGGAGCATTATCACCAGCACCAAATCATAAGTATCTAGATTAATATTCTTATACAGTTAAGTCGTGAGCAAAACCTAAGTTTGTTTAATTGATACTACAATACTTCCAATATGTTAAAAATAATTACAATTGGATGGCTCTCTTTAATGTGCAGCCATATTTTTCATAAATTATTGTACAGAGGTAAAAATAAATCCATGACATGGACCATTCATCACTCATTATTTTATTCATACTGTCACCATTTAAACTTTCTTTTTGTAGAGCAGATAATAGGCAATCAGTCCATAATTTAGGATGGCTTTTGTACTGAATGATCAAAATTTCACATAAATGTTTAAGACATTTTTTCTTTAAAAAAAAGAAAAAAGAAACCTTGTGAAATATAAATTTTCCCATCTCTTAGATAACAAGAACAGAAATACATGGGACTCAGAATAAATCTTAATAAAAAAATCAAAATCTAAAGTCATTTGATATCGTATTGCTATTTACTAGGCAAATATTATAGTGTGTATTGCTAACAAGCAAACTCACACTTAAAAACAATATATATAGAAAAATATTCAAATCTCATTCAGGTTCTTTTTTCATTCAAGTTTGTTGTTAAACTCAATCTCCCTGTGAAGATTTCATAAAAAAAAAAAAAAAAAATCCACTTAATATGAGCCTTACCATACTTACTGAGTTTAACAAACAGACTTCAGTGAATTTACTCTGGGAAATAGTTGTCAGCATGCAATGCATATGTGCTCATAGATATGAAGTGACAAATCCCAGTGTGTGCTAAAAGACTTAACCTGTTGTTTGCACAGAGCGAGAGAAAAGCATTAAGGATATTTGACAATATTAGTCACACTAAAGTATTCTACATGTAGGCATCCCTATATAATCTGTATAATAATAAAATCTGTAAAATAAAAAAATTGCAAGATACACATTTCTATGTGTGTAATTTTGGCACAGAACGCAAGAAGCTCAAAATTTGTATTTGTAAACTTGATACTTGATATACACTGGAGAGGAAATTGGTGAATGAAGACATCTTTTTTTGTTCCAACCTCCTCTCCAGGTTCTCCTCTTCCATTTCCTCTTTCACTTCTGAGTTGCCATCTAGGCTGCCAGCTCTTCACAGCTGGAAGTTGCCTTTTTGTGTGCACTTTTTGTACTGTAGGTCTTCATGATCTGTCGCACGACTCTACACCTGCACCTCTGAGTGATTACAGATGGAATACGTATTAGGGTAAAAACACCTTTGTGTCATAAATAGCCATACTTTATTTAATTAGTTGGGTTTAATTATTCTATGGTCACAGGAGAAAAATGTTGCATGCATGCGCACTGGTTTGGTAAGATCTACATAGTTTAATTTTTAGCCATGGACAGCAGCATATTCTTAGGTCTGGGTTCACCTCACTCAGCTTTAAGGTAGAAGCAGAGTCACATTGCCCCAGTCAGTGGAGAAGGTTACATTCAGGTGTGATTCATATTTACATATGCTGAATTGCTCCCTGGAAACACTTTATTCAACATATGGGGACACCAAGTTGACTAGGCTTCTAACATAGGCAATTAAAATTAGCTGAAATCTGTCCAGGTCCTACTGTACACATCTGCTCCTCTTTCACCTCTTTTCCTCCCTCACAAAGATGAGAGTGTGTCGTGGTTTAACCCCAGCCAGCAACTAAGCACCACACAGCCGCTCGCTCACTCCCCCCCGGTGGGATGGGGGAGAGAATCGGAAGAGTAAAAGTGAGAAAACTCATGGGTTGAGATAAAGACAGTTTAATAGGTAAAGCAAAAGCCACACGCACAAGCAAAGCAAAGCAAGGAATTCATTCACTACTTCCCATCGGCAGGCAGGTGTTCAGCCATCTCCAGGAAAGCAGGGCTCCATCACGCGTAACGGTTACTTGGGAAGACAAACGCCATCACACCCAATGTCCCCCCCTTCCTTCTTCTTCCCCCAGCTTATATACTGAGCATGATGTCATATGGTATGGAATAGCCCTTTGGCCAGTCTGGGTCAGCTGTCCTAGCTATGCTCCCTCCCAGCTTCTTATGCACCTGGCAGAGCACAAGAAGCTAAAAAGTCCTTGACTAGTGTAAACTCTACTCAGCAAGAACCAAAACATCAGTGTCTTATCAACATTATTCTCATCCTAAATCCAAAACACAGCACTCTACCAGCTACTAAGAAGAAAACTAACTCTATCCCAGCTGAAACCAGGACAGAGTGCTATAGGGAACACTGTGCTCTTCTGTAGCATTTGGCATAGTACCTGCTGAGCAAACTTCCACCTTTCATGAAGGTTTCCTTTCTGAAGCCTTCTATAAAATCACATGGTACTTTTAAGTGCCTGTATGACTAGTCCTAGCATATGTGTGGTAGTAGATCTTTGTGGTGAATAACAGGAACAATCTTACAAACTCTGGATTTCCTGGGGAACAAACCTTACGTCAGTAGTTTTCTCATTGCCTTTTCCGAAAATTGGGCAAGGAAAACCCAGCAACTGGTTGGCAAAAAGTCAAAATGCCAATAGGAAGTGTGTTAACACTAGTAAAAAGTGCATATGGACATCTTGAATATGATGTTGCATTTCCGATAGTATCCACAGTAGATTAATTCAGAAAAAAATTATATTTTGAATTTCAGATTGAGTAAGGTCATAAACCTCAGCTACTGCATTCAGTGCTTCTTCGGCCGTTCAGAAATCAGAATCATAATTAGTAGTGAGCTAGGTGTCTGCTTTTAATGCAAAATTTATTCCACATCTTAGACGGCTATATATGACTGAACTATTGATTTTAATTGTATCTGTCAGAATTTAGCTGCTCATTCAGACGTGTGATATACCTTAATCATTTGTAGGCAGGCACATGCCTCTTTAAGACTCGTTTCCTGTGTAGATAATATACTGCAGTTCCCTGGAGACCTTATATGCATATCACAAAAGCCAGCACAAACAGCAGGCTTGCTAATACCAAAACAAGTGATTAATATTAATTCCTATACTCCACTTTTGTCAAAGGCTTTGGAATCAGCATTTTTTATTCATCCTGGGAGAACATAAAATAGGAATACAAATTGGAGGATGCCTATGTAGTAGTCTAGCTTTATGTCAGAGGTTGCTATTTTTTAACTTACTTGCATAATAAAAATGGTACATGAACAGCGTTTCTTTCACCCTCTTGTTTTACTCTAAACAGTTTTTCCCTGTGTGTTTTCTTTAATTTAAGAAGAACAAAAAAAGTATATGGCATTACATAGTCACTACAGATAAGTTATAATAGCTATTACGGTGCTTTTTAAACAATATATATTACAGGTAATCAACAAAAATATGTTCCTGACCATACTTTTATATAAAAACTAATCATGTGCCAAGACTCTCTCATTCCCCATCTCCTTTATTGTATCTTGTTTCCTTTTTCCTTGTTTGGAAATGTCATCAGCATGTGACTGAGGTGAAAAAACATGATGTACACTTGGTACTTGATAATAAAGGGTTTGTACCTCTGTAGAAGCTTTTCAAGAGCTAATTAGAACAAAGAAGCTGATCTTTACTAAAAATAACATCTTTAAATGTTCCAGTGAAAAGTTAGGTTATATTTACCAAATTATCATCTGGAAGACTTCCTGAGCAGCACAAATGCAGCATTAAACTAAGGATTTATTGTCATTATGATTTTAAAACTAAATAAATAAATGTTATGCTCTCCCGTCTCAAAAAGGCCAATATATAGTTTTCAGCTTGTCAATGGCTTATCTTGTAAGCTCAGTATAAATGGCACAATCAACAACACTGGAAACACTAGAATTTGTTCTAGTGAGAATTTGATTTTTTCTAAATATTTATGACTGTTACTATCTAGTGATTTATATTTTTTTAAAGTAAATTTAGTGATTTGGAATTCCCTTTTCTTTTTATAACCTCCTGAAATGTCTACTAAAACAGTTTTATATACATTATGATTGTGTTTAGCTTTTGAGGTCTGGAAACAACAGTGCTATACCCTTCAGACTTATCCTCGTTCTTCTGTATTTAAATATGATTTTCCAGGAGATTTTCACTAATGGAATTTTCAGATACACTTCTGTTTCTATAAAATGGTATCTTTTAGCAATTAATTTGAAGAAAAAAAAAGGTTAACCATGTGAGGAATTGCATTTATCTTATGTGAATAAAGCCACTTCTGACTTTTGAGTTGAAAAATTTGGTCCTTGATCTACATCATTCTACCAAGCCGTTCGTTGGTAAGCTGAAACCTACTTCTTTTTAGGTGCTATTCTAGCAATGGCTGACTTGCCTGATATAGCTAGTGATAGTGCTTTTCTCATTAATCTTTATTAAAAAGATCAAGTAGTATGTGTTCAATGATCACGGAGTACTTTTCGTATAGATGACTTCTACAAGGTATCTGATACAAAGTACTTCAAAACACTATGTAAATTTGAATTAATTCATTTAAAACGTATAAATTTTAAGCAATATCATGTGATCATTAATTAAAAGTAATGCTTTAATGCATACAGAGTTTAAGCCAATATTGGATCCTGAATTCTTAAATGCTCAGTTGTACAGACAGCTGTACTATTATAAGGGAAAAATCATTAATTCTACTCTGTCTCAGTTGTGAATTAGTCCCACTGCAAGCCAGTTTCTTATTTCAAGATCTCTGTATCGGTAATAGCTGACAAGATAGCTCAAAGCACACAGTGTTGACTTTTAGATCACAAAAGCTTTCCTGAGAATTATGTGGGCATAGAGAATGGAGATTAAACTTTTAGCATGTCTGGACTTGTTAACAGTTAAAGCAAACTTTTTATGCATGGTAATGGAATAAATATGGAAATTGAAAAGGGAGGATGAATGCTGAATAAGAAGAAACGTAATTTTTACTTTTTTTTTCCCTAAAGTATAAACATACTAAATTATTCAGAGTATAATAAGGGGAGGTAGCATATGAAATTATATCTCTAAATCCATCCATACTATAGTTGTGTGGAAGATATAAAAGCTGAGAGCAAAACCCATTAAAACCGTATACAGAGTACATTGGAATATTTGTTAATCTGTGGATTGTTGTAGTTTACATTTTTCTGTTCTTTTTCTTCCCATTGTTAGATAGAAAGAAGAAAAAAAAAAAAAAGCATTGCAAAGGTTTTTATAAAGTACTTGCATTACGGCATCTAGACAAACAGCTTAATTCTGCATGGTTCAAAATAGATTCAGTCAACTGACATCCTGTATTTTCCAGATTATTCTTATAATTAGGGTAATGAATATGTCATAAACTCTTCAGGTATGTCAACTTGTTGACTGCGATATTCTATAGTCTCTACTGGCCTGTTGCCAGACTTTTTTGCCCCAACCATAGAGCCTGAAGGGAAACTTTGACTACTACTGGAAATTTTGTGTCCTAATGACATAGTACAGGACTGTATACGGTATATAAGTCTCCTTCCTGGCCTGGCACAGAGGAAGGTCACTGCCACGTTTGTGTACCCCTGTCTTATAAAATCTGTTTTGAGCACTGCATAGTTTCAAATTACCTATGAAGTTTCATCGTAATATAATTGCATTTTAGCCTTCCTTATTTTCACAGTCCTTTCAGAGTGTCACTGATAAGAAAGGTTGCAGTTCTGAAATTTGTTGGTACAGTCCTTGGTTTCTAACTTGTCTTTTAAGTGTGATCCTGCTTACAGATGGTAAATTGGTGGTCAGAGAATTTAATGGTGGAATTGATGTCATGCAACAAGGCAACACAACTGGAAATAGTTGGTGAGGTTTTTTTTATTTTGTTTTTGCTATCAAAACAGAACTTAAGGAAGAAGGAATATGCCTGACAGTTTATTACCATTGTTAAAGGAACATGACTTTCTGATAGTTGGTGCACCACCTAAATGAGTACAACTTTGCCTTATGTCTGCTTAGCATGTTTTCCTGTTGATTCCTGATGGTACGTGATCTCATAAGATCTCCCCAAATCATTACAATATCATTCTCTGAGCATGGCTACATATGTTGGGATTGGAAATATATTTACCATGGTGTCCAGCCCATGCTGCAAAACCAGGAAGAGTGATTCTTAAGTTCGTACAACGTAACATTTCGGTGGTGCTGAAGGTTACCTTCCTGAGCAAACTTATCACTTGTTTGTCAGAGTCCAGTGATGTCTCCCTCTTTCCCCTCTGAGAGACCCAGAATATTTTTAAATGTTACATTTTGGGGCTGTGTACTTCTGTTATTCTCATGGTTAAGATTTCTGAAGGTATTGTTTTTCAGAACTTCTTGTCAATATCTAAAATTTCGCTAGTTTGTAAGCCAGGGTTTTAGATTGTGACTCTTGTCCAAATCACTTGGTGAAATATCAGAAAGAGGAGTCAGATGTCTAATCTTAATTACAAAGTAATTTTTTAAATTATTTTTTTCCATAAATGGATAACACAAACTGTCAAGGCTCCTTGTTTTACCTGAGGAATGGTGTGCTTCTTTTACAAGTATATTGAATGGAGAGCATAAGAGACAGCTGAAAAGTATTCAACTTTAAAATACTCTCAGATGAAGTTTAAAATACAAATGAATCACAGGAGTGTTTTTCAGGTGTTCGTATTCACTTTTAATTCATTCAGAAGTTTTTATATGCTAAGATTTGATTAAAAAAGGGATACTTAAGGTATTTTAGGATTCTTTTGTAACAAATGGTTTACACTTCTCTGGTATGTGATAAAACATTACCTAATCTAGAGCAGATTATCTAATCCAGAACAGATCAACTTGGGTTTGATATTTATAAGACCTCAGATAGTTTTTGCTATTGAAAAAGTGAGGAGGTAAACAATTTATGGGACTGGGCCAGATGCCTCAAAGAGAGCAGATGAGATATAGTTTGAACCCAGTTTGAACATATTTCCACCAGGAATGTGTGTGCCTAAGAGAATTTTCCCTTTTTACTCATGTTCTGATCTCTCCCTAACATCCTGTAATACAGAGCTGGAAAGGAAAAAGTGGACAGAATTTGTTACAGTTTGGTGCTTGTGTGTGTTAGACTTAAAATGTGGCAATGGTAAGCAGAAAATACTTTTTTCCCTCCAGTCTATTGACCCCCCCCCCCAAAATCCTTTACGCTCAGAAATGTTACTTTCTATAATGCCTTACATATTTGCCTTTGCATTAAATAACCTGTGTCCAAAGAGAGAAATGTCATAATTTTGGATTTACGTTGTAATTCTAACAGTATTCACTGTTTGTAGATAACTGGGAGGAGTCATGGGATATTTCCTAATACCCTTGTGAAGAAAGCTCACCTCCTTCTGAAGGCTGCCTTACTACAGTTGACTTTTTGAACTAAGAGCCTGTTTCCCCACCTTGCCTTTTCACTCTATTCTTGTTTGTATCTAAGGACTTGTATTAAGTGCTACTAAAATAAATTTATTAAAGAGATATCCTACTACACTAATGGTGAAAGTTAACTTCCACTGCTCCCAGAAGGGGAAAGCATATCAGTAATTGAGGCGTTTACCGTTGCTGTTCTGTGAACCTTGCCGTGATGTATGAAAGATGTCTTGAATTATTCAGTGTTCCTTGTTAGTTATGTTTCTCCTTGGTTTCTCTGTGTAGCTGATGTCATTTGTGGAGGTGAGTTTTTTTTATTATGTGGACAAAGCCCAGATTTGTGGAAATATCTCCCTTTTTTATTTTTGTTATGTCTAAGAGGTAGCATTTAGTTGCTGGCATTTTCTATTTGTCCACATTTTAAGATATGAAATGTTTGGAAAACTTTAGAAAATTAATATTACTTTGTTTCTTAAACTTCCTACACTGACAGAAGAACTTACAGAACATTGCAAAAATGCTGATGCTTGCAGTCCTTAGGGTAATTTAGTGCTGAGATCACAGAGAATGCTTAACAGGATAAGCATTCCCATTCTGTTTTATTTAAAATGACCTTGACGTATAGGTACACCTATTTCTGAAATTCTGCTCGTTTACATTTCACAGTTGAATGCACATCCATAAAGACAACCTTTCATAAAAGCAAAATGCACATATGTACAAACCTAGAGTTTTTGTTTAAAACTCATTCCTAGAGTTACCAGGTTTCCCTTAGTTCGGTTAATCTCAAATTACTAAAAAACAGAAAACAAAAAAAAAACCCCAACCAACCAACCAAAAAAAACCCCAAAACCCAAAAAACAAAAAACAGAAGAGATTTTATATTAATTACTTAATCCCTCAGCTATCTACTAGCAGGAGCACCAATTGCACCAGCACAGATGTGCTGTCTGTAAGTGCTGTAGGACAAGCTGTAAGAGCAGCCCGTTCTGGCATAAGAGCATTTCGTTACATCAATGTCACAATAAAGCCTGTCATTTCTGTGAATATGATCTAGCTAGATTTTTATTAGTCCTTCAGCTTTGAATTCCCCATCCCACAGGTTAATGAATTCTCCTTTTAACTTTAAATAATTATGTAGTGTTTATATCAGAGATGAATTTTAAAATCTTATTTTCTAATATTGTCAGTCAGTACCAATCCCACTAAGGTAAATAGCAATATGGCCTCAAATCAATACTGAGCAATAGGGAATGTACAATTACTTCTGAAATTATTTGTTGCCTTGCTTGTTGCTGATCTCATCACAGGTGGAGGGAATGTAATTTGCTTTTTCAAGGAAGGAAGATGTGATCATATGGTTACAGACCTTAAAGTAAAGAACCATGAAGGAACACTTCGTTCAGCTTTCAAACATGCAGAAAACATCCCTCTGTATACTGATATTTTTCACTTCTGTGTAGTTTTCTGAGCACAGGGAGGACAAGGGCAGCTGCCCGAGGCTGGCTGATCCACTGGAATACATGGCACAGAAGGCCAAGTTTTACCCTTAGACCTACCCTGGTATCTCCCTAGAAAACAAGAAATCATGCTGATCTGAAAGCTGAATGTTTCCCAGATGAGGAAAAAACACACTTTTCCCTCTTGGTGTATTTCCTGCAGTATAATTGAACGTATTCATCAGTTCATACAAGACTTCTATAATTGAAAGTCTTAATTCTAGCTTTGCGAGGTCACCTTGGTCCCTAATGGAGAATTGCAATGAAAGCCAAGAGACTGAAACACTATTCCCAAATTCTGCCACTGACCTGCTTTCACAAATTATCTCACATTTTTCCTTTATTTCTCTTTTTTGTATTTGTGTGATAATTTTTACTGTACACTCTCTCGAAGGTAGGAATTGCTTGTTTTAATGCACTATCTCCAGGCTTGATTTGGTCTTCTATACTCTTTGAAGCATCAAATGAGAATAAAAGGGAGAAGATTCAGATGTGTGAAAAGCTGTTTGCATTTTAAATTAATGGTTAATAGAAAAACTTTTGTGAAACAGCAAAATGCATAAAATCCATCAATTTGGGTAAAAAATCTCGGCTGTCGTTCATTATAAATTCTCCTCGAGTAAATAGTGTAAAGTAACTCATCTGACTTCAGTATTAGCATTTTGTAATAGTTGACATTAGCAGTCTGATTTTATTATTTTTTAACCTTAAATACCACATTATTTTAACATTGTACATCTTGCCATTCCAGGCTTCATTGCTTTCCTAATGAACTTTCTGCCTAGTTCATGCCTCCATCTAGAGTGATGATTTAGCTTCATTGACATGGTGATAATATGAAGTTGATGTGGAGAGCTGTAGATGTGCCACACCTGCTGATGATGCCAGTGTTAATTGCTTAACTAATGGCCTACATGCAAGGTTGAGAGCATCCCTCCAGACTTTGGGAGCTTAACAGAACAAATTCTGAATCAAACCCTTTCCATTCTTGCATGGTAAAACAATTCATGATACAAGAGATGTGCAGAAGTTCAAAGCTTGAAGAAATTCTTTGATACTTTTGTATAATCAAGCAGAAAAGGAACAGAGCTGTTGGGGCAAAAACTAATAGAAAACCAAACACATATGCACATATTTTTCAACCTAAGAAAATAAAAGTTGAAGCTGCCCTTTATCCAGAGAGATGTAAATGAAGTTCTGAATAAAAATGCAGCTGTTCCATTGTATAAATGTCTCTACAACTGTGACTGTCATACTAATAAGATTTTAATCTGCAGTCCTCATAAAAAAGTAAAGGACAAACTGTTATTGAGGCTCATTCCATGTCAGGTGGCTGCATAGACCTCATTCAGTAATTCACAACCTCTCTCATACGTGCTGCTTTTTATTTACCAGGGAACTATCATGACTGCTTTTCCCTTCGGCAGTAGCGTTACAGCTTCTGGTACCTGCCTGACACTGGCATTTTAAATGTTTATCCTAGAGGAAAGACGTGTCCCAAAATGTTCCAGTATAGCAATTGCAACTAAATTCTGCCAGGCAGCTTCACAGGAGCCAGGTGCTACTGCAAAAAAAAAAAAGAAAAAAAAAAAACCAAAAAAAACCAAACCCAAAAAACTCTGTAAATTAAGGGCTATTTTTATGAAAGTAGAAAGTAGGTTTCATATATTTCTGCGTCTCAAAGTCCTGAGGCTACAGAGAGCATTCTACAACATAATATTTCCATTCTATAATGGAAATACAGGAAAAAAAAATTTTCAGAAATGATTACTTTCTTCCCTAGACTTTCCCATTTATTCTTTTCTGAGAGATCCTGTTTCAAGCTAAATTTTTTGAATGAAATATCATTATGTAATCTACTAACACAGGCTTATAGGCATTTTAGAGCAAGCATGTTTGATTATGGAATTATTATTTTTTTTTACTCATTCTGCATGTCTAAGAATAACTTGAAATCAGAAGGCGGTTTGTGGTGATAATCTGTACTTTTTTGTGAAACACCTCGGTTTGAAGATACCCATTGTGATAATTAGCATCATCTCAGTTTTGTAAAGCAACTGTGTTATCTGCAGACCTCCTGCACTTCCCATTTTACTCTTACTCTTGCAGCTGTGGGAAACAGAGGAACTCTGGCATTCCTTTCCAGTTCTTACTTTTCTGATCTGGATTTATACACCGTGAACATACTCAAAAACATATATATATGACTATCTGCACATAGGTAGCTCAATAAAGAAAAATAGCAAAAGGCTTGTAATTTTAATAATGTTACCATTTTAACTACAATCTCCTGTAAACAGATGAAGGAAGTAAAGCACAAGACGTAGGATTTGAATACTTAGAGTTGGCATTTCAGTTCAAATTAGAATTTCTGTGTAAGATTGCTTTGTTAGGAGGCTGATGTACTTAGTAAATCAAAGGAACTTTTGAAGCGTGATTTGACATGAAGAGCAATGTGTTAATATTCTGATTTCACAAAGCACAAAAATGTCAGTTATCAAAATGGTGTTGATTATATTTCACAGCTGCTTATGATGATTCCAGTGAAAAGAGTTTTGGGAAATTATTCCAAATGATAAAACTGGCTGCTTTAGTACCTTTTTAAACATTTTAAACCATTACAAACAAAAGAGTTGTCAAGAATAAAAACACTTAAATTGTGAATAATTTGTGAACTGAATATAGATTAATTATTTAAGTTATATTGTAATACAGATGCTTAATTATGACAGTGATGAGCACTATAAAAATTTCTGAAAACTAATATAATGCACTTGAAATAATAATGTAATTAAAATCTTGTGGGGATGAGGCCATCAATCATGTTCTAGAGAAAAAATTTGTGCATTTGAAACCCTACATTCTCTAGTGAGGTCTTCATTTAGATTGTAGTGAAATATTCAGGGGGTCATGAAACCCCCATTTGGCTACTGATAATATGAGAATAATTTCTGTCTGCTTTCCAGAGAATTATAAGGATGACTCAAGGTTTGAGTAGCCTTCACAGTACCATATCTGCTAAGCGTTTTCATTTCATTACCATGGTGATACATAAATTCTGACGTGAAACAAAAATTGGTAAGTGTATCAGCCAGCAAGCGGTTTACTGGGCATATACTTTTGGGAAGGAGGAAAAAAAAGAGCAAAAATGTTTTCTGTCACTGAAGTATGAAAAATGTAGCTATTATAAAAAGCACAGTCTTAATTTTAGGTTGCTCAGATAGCATTCTTTAAAATAATAGTTGAGAAAGACCACTCATTTTATGTGGTTCTTTATACTCTTTGAATAGTTAATATCAGGTTGTTTAAAAAGCATCTATGGGATAAAGTCTGGTTTATAGCATCCATGGCACAACTTGTAACTTGGTAGATCCAATTCTTCAATGAAATTGTTAACAGATATAAAGAATTATTCATCCTGTACTCTTTAAATGTTGGAGGAACTTGCTAATGTGTAGCAGCATATTTGCTTCTGCCAGGTGTAACTGTATGCATGTAATGTGGCCCAAAATTAAAAAGTCATTTAATCAGCAGTTTAGTTGATCTGTTGGCTTTTTTTTTTTTTTCCTTCTATTAACCAGAAATCTCTACTGACACAGAATAATGGAAAGTCTGTAATTATGAATTGAAACTGATAACAGATTCAGGTAATGATCTTGCCTAGAGGTTATCAATAATTTATGTGTTAAGGGAAAGGTAGTTAGTAGATATGAATACATTTTAGGAATAATTAAGACATTATCATATCTTCTCTTAAAGGTATAGATAAAGTCTGAAAAAAGGATGTTCATGCTGGCAGGGTCAGGAAGGAAACATCACATTCAAATTGTAACAACATTAAATGAAGGTAGGTTTTGAGACAGGGGGAAAGGAAGGGAAAAACTCTATTTTCCTCTTGGCTGTGATCACTGACAAGATGAAATGGTGGGCAACGTTGTGATGAAAGTCTACACGTGGGATACGCAGAGGCTCCAAAGCAACTCTGAAAAATAAGCTCAATGTTCTAAAAATGTTATTGATTTCGAAAAATGTTCTCTTTAATCCTCTGGAAGCAGAAGAGTAGAGTCTGAAAAGTGAAGACAGAAATTCCTGTCTGTGCTCTGAGGAAAGGAAAGCAGATGGACAAATTCAAAGAGCAATCATGTCTACTCTGTTACAGGAGACTGTTCTGCCTTATTCTGTTGTGTCTGTTTTTTCTTGGCACAGTCAGGAAAGAAGAGGTTGCTTACACCCAGAATTTATTATTTATATTTTAATTAACTAGAAGAATAACTATGCTGGGTCCGCCCAAGGGGTCCATCGTGTTCAGTGTCCCACCAAGCAAGTGGGAGTTGTACCAGAATTGAGAACACATGTGATAGCATTGTACCAGTCTCCAGCTTTTCAACTAAGAGAATTACTCTGGTTAAAAACAATGAATTTATTTATTCTTTATTTTATTTAATTCACTTTTACCTCTTTTTTTAATGATTTACATGCTACCATCACTATAGTAAGATTTCCCAGAACGGTGCAGAGAAGATCTCTTTTTATTCAGCTGTCCAATGGGCATTTTTCACTTTATGCCTCTCTCTACTTTTCCTGTCCCTGCTTTCTTTTTATTGATTATTTTTCTTCTAAATTAGGCAGACATTAGCATACTTACCCTAGCTGGATTTTATTTACATTTCTTTGATCTTCAGGCTTTCTTGAAAAACTGGTAGGAACTGGTTTCCAGTTAGTGTTGGAAGGTGAATTTATTACCTTGCTCATTAGACTCAAGAAGAGTTTCTCTTTTATCTATCCTTTTTTTCGCCTCTCTCTTTTCTTTTCTTTCCCTTGCTTATTTTCATTTCAGTAGGCATTTGAAATTTGTGGTGACATTAACCTGCATAAAAGTGATTTCTGTTACTAATATTTTAGCACATTCTGCTTTAACAGGGACTTGGAAGCTCACTAAGGAATATGTCAGTTCTTTTTGCTCATTGCAAAGGCTGCTGGGCAAATGAATGAGTTTAACACAATTATGCAGCTGTAACACACAAGCAGACATAAACTGCTTAAGGGGTCTCAGAACATAATTGGCACGATTTAGGTGTCTAGGCATCAGTCTCTCATGAATTTTAGGTACCTTAGAGAATCTGAGACAACTGCATGAAGTGGCAGATATGACACAGGACCTTTAGAAATCTGACCTTTTCAGGAGTGGCAGCTCTAGGCTTGGCAGGATACCCTGGGGCATCTAAAATGTAGATGCCCCAACTCATATACATAGCCAGCTGAATTCCACCCCAGATCTTTTATTTCATATTCTTAACATGCTGTAACACTTTGATGTACAGTCTCACTTATCTGCAGTGTTTGTAATGTTACGCACCAAAACCTAGATTTTGGGAAATACTCTTGTGTTTTGCCGCATCTAAGAGATGTGGTTGTGTTGAAAGGTCCTGTTTTTTAAGTGTGATTTTTTGTGGCCTCTATGGTATATATACATTGTCTCAACCATTGCCAGGGAAGAGACATGATACTGCAAGCTTTCTAAAAAAAAATAAATCATTAATAGTAATTTGACTGTTTTCAAATTCCTATTGTGTATACAATTAGGCATATTGAACATCAGTGTCTTTCTGGCTTTCCAGCTAATTAGGAATTTAAATAGTGACACCTATTTTGGAAAATGAGTGAGATTTTAGTATCTGCATTGCATTTATAAACTGTCTTAAGTAATCTCTTGTTGGAGGAGTGGGGAGATGAGATTTTAGTTGTTTCTTTTTAAGAAAATACATATTTGATTTTTTTTTTTTTTAAAGAAGAAATTTCCTGATCTTGGGGGGGGGGGGGGGGTGTATTTTCTTATTTGTGTTATATTTTTAAATATCAGTGAATTTATATGCAAAATTTGAAAGATTCATTCCAAATAACTAATAGTGTATTTTTTTTTTTTTTCATTTCCGTATTAAGGGAGGTTCTTCAAACTTTCTCTGACCTCTTCAGCATTACAGCTAGAGGCTAAAAATCCTTGATTTCCTATATTCCCTGAAGAAAATAAGTCACTAGTAAACAGAAATTAAAGGGAATAAAATAGGAATAACAAAAAAGGTCACACTAACCATCCCCTGGATTCAAGACAAGATCAGCTATTCCTGATAGATGTCTTTCTAACACACTCTGAAAAGTCAATGTTTTTCTACGGTGATCTTAGGTAACCTACTCCAGCACACCTTGTATTTATGAAAGTTTCCTTCCAAATGTTTATTGAAATTTAAGCACTTTGCCTTCTTGTATTAATAAATATGTAGTACCTTCTTATTGCAGCAATCTTTTTCTTTAAAGACTAGTATGTCTATTTATGACTCCTTCCCTCACTAGACTAAATAAATCAATTTTTTCCCCATATATCACATTTTTAAGAACTTTGGTCTTCCTCTTGTCTCTCTTCTGGACTTTAAGTAGTCACTTCACAGTTTTCTTGCAGTTTTCAGCTGAAAACTCAGTTTGCAGCTGTAGTATTTCCAGCTGACATTTCCTGCTGGCAAATAGCTCCCCCCCGCCCTTCTATATTTTCTTATGTTGTTCCCAACCACCAGCCCTACAAAAGTATCACACTGAATGTTGTGTAAATGCCTAGAGAAAGTTTCCAAGATGGCTTTTTTTTTTTTTTTCATTGCATTTGCTGATATTGTTGGGAAAGGAAAACAGAAATGGGAGGCAACCCATTCAAGTCTGATTCTGACTGAAATGATCCTCTGATGATGTCATCCATGACCTTCTTTTGTCCTTTAGAGTGAAAATATGATTTCTTACCCTGAAGCTGGAGAAATCATAGAATTTTCTCAATTACACAATATATTACAACTAGCATGTGAATTTACTGCTGAAACTCAGCAGAAAATTATTTAAGATATTTTAACAAAAAAAACCATCAATTATACAAGTGTTAAAAATAATGACGACAATAAAACATTTTAATCAAGCCCAGTGCTGTGCAAGTCATGACAAAAATTAACTGGGCAACAAAATTAGTTTTCCCTTGGACTGTTTTACTTCCTTCTGATAGTAAAGTCAGTTTGTGCTACTTGACAGTCATGATTTCTTGTTATCTGTCTAGATTCAACAGAGGTCTTCCAGCTGAAAATGATGCTTTGCTTTGAGGGATAAGTAGAATCTTGCTGGCTTGCTTACAGTTTCATTTCTAATAGTTTGGTGGGAGGACGTTACTGGTGTTGCTCTAGAGCAAATGGTACTCAGACTTGACAGTCCCATATGTGGTGTGTATCCTCCCAACTCCTCCACACTACCCCCAAACCAAACCAAAAACCAAATCCATCTTGCATTACAAAATCCAGAAACATCTCTTTCTTTGTGCTTCATTCATGTACCTTAAATATTTCCTAGTGGTACTGCTGAATTTGTTTCCTTTGTGGTCCTCTACTTCTAACAATAGAAAATAAGTATAAGGAATGGCAGAGTTGAATTTCTGATCGACTTCTATCTCCTCATTTGTTTCTTAAATGTATTGAGTGCATGGTGTCATTATAGTTTTACCCCCCGTTTTCTTACTTTCGAGTGGATTATCTGGTGTTTAAAAATATAACAATGCTGCAGCCTTTCCTTCGCTGGAAGCAATAACATGTTCTCTTTCTTTCAAGTTTCCTACTGTTCCCATGAAAATTGCCAGGAACTGTGAGAGTTATCCAGATTTGCTCAGAAATGTCCCAGTAATTACTGAATTCATTGCTCAATAATACCAGCAGATAGATGTTTGGACACTGAGTCTTTTAAGTCATGCCTCCAAAAACAGAAAGGTGGGGGTAGCGAAAAAGTTCTTCTGTACATTAATTTTCTATTTAGTGTTAATACTCATAGAAAACTTGTTTCTCAAATGTTACCCGAAATGAAGACAACTGCGTGATAGTAGCAAGAACATCTTCTGATTAATGACAAATATGTCAGCTTGGCTTCTAGAAAATTAACTCAGAGGCTGCAAAATTTGCAGACAATTCCTTCTGTTTCCAGTGTGTTTGGGGAGGGTGCAGAGGCGGGGAAAAGGTCAGACAGCTTTTTCACAATTGCAACTCTGCTAGATATAGCTTCTGCTTTAGGCATTATTTTCCTGTTATTGTTTTGGTGTGGAGATATGTGTGTCCTTGCATGGGCTCAGGCTTGCATGATTGATTAAAAAAAAAAATAAAAATAAAAAATAAAAAAAGAACAACCAGTTCAGCTCATCCAGCAGAATTCATAGCCCTCTGGCATTTAATTATATTCAGGAAGCTTTTTATTTTTTTCTATTTTTTCACAGTCTTTTCATAAGGTTACTACATCTTTATTGGGTACATTGAATATGTGTCAACGGAGTTGTTTTTCGTGCTGCATGAGTGCGTTGATGCTGTGATCTGCTTCTGGCAACTATAAAATAGAAAACAGTAACATTAGTACAATAGAAGAGGAACAGCACAGGACACACAAGTGAGAGAGAACAGCTACCGCATAGCCTGTCTCGTATGAATTGTTAATAAAGGATTAGGATCCTCTCTGAGGCTCTGAGATAGGTCAGATAAAAATGATAACCAATTTTGTGGCATGTGCATGACAAACTTAGTTTGGGACTGCGCAATTAATAGCATCAAATACCATAAATTACAGCAAAATTATGGGTTTGTAATTTAGGGTACAGAATAATATTGTATACAGAAATCTAAAACTGTTTCATGAGGCTTTGAAAACAGATGTGTAAGGGAATTTTTTTTTTTTATATTATCCTTTTTTTTTTTAAGTGAGAAAAGCTATCGGAAGGCTGGGGTTAAAAAATGAACTATCTAGTGGTAAGTAACTCAACCCTGATAAATCACAGAGGAAGTGTACCTAGTGTAAAAGCAGCATCTCATGAGGTTTTGCACCCACATTACCAAAAAAGATGTTCTTTGGATGGGCAGAAAGGAAAAACCCAAGAGTCAAGCCAGCTGAAGTGGCCATCTCTTCTTACTATTTTTAAATGGAGACAAAGTTTGGAAGAGTGCCTACTGAAGAAGCACAAAACTAGATTGAATTGTTTTCAGGTAATGTGTCAGTCACAGAATATCTTAGCTGTTATAAGTAATATGATTAAACATAATCGGCAACTGCATGTGGTTGTGTCTAAGAGATTAACGTTAGATATGTATGTCGTATATCATTCCTAATTTGCACTAACGGTTTGGAAACTTGTTATGAAGACGTTTTCAGAATTTTTATTAGTGCACAGCCAAGTATATGATGTTTTAAAAGGCTAAGTCAGTTCTTACTGATGCTTTCTGAAGTGTCAGCAAATATAATTTAGTAGGTTTTGCTGAAAATCACAGAGTCTTCTTTGCAACATCTCAGATGAGAATTCTGAAGTAAGAGATAATTAATTTTGAATATAAATATGGATATATTAATTTTGCAGTGCATATAATGAATGTTATGTAGTGTTATATTTCAGAGATTACAAATGAGGTCTTATTTGCTCTGCAATATACTTTTCCATATTTGATTAAAAGCAAATTGAAAATAAAAATGTTTATTGTAAACATAGCAATTATGAAAGAAGAATGTTGACAGTCATTGTAATGTTTGCAAGAGTGTGCAAGTTCTCACCACATTTCAACTTCACAATTTGGAGTCCCACATTAAACTACATGAAATAAATATATATTTGGAAAAGGTAAAAATACAATAAAAAAGGTATCTCAATATGACTCAGAGCTTGGCTAAGTTCAAACTTTTCTGCTGGCTTCGGTGCAAGCAGAATTTCAATAATAATCTCTAAATACAACACTGGTATATTTATTACTAGCAGTGTTAGAGATTAATATAATAGACTGTATATAATATGTATATCTGTTTTCAGGATATTTGTGTAGTGAGTTTAGTTTCTGCTATTATATTACTACTCTGACTTAACAAATTTATTCTCATCAATGCTGTTATTCGTAGATGGATAGTTATAATTCATGGATATAATGATATCTTGTTCTAAGTTAACCTTCAACCAGAAATCCTTTTAAACTTCAGAAGACAAAACTTAACTGTGCAAAAGAGTATAAAGCATTTTTTAATGAGGAATGGATTATATTATAGTTCCGGTAGCAGTGTTTGAGTGATAGTACTGAGTGGGTCATAACAATCATTCACAAATCCATTCTTTTCAGAAGCTTCCCTTTTTAAAATTAAATGCAATGCAGGCTTTAATAGAGGATTATTTTAAAGAAATCTTGTACTGTTCTTATTCAGAATAATCGTTTACAGAATTAACTTCTTTGTACTCATTTGACAATGTTAAGCAGCAAAATCAAAAGCCTCTGGAAAATGCTTTTTTTCTCACCTATTCTTGCACCTCTCTTTCTCTTTAAAAAAAAAAAAAAAACCAAACAAAATCAACAAATTCTAGATATGATATATTTTAAAATTTACTTGTCCCATTCTCGTGAAATAAAACAGAATTCTGTTTAAATGTTCCATAACACACATGACTTTGATTAAAACAAATAGGTAAATTTTTTATCTTTCCATCATTAGTGTGTGCTAGTGGAGGCAAAAATTGTTGAAGGAGGAAACTTTGTGTAAATCTAAAATAGACAGATCTAAACCATTGTCATTCTTAACATAGAAAAATCCATATATAGTAGAATACAGGTAGATTTGCCATTACAATATAAACAAGACAAACTTTATGATGCTATGTGAATTTTGATATTATGATATGTAGGAAATGATTTGCAGAATCTCTGTAGCAGCTTGGTATTGACTTTGAGTGTAGGTGATTGAATCTTAGGAGGAGGGAAAAAGAACAAAATAAGTTAGGTTCATACATTGCCTAATTTGAGTTTGGGATGAATAGTCAGGAATTATATTTATTAGGTGATGCTAAATTGCAAGTTTAGGTGGCAAAGATAGTCTGGATGATGAATTGCAAAAGGATCTTAAAAGACTGTGAGATAAAATGGCTGATAAAATTTAGCATGAATGATGGTAAAGCAGTGCACGTGGTGGTGGAGACTGGGTGAACACTTTTAACATGGTGGGCTCTGGGTACCTAGGACAGAGGTCTTAGAGTCATGATAGTTCCCAGATAAGATCACCTCAGTAGTGCTAAAAAAACCCAAACCCCAAAATCCAAAACCAAACCCCCAAATCCCTTCACTTATACTAGAAATTATTAGGAAAAGAATAGAGCACAAAAAAGGCCAACACGGCCAGAAATGAAGAGAGCAGAAATGAAGGGACGAGCAGGAATTACCCTTTCACTGGGGTAACCTTGAGACAAGAGGAAATAGGATTGTGGGGAAGTTTCACATCTTAAAGCAAATGGTGGGGAGATGAAGTATATGGACCATCTTGAGGAAAGTGCATGCAGCATGGGGGCCACATATCCCAGGAGGCCATATTCCAGAAGGTCTCTGAGCTTGGTAAAATCAACCAAGAATATCCTCAGGTGCAACAGCCAGAGCAGAGAGAGTCCTGCCCTGTCTACAACTACTCAGACACTCCATCCTCCAGCTCATCTGAGTTAGCTGCTGGAGAGGGACAGATGACAGAGGTGCACGCATAGACAGAGCAGCTACGTCGTGTGGATAAGCTTAGGTAGGGTGTCAGGTGGTAGCATTGGGGGGTTACAGAGTAACAAAGTGGAGAGGGATGTGCTGAGCTCTTTTCCGTGGTCTCCAGTGACAGGACACGTGGGAATGATTCAAAGCTGCACCACGGGAGGTTCAGACTGGACATTAGGAAGCATTGCTTTACCAAGAGGGTGGTCAAACACTGGAACAGGCTTCCTAGAGAGGTCATTGATGCCCCAAGCTTGTCAGTGTTCAAGAGGCATTTGGACAATGCCCTTAATAATTTGCTTTAACTTTTAGTCAGCCCTGAAGTGGTCAGGCAGTTGGACTAGGTGATCCTTATAGGTCCCTGCCAACTGAAAATTATTCTGTTCTGTTCTATTCCATTCTATTCTGGGTATTCCCTTGCCACTTGAGGTGGAGGAAGGCCCCATTTCCAAAGCTTGCTCCCTGAGGTGGTGCAGATTTTGGTTAAGGAATTGCAGCAGTGACCTTCCTCCAACTTTCCTTTCTGCTCATGCCAGAGAGTGGGAGATGAACTCCTAGAGCAGGAGTAGTCAGCACATCTAGCTATAGAAATCGTGTGGGAATTGTCCTTTTTTTCCTCTTCTGGCTACTGTGGGACAGAGGGGCTACTGGGGATATGGCCACTTGGTCCAACCAGTGTTGCTGCTCTTATGTTCTTATATATGGCTGGGAGGTAGTATGTTCGACAGATTGTTGAGGTTTCTTTGTTTTGTACTGATTTTGGCTGGGATAGAGTTAATTTTCTTCACAGTAGCTGGTATGGGGCTGTTTTGAATTTGTGCTGGAAACAGTGTTGATAACACAGGGATGTTTTCGTTACTGCTGAGCAGTGCTTACACAGAGTCAAGGCCTTTTCTGCCTCTCACCCCACCAGCGAGGAGGCTGGGGGTGCACAAGGAGCTGGGAGGGGACACAGCTGGGACAGCTGACCCCAACTGAGCAAAGGGAGATCCCACACCATATGGCGTCATGCTCAGCATATAGAGCTGGGGGAAGAAGGAAGAAAGGGGAACATTTGGAGTTACAGCATTTGTCTTTCTAAATAACTATTACGTGTGATGGAGCCCTGCTTTCCTGGGGATGGCTGAACACCTGCCTGCTGATGGGAAGTAGTGGATGAATTCCTTGTTTTGCTTTGCTTGTCTGTGGCTTTTGCTTTACCTATTAAGCTGTCTTTATCTCAACCCACGAGTTTTCTCACTTTTACCCTTGCAATTCTCTCCCTCATCCCACTGAGGGGGAGTGAGTGAGCGGCTGTGTGGTGTTTAGCTGCCTACCAGGGTTAAACCACAAGAGTTTTTTAGCAGACCTTAGATTTTTTCATGACTTATAATACCTGAGAATGGAAAATTAAGCTTATTCCAGCTTAAGTAAATTTTTATGAAAAACCATAATATTATTCAGTTTGCAGTATGCTTTGACGAGCCTGTGAAAAGCAAAAAGGAGAAAAAGATGGTGAAAATGTCAGGTGAAAAAAAGAAACTGGCGGACACAAGCAGGCTCACCATGCCTTAGAGGAGGTATGCATACAGTCAGACCAACCCTTTTTAAAGATTTCTACTTAAGATTTGTTTCAGGATGAACATATAGCAGTAGGTGATTGGATTTATTGCCTTGGGAACCTTGGTTAGAGAGTGATGAATCAAATTGTCTTCTCACAGTGAAGTGCAGTCGTCTTTACTAAGGTTGGTATGTACGGCTTTCTGCAGCTTGTCGTGCCTTGCGGACTTGGATTATTAGCACCAGGGACTCATGAAACAGCACAAGTGGTTTCTGTAATCTCTCGCTAACCTCAGCGGGTATGTGTTTCACCTGCAATGCCATGTGCTTTAATGGACAGAAGTTCAGCCTGGAAACAGCCTTTTAGATGCCCTCTTCTTATGAGTTTTTGATCAAGACAAATTACTATCGTATTGGCAGACAAGCAGTAAAATGAGACTGCTTTTAATTGTGCTTCATAATGACTTTGGAGCTCTTCTCACCTTATCTCCATAGGTCTTTATCACTGCGCATGTTCAAAATCTGTTCTTTAAAGTACCTTGAAGTCTGAGAACTCAGGGAAGTGCTTCATTGACTAGATAATGTCTCTCCTGAACCCTTTTACTGGTGAACCCAGGCTTTTCTTTCACAGCTGTTATCATGATAGCAGCAATTTTGACTTAAAGATCACATATGCTGTGTACATGTCATATTTTATGTTCACTTTTCCAATCTTTATCTCCCCTGAGGGATCAGTATTCACCATGGAGAGTGCCATGTATTTAGCCTTGACTTAAGCTAAATGCCTGCCATAAAAATGTGTAATTTTAACAGGGGGGGAAAAATTAAGCATTTTCCTTTTTATGTAACTTGCAATTGGTTGCATGCAGCATGTTATACCACCAGTTGTGTGCAAAAAATCTGTGTTGTTTTGAGGCTACTCCATATGAGTTATGTCTGAAAGCAGCCCAATATAGTAGGTCTTTCCATCTAGCTATTGCAGTTTGTGGAACACTAGTGTCCCTTATTACGGAATTGAATGGAATAAAATATGTATTCAATTTCTTAATGTAATTTTACTCTAATTAGATAGGGAAAGGAAACTACTATCTATAATTGTTTTACTGCATAAATCTTTCATGGCCACAACAAACCCTTGTGGGAAGAAATACAGTCTTCCTTCCCCTTCTCCCTGAGTCTTCCCCTGCTGTCATCTTCTTCATCTTGCCTTCTGGTTTTGTTTTTTGAAGTGCCAAAGCAGGGAGTTTCAAAAGCAAAGAACCAGAGACAATAAAAACATGTTTCTTTTGTTTCACACATACAAAGCAGTTGTCTTCTGGAGGCAGAAACTGCAACTCCCTTAATAACTGGTCTTAATCTACTATATTGAGGCGATTAGTCATATAGATATTTCTGGACTACTTCTACACTAAATGCACCTAGGTCAATATCACAAAAGACCTGCGTTCGCACCATTAAGGATGATATGAAACATTTCATAATGATAAATAGCGTGCACCAAATGATTTTCTGAATACTTATGTTCCTGTACCACTTCATCACATACAAGTTGCTGGTGAACTTTAAGAATTGATTCTAGAAAACAATTTAGTAAAGGTAAGAACTTGTAGCTGCATCCTCTCCTTTTAGGGTGCAAGAGATCAGAAGGGGTAGGTCTGGAGAACAGCATTTCATCTCATGACAGTCTTCTCTGGTATTTGACTGCAGTCTTACTTGTATAAGGCAATTTTAGCTTTTTAGATTACTAGGTTTAATAAAATCCAAAACAAAGAAATATTCCCAGAGTGGAAAGAAATCACAATATAATTTTACACAAGCTTAGGAACATCAATAAGCAGTAGATGGGACTGCTGTGGATTGAATTGGAAACCGTCTTTTAGAATCCTGTCATTGTGGCAGATAAGCACCACACAAAATGTAGCTTTAATATTGAAACCTAGAAACATTGCAGCTCAAAGAGTTTTTATTAAGGAAGCTGGAGTATTGCTTTGCTAGCTCACTTGAAAGGGGTTTATAGATATGTTTCATAATTATATTCTTTGTGTTAAAAGTAAAATTAGCCTGCAAAACACTCAGAAGAGACATTTGGAGTTTTATAGTCAATGTTTATTTGTCCAAAAGAGTGTCTTTCTGGACATCCTGGTCTAGTGTGAACTATGACAGAACCAAAGCTGGTATTTACATTCAAGTTTCTTGTATCTGTCTTCTTCAGGACACAGTTTTCAGCGTGTGAAAGTGGGACAAGTGTGATACCAAACCACTGCATGATGCAGGAAAGTGTGTCTAGAAAAACTGGAGGATGGCAAAAAGGATCACAGAGATCTACTAAAGTAGAAAGCAGTCACTGTCCTGCTTCCTCTCCCTCTGCCCCCGCCCTTGTTCAGAGATGTCCATTTCATTCCAATACAGAATAAAACTCTAGATCAAACCCTGAAAACTTTCATGAAATATAATTATTTGTAGTCGTCTCAAATTCTGAGTAGGATTTGGGAACGAGGTCACGAGAATGAACATGACTCTCTTACCTCGTATAGGGCTTCCATGGAGTTGTTCGTATCACTTGTCATATTTCAGGTAATTTCCATGGAGAAGAAAATGTGTTCACAAAACAGGGTGGGCATCAACAGTGCTGTAGTAATGATGCAGGTGTGTAGGATTCCTAAATACTGCCTGAGTGGTGATTGCATTCGATAAAAGAATTTGAGGGATTGGAAGCAAGTTATATACTATATTCACTGGGATTTGCATGTTGTACTAGTGTTTTGATTATTCAGATAGTTTTACAAATCTGTTTTGTTTACTGTAGTCAGATTATACTAACCAAAGCATGCCTGTGAACACACTGCAGCGGGCATTTAGGTAAAAGCAGTAATATTTCACTACCATGGTGGGTGTATACTTTCTGGAGGTGGAAATGATGCCCTTAGATGCAAACATGGTAATCCTGAATTTTTTTTTCCCTGAAACTTCAATAGTTGCTGCAATTAAAATCTTAGATGTTGCACACGGAGGAAAGTGTTCGTTGTTGAAAAGATATGGGGGCTAATAAAGCTGCAGTAGTTCCTAATTCTGATTCCTAACACAGCCTTTTGTTTATGCTGTGAGAAACAGGGAACAAACAATGTGCCATCTTGTGGCTTCCGTAGCCACTGCAGTTAGTTTAATAGAGAGTGGTCAAGCATTAGCTGAAATATTTGTCATGTCCTTTCTTTTTAACTGATGAGTTGCATACAAGCTCTGGTTGAGAGAAGAAGTGGGATATGGGACTCTCTTTGGAGAGGAAGAATGTTGTAGGCCACTGGATATGTATTGAGGTGAAGAATTAGAATTAGGGTATTTTGACTTTTTTTTTTTCTCCCTAGTTTTCCACCAGATAATGTCATCCTTGAAGCAATTTACTATAATTGTTCTTCATTCATCTAAATGTAATGCTCTTTGCAACAGTAAAGTTGGCTTCTGTTTGTGTATTCTACTTGTACTCTATAATTAAAACAATTAACACACTGGCTGCTGTGTCTTTTAGATGGAAGCTTTCAGCAGTGTATAAACAAAAGGTCACAGCTTAGCTGGGTGCATTGTTTTACTTGACTGGCTTCAATATAGACAATCAAATATGTTATTTTTCTATTGCAAACAATGTAGCAACGATCAGGTTTTATCTGGATTATGGAGAAAGGCAGTGTAGTAAAACAAAAAAAAAAAAAAACAAACCAAATTATTTTGCAGCCCTAGGTCATATTTTTAAGAAAACCTTTGTCCTCCTTGTGATTCATTTTGTGGCATATATTGATGGTTTACGTATGTAAAACTGTGAAACAGAATCTTTCAAGAAGAACTAAGATGTCTTTAAAGAGAAACATTGAGTTATAGCCAGTAAGGCTCTACTGCAGTGTCAGGAAGGATACCTCTGAGCCACAGCAGCAGAAAATGTGGCAAATAATGGGGCATTTGTGTGGGCAGGAGTCAACTGACAGATCAGTTCATGTATTAAGAAACATGCCAGACCACTTTCACGCAAGCTCTCTGCAGGGTGACCTGCTGTTTCCAGGAGAAGGAATGAAAGGAGAGGACTCCCTTTGCTGTGATACCATCTGCAGTGGGAGGGAGTATTGCAGAGAGAAGTAACAGTTTCAAAAAGCAAAAGGGGGTGGTAGATATATGGAAGGAAGCAAAGGATGTGGCTTTCCAGGGTTTTGTTCCACACGGCTGCCTCAGAAGCTCCGGTGACAGAGAGCGTGACCAGAAATCCAGCTATGACCAGAATGATGATACTGCAGTTCTGGGAGATCATAATCTCTACAAATTTGAAGCATTTCCCTTACTTTTAGAAGAAATGGTGTATCTGAAAGTGGTATTTTTTCCTTTCTGAGATGAGTAAAACCAGTATGCATCAGGTATCTGAGGGATAACAGTACCAAAGTCACAGACCACACTGATAACTGGAAGGACTTAGTAATAATTTTTTGTCTTTTATATAGCACCTGCAAATTTCCCCGTCTACATAATCTTACTTTAGGTGTCATCTGTACAGATTAGCTTGATTCACAGATGAGCATTATAAGCCAGCTTTGACCAGGTCATTCAGTACCTGCATCCGTTCTTCAGTGTAAAAATTAACAGATAACATAGGGGGAAGTAAAACAGCTGCACTATGAACAGGCACTGAGACTTCAGAATTTCAGCATAAACTATAGATCTATTAACCCTTGAAACGCCTGCAACTGGCAATGATTTATTTTCATATCAAGGTTTATTTGCATCTTACTTTCTTCATCTACAGGACACCTTAATGGCAATTTTTTCTCTATATTAAAATATTAAATAAACAAACCCCGCTTGTTCATATTTAACTGTATGATAAAACCTTGTGAAAAAAGGGTAGGTTTTGATCTCTTTAAATTTTATCCAGATGAAGTCATTAACCTCCCTGTTTACTAAATCTACATCCTCTCTTCTTTGAGTGTTTGGGAAAGTTTGAAATTCATATTTAACCACCCTTCTTGAGGAAACCCTATTGGAACATAGACTTTCACTATCTTGCTAAATATTTACCTACTTCTGAATTTCTTTTTATGGAGAGGTTGTCTGACAGGTTTATGACGGAACAACTGTGGCAGGATATGGAGAATTCAAACGTCCTTGACTCTCTGCAGTAAGTTTAGAGTCTCGTTGCTTGAAAAATATACAAAATGTTGAATGAGAACTGAAGACTTAAATACATTCATACTTTTGAGAATGATCCTGTTATGTCAGATCAGAAGTATGAAAGAGCAGGATAAAGAAAAGCTTTCTCTTTATCTGTACGAATACTTTTCAGAATTCAGAACTCTGTCTCATATTCTAAGAGAAAGTGTGTTGCACTTTTGCAGTTATTCAACTATTGTGCAAGCACTGGTCAAGTCAGAGCACAGTTGGATCTATCTTGGTTTCAGCCAGAATTTGGCACCGAGATTACTTGACTCTGTCTGATGGTTTGACACCTTTGTGTGGCTCATTCCTTCAGCTAGATTATTTTTGCACATGTTTCTAATCAGATATCACTTCATTATTGCTGAACAAGAAGGTTGTGAGCTTTTAGATATTAATCTTGGAAAACCAGCAGCATGATTTGGCCTTTATGAGCAAATGCAATTTCTCTTTAATCTCTGTATTGAAATGAAACACAGAGATTATTTGCAACACATGCTTCAGTGTGAAACTTAATACTTGGAAAAATGTTCTGTCCCGGTGGTCATAAATTCACCTTTGAAATTTAAAAGGGAGTCACACAACTACTGGGCAACAGAAAGGCAAACTTTCTTATACAAAGAGCTCAAAAGTACAAAACGCAAAAAATTATGGAATGAATTTGTGAAAAATTAGAAAGTATTTGAGATCCAGCTCAGGAATTTGTAGTCCAGGTCATAGAATCATAGAATGGCTTGGGCCAGAAGGGACCTTAAAGATCATCTGACTCCAGCCCCCCTGCCATGGGCAGGGATGCCACCCACTAGACCAGGTTGCTCAAGGCCCCGTCCAACCTGGCCTTGAACACTGCCAGGGATGGAGCATCCACAACCTCTCTGGGCAACCTGTGCCAGTGCCTCACCACCCTTTGAGTAAAGAATTTTTTCCTAACATCTAATCTAAGTCTCCCCTCTCTCAGTTTGAAACTCTTTCTTGTGCTGAGAGCTCCAGAGCTGGATGCAGTACTCCAGGTGGGGTCTCATGAAGGCAGAGTAGAGGGGGAGAATCACCTCCCTTGACCTGCTGGCCACACCTCTTCTGATGCAGCCCAGGATACAGCTTTCTGGGCCGCTAGTGCACATTGCTGGCTCATATCCAGCTTTTCATTCACCAGGACCCCCAAGTCCTTCTCTGCGTGGCTGCTCTCAATGAGTTCTTCCCCAAGTCTGTACTCATGTCTGGGATTGCCTCGACCCAGGTGCAGGACCTTGCACTTGGACTTGTTGAACCTCATTTGGTTCCTATGGGCCCACTTCTCAAGCTTGTCCAGGTCCCCCTGGATGGCATCCCATCCTTCAGGCGTGTCAACTGCACCACTCAGCTTGGTGTCATCTGCAAACTTGCTGGGGATGCACTCGATCCCGCTGTCTATGTCATTAATGAAGATATTGAAAAACACCGGTCCCAAGACAGAGCCCTGAGGGACACCACTCTCCACCTGGACATAGAACCATTGACCACAACTCTCTGGATGCGTCCATCCAGCCAATTTCTTATCCATCGAATAGTCCACCCTTCAAATCCATATCTCTGTAATTTAGACATAAGGATGTCGTGTGGGACTGTGTCAAAGGCTTTACAGAACTCTAGGTAGATGACATAAATTGGTCTTCCCTTGTCGACTGTTGTAGTGACTCCATCATAGAAGGCCACCAGACTGGTCAGGCACAATTTGCCCTTGGTTAATCTGTGGTGGTTTACTCGGATTATCCCCTTGTCTTGTATGTGCCTCATAAAATGGAAAGAAACTAGAAGGACAAATATCTCCGTGAGTGTGAAATATTGTGGAAAAAAAATGGGTAAGGGAAAAGAAAAAAAAAAAAAAAAAGGAAAAGCAGCAAGCTGAGTGGAGAGTATTTTAATAGTAATATACTATGTATGTGTGTATACTACAGAAAACATTTCTGATATCTTAAATATTATTCTCTATATAGATAAATGTATAAAGGTTTCAAACTCATATGTTGATATTTAAGATTCATAGCATATATACCCGTTGTTTAGGTTTTAGAGCCCTCCTTAGGAGGACTGCAGTCCATGCTCCTGCTCAAAGCTGCCTCAGTAATGATTTTAGAGACTGCCATTGAGGGCTTTGTCCAACCTGGTCTTGGAAACCGTCAAGGATGGAGACTGCACCACCTCTCTGGACAGCCTGCTCCAATGCTTAAATTCTTGTAGTGGTTTTCAGGATGTCAGCTGTGTGCCTTTCCTTCAGATTTTTTTGCTTACAAATTTGAGTCTCCAGTTTGATTCAGTTGGCCCTAGTTGAGCCCAGAAAAGGAGAAACCTGCTGTGAGACTGATGTTGAAAAAACATCTCTAGAAAGACATCATTGCTCTGCCATTTAACACATCTAATTTATTTTATTTAGTTTATCTAGCAATTTTTAGGCCACTTATTGTCATTATTCTCTCTTCTAATTTATTTGGCCCTAGTTTTTTATCTGTTATTAATAGCCAGGAACTGATTTAATCCTTCCTTGCCCCAATCCACAGCGCTTTGCTTAATGTATATTAGATTACTCTGTGCCAGGATTTTTCCTTTTTTTCTGAAGATACTAAATAACTGCAAGTTATATTTAGCTCTTTTGCACACTTTCCTTTTTTTGAACTACATGCCTGATCTCAACAATGAACTTCCAAAAACTTCCTGTCTTGGTTTAATTCTTGCAGTCTGTGGAGGAATAGGAAGTGAATATCCTTAAGTATAGAAAATATTGAAGCCAAGTGAGGAAATGTAGGAAACAAATCAACAATTGCTCAGTTTATTTTGGAAGAAATGTTCAGGAATGTGATACGGGCTTCTAAATTTCTTAAATGTTTTTGAAAATTTTTCTCTTACTTAGCAAGTGTTAGCAGTTCTACAGGCAATCATATTCCTAGGCCAAGTGTACAATATTGAAAAATACAAGTTGTTTTTGCTTAATTTTTAATCCTATTTTTGTGATTCTTGTAGTGCTTTGTGGTCTGTACAGTGACCTTTTCAAGTATGCAATCACTTGAAAACATACTTTTAATAATGTACCTGTTTTGGTGTGGGTTGAGTGTCTGTAAAATCAGTGAACATGAATTAAGGGGACACAAGCTAGCATATCCAGGTAGTTATATGCAAAATTCAATAGATAAAATTATTGTATTTTCAATATTATTTTTGAAACCTGGAAAGTTCCTATCACAAGGATATTCTGTGTATTCATTAAAACTGTTTCAGAAGACTGCTAGACTAGTATGAACCTTAAATATTCATGTATTGTCTTGGTATTTGGGAACAACACTTCAAGGGAACTCTACAGGAGAGGGGGAAAAAAAGATGGTTCACTCATTAAAGTCACTTTTAAAATAAATTTTTAGCAAAGATAATATTATTTACTAAGACCATGTTGGAAAGTGGCAGGTTTTATATTTTTAATCATTTGAAACTGCTTTTAATGAATCATTATGTTTAATTAGTACTTTTGCAAAATGTATTGAGGTTTGTTGTATCCATTATTTTGAAAACTACTTCAAGGCTGCCTTTTTTAAATGCATTTGGTCAGAAAACAAATTAATAAGGAATTTTAAAATTGGTATATTAGCACTAAAAATAATCAAAGTTGCATTTAAATAAGGTTAATTTAAATATGAACACGCTTTGTGTAAATAGAACTGTTCTTAATAATCTGCCATAATTCATTGACTGGGATCAAAAGAATTTAAAAATGGCTTTCACATCAGGTTTTAACTATCACTAAGGAAAAAAAAAAACCTTAATTTGAGAAGTCTGGACTTCAAAGTATTCTTAAATTTCTTTTTGGTAAAAATCTTGCTTGATATCATAGGGAAACTAAATTTGTATACTACAAGTGCAGTAGATGAGATTTTCCATTTGGATTTTATAGCCCCTAACTCTGGGTTGACCCTCAGAACTTTAAAAAAAAAACATAGAACTGATAAAAAATATAGAACTGATAACACTTACTACTATCAGAATTGCTTCATTCTACCTATGCAAAACTCCATATCACTTGAAGGGGGGAAGGATTCCATTGAGCTAGGAAGTCTGTAAGATCCCAGTGTCGGGGATGCTTGCAAATGCTGGCATAAAGAATCTTGCTGAAAGCAGGGCTGCTGGAGAGACCGGTGTACTAAAGTATGTTATCATACACACAGCATAGCTATGGGCTTTCAGGTATTACATGCAGAGTCACTGTCCATAGGCAGGCAGGGATATTACTGCAAGTTGCACAGATTTTTCCTGTAGCAAGGGCTCTGCTATGAGAGAGACTAAATTTGACTGAAGCTGCGCCTCAGGCTTATGGATTGTATCTCAAAAAACTGGGAAACAGCCCAAATTAACTCCTGCGGACTGCTTGGCTCCTTACATGAACACCACCATGCCACCTTCCCAGTGTCTTTCTGCAGTTTCCCTTGGCAGTGAGGTTTAACCTGGATGCACAAAGGCACTCAGGGCAGAATAACCCAGGGAGCTAGTGCCAGGCAATTATTGTGCTTCAGATTTGAGCGTTAGCTCCATTTAATGATGCCTCTGCTATGCAGACAATCTCTCAGAGGCACAGCACAGACTTTCATCTCTTGTTTTGTTCTGTATTTGCTGAAGTTCAGCTCTTAACACCTACTACTGCAGAGACTTTGCCAGTACAGAATCACTAAATGAAAGGGCTTTTTGTTTGGAAACTCATATTCCCTTGTTTACTGTTTTTATTAGTTACTAACAGCAGAATAAAATGAAATCTGATGTTGTCATTGAGAATATTCAGTAGGGGGAAAAATTATCATCAGTCAAGTGTACGGGTTACAATAACATCGACTCATCTGTTTATTTTAGAATGAGTTATATTGTCACCATTCTGCTCAAAACAAACATCAAGGGTGATCGACAATGTGTACTTAATGGTAACCATCCTTTGTCCATATTCGAAGATATGCTTCAAAAAAAAAAGTTATAAAATATTTTAAAGGCTCTAAAAGAAGTAATGCGTTTTACATCTAACCCATGTTTATTTATTTGCTGGTTTTATTATTACACACTTTATCTCATTATTTTTAATATCAACATGAGTATAATAAATGAAATTCTGTGCTAATTGGTTGCATACTGTTATTAAGATACTTAGACTCTGGACTGCCACAGGACAGGCTTGGGAAGTAAAATCCAAGGCCTATTAAATTGCAAATCCTAGTTTCTTTAATGAAGTACAAAAATTAATTAACATGAATTTGGTAGATCCAGTCATAGATGCGCTGGTGACTGGTGGCTGGTTTCCCCTTTACAGCACCATCCAAGCTGTGTTTAAAAGTGTCTTGGCTAGCGTATCTTCCTTTTAATATGTTTATCAACCCTCAGTCGGATGCTGAAGCATCTTGTAACAGAAGTGCTACTTAGTTTTCATTAGAGAATCTCTTGGTGAAGATATGATAACATATTTCTCAGTATCTGTAATATCTAAATGCGCACAAGAAGGCGGCTTGGGAAATGCCTTTCTCTTATGACAGAAATAGCTATAATAGCAGAAACATGATAAGATGTGAGTGTCAAGATGTCTGAGCCAGGGGAATGGGAGTGTAACCAGAAACTTGAGGAATGGCGGCTGAAATGAGCTGATGTGGAGAGTGAAGGAGGGAAAGGTGGAGGCGGAGGAGAGCAGAACCAGCAGGAGCAGCTGCACGGAGGACAAAGGAACCCATACCCGATACAGCACACTCTCTGGGAATCCGAATCGAGAGGATTTAGAAAAAAGGCAATATTTATTTTTATATTATTGATGCTATAACAAACAAATTATATATTTCATACAGAAAACATGTATTATAGGTGTATGTCAAGGAAAAAGCTTGATTAGGGTAAGTTAGAGATTTAGTACAAAACAAAGTTACTTAGCTGGAGAAAGTCATTATAATTATTCTGTCGTAGCTATCACAACTGAGCGTGGTATGCAGAACCGATAGCACCTACTACTATTAGAACTGCTTGATTCTACCTATACAATCTCTTTTCAGTCTGTAACTTTGACAAAGTTTACATGTTAAGCTAAAATCTTCCGTGCTCTGTTTCTGTGTCTCAGGCTAATTGGTCTGATCATTTGTGTCTGTGTTTTCACAGTTTTAGCCAGAAAGATTTATTCATTTATGCACTGATATTAGGGAGTGAAAAAACATTATTTATTTTCAAAAATAACTCACTAAGCCTGGAATCCTTTTCTGTATTCCTGATATTCCAGCACTTCTAGCAGAGCCAGATGACTTTCGTTAAGGGTAGTCCTTCTGAAAATGCAAACAAATTTGGCTGTGTTACAATCCAGAGTTCACACAGGCTCTCTGTGTATTTGCTGGAGATAATAATTAAGTCTTCAAAGAGCTATTTTTTCTTGCATATGCTGAAGGTTCTTGTTGCTCCTCCTGCTAACCAAAGTACATGGGTACTCTTTTCCCAGGGATTAAGCATGATTAGCTTCAAGATGAAATCAGCTTTTCACTGTAACAACTGCTCCATCCTTGGACGCATTTGTTCACTGGAACTGAAAGCATGGTCTTTCTTTTTTATGCCCCAGAATAATAAGCCAAACTGAGAAACAGACTGTATTAACTTGGGAACAGCACTGTGTTAACACAGCTACATTTTGAGTCTGAGTAGATTAGAAACTGGGCACTAGTTGTTATATGAATCCATCTGTCTTAGATGTATTCTGGGAAAGAAAGGGTAAGGAGAGTGCAGCTGGGAACCAGTAAGGCAGAGGGCAAACATGATCTCTCTGATAACAAACTCTAGGGCAAATCAGAGCACAGAGAAATAACAAAAAAACAAACAAACAAAAAACAAACCTAAAACCTAAACCCACCTTCACACTAATCTTGGATGCTTGATTTATCCACGCTTGATAATTCAAGATTTGCTCAGCCTTACAAAGCACACGAAGTATATAAGAAAATTCATGTTGACATCAGTTACGTTTTTTTGATCTTGCTGCAAATTAGACCCAAAGCTTTCAAATTGAATAGTGAGAAAATTAGGCATATGCAATGACCACATGTGATAATGTTGTTTTAAATGGCTTCCCCAGCAGAACATAGAAACACTTTGGCAGAAGAGGGGGTCAAAGCCAGCAGTCAAGGGAATGATTTAGTTATTTTAACCTTAAGATCTTCTTGATTATCTGCACACACTCTCTGTTCTGGTGCAGATAGAGGTCTTGAAAACAGTTTCATTCAGATAACCCTAATTTATTTCCAGAGGAGAATGGACAAAATAAAGTTCAGATTCCTAGTCTTTCCTTAGCTATCACGGAACATATATTTTCTTCAGACCAAGGAATGTGCTTTCCCCAGTTAAACAGTAGGTACACATGATGTTCCATATGGGTAAGTGACTTTAATGATCATTCTGAAAAGCTTAATCAGGTGGCAAATATAACATCTGTTTACATATCTCCATTAGAGATAACTAACATTCTTTTCAAAGTCACCCTCAGGGTCTAGGGAGATAATATCTTGGGATAACTCAGTGGTTCATTACTGGAGAAAATGAGGATTATTCTTTTTGTAGTTAACATCAATAACTACAGAATTGCAAAAGGTCTTGTAAAATATGGAAATTACCATAATCAGAATGATTTAGAATCTGATGAGATCTGGTTCTAGAAGCAGAAATGTGACTGCAACGAAGATGGAAATACTAAGGACCAGATTCTGAACTGCTTTTGACTGTTTAAATATGGTGTTCATTTGCACATGGGGAGGGAGACAGACCTTTAATTCCCTGTATCTTCTCATTAGATGTCCCCAGTGCAGCACATATGTGCTAAGCTATAGTTCAGTGCATTGTTCAGTGCCCAGCCCAGCTTTGTTCTGGTGATGGTGTCATTCAGCCATTTGTGAGATAGGGTTAGAGTTACAAGCCCAAGCAAACAGGGGCCTTTCCTCATTGAATGAGTTTTGCTTATTATAAATCAGCTAAGTGGGCTTTAATGTCCCACCAAGCTTGTAGATTTAAACATGAGGTGAAATTAATTACTTTTCAGGATTGAAACTAAATTGGGTCTGAGTTGTTGCCTTATGAATGCTATGATATGTTTACATTTTACAGGTGAATTGGCAGATTTTATGAGAAAAAATATAATTGAAAATAATTGCCACATTGGCAGTGTTGGCTATATTGTGGTGAGCACTTTTCTTGCAGGTCAGTTCTATTAAAATATCACAATCCCAGACAAAACCTATGTGCTATTTACTGATCTTTTTGCTGTGTTTGAGCCCACTGGTTTATGCTGAGCCCTCTAGGCCACTTGTGAAGCAAAGTTCTCTTCCCAACCTCTTTTTTCTGATGACCAAACCTGCTGTTAAGGTCCTACTATCACAATTCTTCCACGTATCCTTATATCATAGAATCATAGAATTGTTAAGGTTGAAAAAGACCCTTAAGATCATCCAGTCCAACTGTTAACCTGTCACTGCCAAGTCCACCACTAAACCATGTCCTCGAGCACCACGTCTACCCTTCTTTTAAATACCTCCAGGGATGGAGACTCAACCACTTCCCTGGGCAGCCTGTTCCAATGCCTGACTACCCTTTCAGTGAAGAAGTTTTTCCTGATATCCAACCTAAACTTCCCCTGGTGCAGCGTGAGGCTGTTTCCTCTCGTCCTATCGCTTGTTACTTGGGAGAAGAGACCGACCCCCACCTGGCTACAGCCTCCTTTCCCCAGTGCTCCAGACTTGTAGGTTCATTGTTTCACAGTTTTCCAGATGTATGATAGTCAAAGCAAAGAAATTTGAACATTGCAAATGAGATTTATAAAATAATACTTTTTTTAAGCTACACTGCCACCCAGTTCCTTCCCTCAACAGATTAACACCCTAATCACTCAGCAGAGTCCTGTACTGACATTTCTTGTTTTCATTCTGGACCCACACTGACAGCAGAGGTCAGCCATGACGTTATTCAAGTAATTACATGGGAGGAGAATGCCTTTCATGAATTGGCTGGAAAGCAGCTTTGCAGAGAAGGAACTGGTGGTCCTAGTGAGCACCAAGTGGACCATGAACCAGCCCTTGCAGCAAAGGAGGCCCCCAGCCTCCTAGGCTGCACTAGGCAGAGCATTCCCAGCATGTTGAGGGAGGTGATCCTTCTCTTCTGTTTCAGACTGGTTCCTTCTCACCTCAACTATTCAGTGATTCTGTGAACTGTGTCTACAGGAAAGTGTATGCTCAACTGGAGCTGAGAATGTTTTATTTGTTTGGTAACTAGTGAGGCTACCACAAAACATATTTTTGACTGCCCTTGAACTATTTACTAATTTCAGTAAATTTTGCTGGATGATTTTTAATCTGGAAAAGACTCTGGAGGTGGCTCAGTTCATCACACGGGGAAAGGTTCAAGAAAACAAGACAGTAGCGCATCCTGTGTATCTATTGCCAGTCACCTGTCCACATACACGCATGGAAAACAAAGATATGTGCCCAACCATTTCTTGTACTAGAGTAAGGAAGAGTGAGGCCAGTCACTTCAGTTTGGTGGTGAAGTACAAAGTAAATGTCATGGAATTTATTGAATTGATGTTATATGTTGTACCTAAAGTAGCATAGTAGATTCTGGATGTTCTGTGGTGGCATTAAAAAAAAAAAGAAAAGTCTGTAATGATGAATCAACATAGTGATTACTGAGGTTTTGTTTTATTCTTTTGCTTCTGTCAAAACTGAAATGTATCCTGCAGTATTTATTTGTCTGTGTTTTGATGCTCAGAGAAAGGAAGAACATGAAACAACTTTCAGTCTACCTTTTAGCAAAGTGATGAGGGTAGGAATCAAATTCCGGAAGGTGTGTGTTTGAGAATGGGGGTAATCAATGTGAAGTGTGTTCAAGTTTAGTTTAGAAGTGACCAGGACCATTAAGTCTTGGTTTGAGGATTTTTTTAATTTTTTTTTTGAGGATTAGCATTTATAGTGTCAGAGCTCCAATATCATCGTTTATCTGCTCTTTTCCATGCCATGTTTTATTTTAGAGTCATAGACAATTCAATCCATACTGAATAACTACTTGTTATCAGCCAGAATGAAGCTACATAAACTTCAGGGTATAAGTACCAAATTTCTAGGCAATTTTTATCACTGCTAAACAAACTAAAATCAGCTTAGGCTGAGATGAGCTCAGGTAAGACACCTTGCACTGCCAGGCTTTTCCTACTAATGGTGAGATCATATTTTTTTGGCTGTGCTCTATCCACTAGTCTTTGGGAACAGGCATCCCAGCACAGAGGGTCTCATCACTGTTGGATGGGATCATCTGTTTTTGCTGGGCATCTTGAGCAGGATCCTCAACTGAGACACTCTGAGGAGTGCAAAGACTTGGTTGTAGGTCAAGATAAATCTGTGGAGTCACATCTAGAATAAGTTCAAGGCTCTGTTAGACTCCATGGCAACCTTGTCTTGGGTGAGTGTCTCAATACATGAGTTGTTGTGGAAAATGAGGTCATACTTCCAGCAGTTTTGTAAATACAGCTTTTATTTTGCTTTTCTTCTTTGAACAGGTAAATCAAATACAATCTGAGTCATGATGTGTGTTTTGTGTTAGTTGAAGCAGAAGGCTGCTTATTTCAGTAAGAGCAAAATATTAACTTCTAATATTGATTTAGTATGAGCCTCTGTTTTAATTGGGCGGGTAGATTGCTTTTGAATGGCAAATACAGATATATTGGCAAAACACTGCTTACAGTTCTTTACAAAAGCCTTCTATCCAGAGAAAAGTGAATCTCAAATGTCTTAGAAGAGAAAAATAATGAAGATGAGTGAAGGTCATAGAAGACATGCAACAGAGAAGTTATTTGCCTTGCTTTATGTGGATAATTGTTTTTTTTAATTTTGCTGCCAAAATTCCAGCTATACATAAATGATTTTATGCCTGTAAAAGTTTTGTAAATTATTTGGCCGTGAGGAGACAAAAATCTCTGAATATTTTCTAAATCTGCACTGGTTACTTTCAACTTGTAACACAAACAAAAATTGTAACACAGAAGGATGCATGTACGTCCTCAAATACCACAGAACACATGGGAGCAGGTTCTCCAGGGACTGTATTTGTGCATTTAATTCCCTGATTCCTTAAATTTGTAGGTTATGATCATGGACACACAGAGAAAAATCCATATTAATGCAACTGCTTGTCAGGGCATTGAGTGGACAAGGGGCTCGCTGGAGGACGGGACCTATGGGGGCTGCCCCAGGGCCAGCAGGTCTGGGCATCACAGCCAGGCCAGGTCCCATCACCTGAACCAGGGAGCAGGGCAGCCGGGGGTAGCCCCAACACAGGCATCAGGCACCTCTGTGGGGAGGGGACTGGGCCAAGGCCAGGCTGGGATGTCAGCCCACGGGTGGGCCCAGCTCAGCAGGGCCCATGGCTGGGCAGAGCAGAGCTGCTGTGGAGCCAGCGACCGCACCCTAGAGGGCAGTCCCTGGGACCAGGACTGATGGCCCCAGGATGGGCTGAAATGGGGTCCTGGTCCACAGCCAGGGTGGAGGGATGCCCTGGGGGAGGTAGGCAGGGACAGTAAGGCCTCATAGTGCCCTCAGGGCCCTGACACGGCTGTCTTCAGATTCTTGTTACATTGTCCTGCAAAACACTCCACAAAGAGTAAAGGATTTAGAAGAAAAAAGATATGCAATTAAACTTTCATACACCTTTCACTCTATTAAGCAAATACTTTGTCAACAAACTTCGAAAATCTAATCCCCTGGCAATCTACTAACAGCTGTCAAAAGAGGTTGATGAAAAATGTATTATTTCTTTTTTAAAAGAGAACGGTCTATTAGTATTTAATGTAAACTAGTGTCCTCTTTTGCCATGTTGAACGTCCTTGGATAATTAATATGAGGCTGATTTACTTTGGATTTTTTAAATTGTTTCTTCAGTTGTCTTACATTCTTTCAGCTTCTTGGCAGTTCCATGGTATGAACTTTCCAGACTGAAATAGTTTGTCTTCACCTGCCAAGATCTACAATCAGTATTTTAAAAAAATAGTTGGGGGTAAAGAATGAGGTAAACGAGGCTGAGTTGACTCTTGCCAACTAGTTGTCTTTGGAAATATGAAACAATTGTCACTTCTATCAAACAATTAGCTTAATTTACATTAAGGTAACCATCTAATGTGGTTTATACTAGCCAGGTGTCTCAAGCAGAGACACCAAAGACTAACTGACCAGTCAAACATCAAAAGACATGCTCTACACTAGAGGACATTTGTTGAGTAAAGGAAGCATTTGCAACACTTGTATAAGCACTAATTTTTTTTATATTTTGGGCAACTTGTTCCTGCGCTTGATCACATTCATGGTAATTTTTTTTTCCTGACATCTAATCCCACTTTGACGGTGCAGCTTGTGTTAATTGGCCTTTGCCTTTTGCTGTGCAACTCTAAAAAGTCTGGCTCAGGCTTCTCCTTAACCATCTACTTAAGAAGAAGGTCAGCTAGATTTGCCCCTTAACCCCTTTCCTGGCCTGAAAATAGCTTTCTCATCCTGTCCAAATACATAGAATCATAGAATGTCCTGAGTTGGAAGGGACCCACAAGGATCACTGAGTCCAACTCCTCTCCTTGCATAGGACAACCCCAAGATCACACCATCTGTCTGAGGGCATTGTCCAAATGCTTCTTGAATGTTCATAGAATCATAGAATCGTTAAGGTTGGAAAAGACCCTTAAGATCATCGAGTCCAACCGTTAACCTATCACTGCCAAGTCCATCTATACCATGTCCTCGAGCACCACATCTATCTGTCCTTTAAATACCTCTAGGGATGGGGACTCAACCACTTCCCTGGGCAGCCTGTTCCAATGCCTGACTACCCTTTTGGTGAAGAAGTTTTTCCTAATATCTAACCTAAACCTCCCCTGGCACAGCTCAAGGCCATTTCCTCTCGTCCTATCACTTGTTACTAGGGAGAAGAGACCGACCCCCCACCTTGCTACAGCCTCCTTTCAGGCAGTTGTAGAGAGCAATAAGGTCTCCCCTCAGTCTCCTCTTCTCCACGCTGAACAGACCAAGTGACTTCAGCCGCTCCTCGTACGCCTTCCCCTCTAAACCCTTCACCATTTTATGGCTCTCCTCTGGACACTCTCTACTAGCTTCATATCCTTTTTGTACTGTGGCGCCCAGAACTCCACACAGTACTCAAGATGAGGCCGCACCAGTGCAGAGCAGGACAATCACCTCCCTCGACCAGCTAGCAGTACAGTGCATCATGTGCTCCAGCCCACTGACCATCTTGATGACTCTCCACTGGACTCACTTCAGTTTGTTCATCTCTGTCTTTTAGTGGGTAGCCCAAAATAGACACAGTACTTCAGATATGCTTTCATAATACTCAGTGGAAGTGAAGAATCACTTTCCTTGATGTCCTTTCTACACACTTACAAATGCACACCAGTATATGGTTTATCTTCATTGCTGTAAGGGCACACTGCTGACTCCTGTTCAACTTGTCCATCAGGACCCACAGCTCCTTCTCTGCAAGCCTGCTTCCAGGCAGTCAATCCCCAACCAGTTTTATTGCATGAGATTATTCTTCCCAGGGTGCCGGACTTTACATTGCCTTCCTTTAACTTCATGAAGTTTTTGTCAGTGTATTTCTCCATTTTGTCAAGATTCCTACAAATGACAGCCATGCCTATCAGTGGATCAACTCCCTCCAATTTGTGAACTGTGAACTTTTTATTTGCTCTATAACCTTCCCATGGACTGACATTAGGAAAACCAGCCTGTAGTTCCCCAGAGCCTTCTCTTGCCTTTCTTGAAGATGGATGTGATGTTTGTCTTTTTCCAGTTATCAGGACTTCTCCTGACACTACAGCCTTTCAAAGATGAGAGAGCTCTCCCTAAAATGTTGGTAAGCTTCCTAAGCACTTTTGGATGCCTCCCGTCCAGTTCCATGGACTTGTGTGCATCCAATTTACTTATGTGGTCTCTAGCTTCGTATTCCTGTATTGTAGGTAGCACTTCCATCCTTGGACTCTGCTACTCATTGTAGGGACTAGGGAGGCTGGAGAGTAGACCTTGCCTATAAACACTGAGAAAGCAAAGTCACTTCACAACAAAGGCTTTTCCATGTCCCCCCATTTTCCTTGGTCTTCCTTGTGTTGCTGGTGTACCTATAGAAACCTTTCTTGTTACCCTTCATGTCCATCTCCAATTTAACTTCAGCTCAACTCCAGTAGCTCTCTTTCTAGAGAATTTCAATAACAAAGAAAACAGCTGGGGAAGTATCTTTGCAAATAACACTATCTGCTCAGATTCGCTATTCCAAAATATTTTCTGAGAAGCACTAAATATTAGACATCTCAAGTAATTATATCCTTTTTCTCCCCAATGACAAATTTTCATTGAACTCTTCCTGTAAAACTTTCTGTATTGCCTTCACAAGGCAATATATACATGGGCTGAAAGAAATCTGGAACACTGTTGTTGATACATGCTCCCTTTTTCCTGTTTTAATTTTTTGCAATCATTATATCTATTTAAGAACATATTTAGAAACAGTTATTTTGGCATAAAAGCAATTCACTAATCAGTCATTAGTCATGAGGGAACAAAATTATGTTTGATTGAAATGGTAGATGAACGTGTCATCATGTTTTGCTCTGAACTAGTTAAAAATATACTTTCACATTTGTGTGAAGTTTGCTTCATATAATTTCAGATTTGCTGTTTAATAAAGACTGATGCTCTGTGCTTGGTCGTAGAGAGAGAAATTCAGGAAAAATGTAGTCCACTCTTCCAGAGTTATCTGCCAACAGCACTGTTTATTTTTCTTGGAAGTACCCAGTTAATATTTATCTGTGCCTTTATTTTCATGTTCTGGACTATGATTATATATACATTATGAAAGAACTATAACTATAGCTTCTACCAAGACTGCAAATGTAGCTTTTTTTATCTACAGACAATGAGTTCCATGAGTTAACAACGCATTTTGAAGGAACATTTCACTATATTTAATTGTTTACCATATTTATTTCCACATCTTTCTTTGGTTTTTCTTTGAGACAAGTAATTTATTCTGTTTATGGCATTCAAGTAACATGTACATATAGATTATTTCTATGGATAAACTGGAATCCTTTGTATAAATAAAGATATTAGTGCATCATACTTTTAAGAAACTTAGTAAAAATAAGAAAATCCATGGGATATTGCTGTCATCTTCATAGGACTGATATAATATAATGTTAGTGAAAGCAAACTGAACAGAAAGTAGTTAACCTGTATCAAAATGGAGTACGAAATTCTATAGCATAGTATGATATTAAAGCCATACTGCTAATTGAATGATAAAGAGGTTGTGGGTTTAGGTGCAACAAGTGGTGTAAAATAATGAGAAAATTGCACAAGGTCTCTCTTGAATTAGTCCTGACCAATGCATAGAACCTAGATGTGATGTAGAGATCATAATGTGTTAAATATCATATCCTTGTAAGAGTGGGAAAAAAAAAATCACAGAAATATTAAAGTTCAAAAAATAAAATTCATACAAATCAAGAAGCTAGTTTCATAGGAATTTTTTAAGAAATTGCTAAAAGAGCAAAATATTTTATTATAATAAGTTAGTATTGTTTCTAAGCAATAAATATCTAGATGTCCATAAACTCTGACAATTTAAATATATGACTATGGTAATGCCTGCTGAAGGTTTTAATGGAGAAAAAGTTAGTATTTTTTAAAGCACCTCAGAAGCAGATAGCTTCTCAAAGAGTCACTGCAACGAGTTAATAGATGAGAAAAATACAAAATAAAAGGGCCACCGAAAAAGATAAAATTATTTTTAAAATCTAAAAGTTGTTTGCTTCACTTTCCACTGTACAGAAATGTTGGAAGTTTTGTATTTTTCTACAAGGAAGAAGTCAGGGAAACTGCCTAAAATCAAAGTGCCATAAAAGAGCAATTTGATTAAATTAATAGTTGCATACTGCTGGGACCATGTGGTTTTAGCCCAGGAAGGAAGTGAAAATTAAAATTATCAAAATGCTAAAACAATGGGTAACCTATCACTTAGGATGCTTTTGGAAATACAAGAATGGAAGATGAAAAATGCAACTTTCTTAAAATAGATTTTAAAGATAATTCAGAGAATTATAGACCAGGAAGTCTGCCTTTACACTACCTAAAATGGTTGAAAATATAACGCATTCTCGCAAAGGAAGAGTCAACATAGCTATTCTAAAGGGAAGACTTTGTCAAAAGACTGTTCTAAGTCCGTGGAAGAGTAACTGTATTTGTGCAGAAAGAAAATATATAAATATAATGTAATTGTATGTATGAACTTTTGACAAAGTTCAGAAAAATATGTCTGAAAAAAATTACAGTAAACTGTAGAAGATGAACAGAGGGTCTGTTCTGGATTTATGATTGCTTAACATGTAAGAAATCTGGAAAAGCAACAGAACTGGATGAGAGTGCAAAATCAGATGAATTAACCTCGACTACAGCTAACTAAAGTTGCAGAAGAAGTTACTGACTCAGCTAACGAGCCCATAGGTGTGAAATGATTGACTCTTAGTCTTCATAAAAAATGAAAAATATAATTTAAATTTAAATATTTGTATATATTAAGATCAGTAATACCTAGATTGTTTTATTGGCACGTTTGAAGTATAGGGTAAATGCTTTATCTATCTACCTATCTGCCTATCGGCCTATCTATCCAGAAACATAGCTTTTTGAAGGATATGTTATCTTTGAAAGAGTCCAAATAGTCACCATTGAGCATATGAGGAACTCTTCAATCTTAGATTGTCCTCTAGATAAAAGTAGTTTCTGATTAATTAGACTTTTTGTTCAATACTTTAGGCCCTTTGGAAAATGAGCTTTGGACTCCAACGTTACTTAGGTTCTTCAATAAATTATTAGGCTTTATATACTGCAGTCAATTATTGTATATACTTTATATTTCATTTACCTGAAGACAACATTCCATTGATAGATAAAAATAGTTTATAGACATTAAGGAACTAAACATGGGTGCCAGCAACATAAACATCACCCTGTGAGTTTGTCAGGCAAATTTTCTTGTAGTCAATGGAGAGGCAAATGCAGCATTATGAAACGATTTTTAATGTAGTCTTGTAGCATAAATGAGTGCAACCTTGTTCAGAAAGTGTCCTTTCTCATCTGTGCTCTAGATAATTGAGTGACACTGACACTAGCTTGAGTTTTTCATCACTTCAAAATTTGTTTGAAAACTGTTAAAGTGCCATTTAATAAATGGACGTTAGAGTCAAAAAGGTCTTTTGGGGTCCTCAAAGAGAATTTAAAAATATTAAATTTTGAAACATTAAGGACCAGATTTCTGAAGGAAACAAAAACTGTTCAGCAAGGTTTTGGGGGTTTGTTTTTTTTTTTGTTTTCTGCAAACACTTTTATATAAGATCCTTCAGAATAGAAAGTATCTGCTTCTGCTTTTGGAGAACAAAGAGTCTTGGTTTACATGTTGCCTTTACATCCACTAATACACAGAAACTACTTTTTTTTCTTAGCCGTGAGTTTGGTTTCATTCATATGTACAGTGCTAGCAAGACTATGGGGATTATCTGGTTTGACCTACTGTATAACATAGACTCTAGAATTTTACCCTGTCAGTCCTGCATTGAGCTCAATAACTTCTAGGTGTATGAAAGCAAAGAGCAATCAGTCCAGGCCCTTGAGGTCACTCGGTGCAGATATGGTGTAATGTTGTAGGTGCTCCAAATAATGCCATTGGACTGTTTTTACTCTTCAAAGTAATGAAGACAGATATTAAGAAAAAATACCCAAAATATATACAAACCTCTTATGTCTAGAGTGACTGTGTTTACAGGTAAAGTTCTTTTCAGTGTAAAGCCATCCATGGTTCATCTTGCTTCTGTGTCTCCCTTTCTTGATTCTTATACTGTCCTTGTTGTATAAATACACAGTACATGGACCTGTATGTAATTTGTTTACAAAAACACGCTAGGATATTTCTGTTTGGGAAATCTTTTTAGACATTGTTTTCAACTGAAATGAAATCTCTGGGGTGGCCAGGTATGGACTGTAGAGAAGCAAGATAGATTTTCATTATTCTTTTAATATTGAATCATTTATGTTCCAATCAAATGGCTTTGCTTTTGTTGTGAAAATTATGTTAGTCACTTAAAACAAGTCGTTATTTTCCAAAGGCTGAAGAATGAGCTTAATAACTTAAATTCTCAGTAATGTATTCTATAAACCTTGTCTTTTTTGGCTGTGCTATATAATCACATCTCTGCTTTCCATTCATCTGCAGTGAAAGCTTACTGCTGGCCCATAACTGTGCCAGAACTGTGCCAAACTCTTTGAAGATGTTGTGTATTATGAACATAATGCAAATAGCTTCATAGGGAAGAAACAATTTGTCATTGTCTCCTAATAAATTTGAGTGAAGTTCTTTCAAAATAACTTTAATGGGAAGCAATTACACCTATGTCATGGTTTAACCCAGCAGGCAGCTGAAAACCACACAGCCATTCGCTCACTCCCCCGCAGTGGGATGGGGGAGAGAATTGGAAAAAAAAAAGGTAAAACTCGTGAGTTGAGATAAAGACAATTTAATGGGACAGAAAAGGAAGGGAAAATAATAATAATGATAAAAGTATATACAAAACAATTGATGCACAATGTAGTTGCTCATCACCCGCTGACTGATGCCCAGCCAGCTCCTGAGCAGCGGCCCCGCCCCCCTGGCCACCCTCCCCAATTTTTGTTCAGCATGATGTCATACGGTATGGAATATCCCTTTGGCCAGTCTGGGTCAGCTGTCCTGGTTGTGTCCCCTCCCAGCTTCTTGTGCACCCCCAGCCTCCTCGCTGGCAGGGCAGTATGAGAAGCTGAAAAGTCCTTGACTTAATGTAAGCACTGCTCAGCAACAACTAAAACAACAGTATGTTATCAACATTATTCTCATCCTAAATCCAAAACACAGCACTATACCAAGCACTAGGAAGAAAATTAACTATATCCCAGTTGAAATGAGGACAACCTAAAAAAGACTGCCTGAGTTGGCTAATTGGCATTCTTTATTTGCTACGTGGACTGCCAACATTGGAGTAAAAAAATACTCCTGCAAAAATTCTAGCTTGGTTATATTGTCCTTTTTTTGTCATGCAATGCATGCAGTTCATATATCTTTATGTAATGTGACTCTGTAATAAAGCTCCTGATTAATTTATTCTATGGATATGTCCTGCATATTTATAGTATGTATACTTTTATTGCTTAGGTTACTATCTGAATGGAGGCCCAATGTAGTTGAATTCCTCTTTCAAAATCAAAAATCACCCATGGTAAATAACATGCTGTTTTATTCCTAATTTAACAGAAAGGCAAATATGAATAATTTAAGGTATTGCATATCTTTATGCAACTGAACTTGGAGGTATGAATTTTAACTATTAGCCATGAACATTTCTTTATATCCTTTTTAATTATGTGCAAAACAGTGTTGGAGTATTAAGCTGATACTGAAGTTCTAAAATGCAGTTCCTAAAAAACTGGAAATGAAGAATCAGGTCTTAAAAAAGCTGTCTTAAATTTGCCAAAGTGCTAGTATTAGACACTGTAAACGGAAGGGTTATTAAAGGGGTTAAAGGTACTCAAGCAAAGGACTTTTTTTTCTCATGATAGTGGGTGGAGGTTCAAGGTCATATTTAAGTATTTTGGGAAAGTCTTGAACCTGGCCCTCTTTGTCCTCAACAGCATGTGAAAAAGAGGCGTCAGGAAGTATTTCCCACATAGAGAAAATGATGGTTGCAACAACCCTTGCTGTTCTTTCTACCCAGTGCACTTAATCTATATTTTCTAAACAGATCTTTTTGCAGTTCCATCTCAGTTATTTTGCTTAATGGCTTTATATGAATCTAGTTTAAGGTGAACCAAAGCACTAAAATAAAGTGCACAGAATTCTCCAGAGGAAAGAACTTCACAAATTATTACACACCTCTACCAGAAAATCGCAGGTCCTATAAAGGATGTTTCTGTATTGGCATGGAAATGCTCTTGTATTTCAGTCTTTCCGCTGCAATTTTATGATTCTTTGATTCACTTGGATGTGAAATTGGTAAACCTGCTGCTCTGTTCTCCACCAGCTTTGACGTGATTGACTTTGACTTAATATTCCCAGCTGAGGGTTGTTTTCTTCTGTTGATATAGTTCCCTTCCAAACCCTTGTCATTTTTCTTTTTCATTGTATCTTGATTTCTGAATTATTGTCCTTATGTTAACCCTAGGACATGCTGCTAACACGGAGAATGGATATGTTTGCATTTGTAACTCCTTAAGCTTTTCTACCCTCTCATAAAAATCAAAAGAACATGTCCTTGATCATACAGGCAGATAAGTTGTGCAGGGAGCTCTGTCTCAGATAGTGCTGTGCTGATATTTTTCTATAAAACTTCAAAGGTTGAGATTCATCCTTTTGTTTAAACGATATGGGGATTGCGCAACTTTTTAAGTATACAAAATATTACTCTTAAACGCAATTGACAGATTTCCAATGAAATTTCCTTAATGGTGAAATTTTTAAATAACAGCCTTTTATTATACTTTTCCTCTGCGTGCCTCTCTTGTCTTGCACACCTGGAGGAAGGGAGGAGTAGGCAGGCCCGAAATAGAAGCTGAGCTGTTTTATTTCAGATGTGTCCTTCCCCACCCCTTATGTTCTGGTTTCATTAAATGAAGCGTTTTTTCATTTTACAAATGGGATAGTCACAGAAATCAAGCAATTTGCCCAAGATTTCCTAGGTACCCTGTGATAGCAATGCATTGTGCCAGATCACTTGGCGCCTAGCCTGATCATGGGCTAATCACAACCAGCCCTTCTAGTCTATGTCACCACTAAGGCTATTATTTCTATACAAACATAACTTCTTTTGACCAAACAAACAAACAAAAAAATAGTTGCAAAGAAATCGCATTTAACTTATTTCCGTAGACTTGCTATCATATTAATAATTGTTCTTATTATTTTTCTTTCTAGAAAAATATTTGTAGACATTTTAGGACCACTAAATAATCTGATCCACTCCATGTTTATTACTCTTCTTTCATCCTGTATTTTTTATGGTTGCATAACATTGCATACTTGGTTGGAGGGAAAAATCTGTTACTACATCTAAATCATCTTCGCCCATGCTTCTAGCTTCCCTTTCAGAACTCTATTAATAATTTTTGTTTCCCATATGCACTTTTTGTTTCCCATATGCACATTTTTGCCCGAAGCAAACTCTTCTCAGCGTTTATTTTTGGTGTATGTCCAACATTACTGTAATCCAGTTACAGTTATTTGTGCTGGTAGAATATCAGCTAAATCTATTTGCTCCATTTTGTCATGCCTACTTAATATTTTAAAAAGAAAATTAGTGAGATTTTTCCACAACAGTATCAGGTCAAACACAGTTCACACAACGTACTGTACAATACTCAGTTTTGCTTTGTGCACCAGTTATTATCAAATTAGGGTGATAGCTGGGCATGTGGATTTGAGCCATGTGTTAATTCAAGTTCATCCAGAAGTGCGTGCCATCCTGCCTAATACAATGGTTCAATTACAGCTGATGAAATTGCATTATCTTTTGAATCCATCTTATCATGTTGTCTAGCAATTAGTTGCACATATACATGCCATATTCAAGTGGTTTTGTCTCACATAGGCAGTGACAAACTTTAAAAAATATTGTGGACAGTTAAATCATTTGTTAATAGAATTTTTTTATTTACAGGTTTGTCTAAATATGAAATATCCTAGAAGTGTCAGATAAGTTCAGGGAAAGTTCAGTGGTGTCAAATTCTTTTGGAAAAAAAAAAACAAAACAAAAAAACCAGCTTTTTCCACATTCTGATAAGAGGCTGTTTCAAATATAGTGTTTTAACAGCATATGAATAAATGGTACAGTCAAGAGGATGCCTTTGCAGTTCTGCCTTGTTCTGGTTGGGGTGTAGTAGGGTTGCTAAAAGGTCACTTACTGCTTTAAAATATAGCACTATGGGGGTTTGTGATAGACATTTTAGTGCTCTGGTACAGGTGGTTTGGTCCAATATTATTAGTGCAGATGTATGTCTGGTCACAGAATGCATAGATTCTTTCTGCTCCCCAACCGTGTTGTAGCTGTTGCTTGCCCTGATTCTTTTTTTATATCTTCTCTTGAGTGGCCTTTTTAAAATTTATATGTGAACTTTTTTGACTTCTGTAATTAGCAAGATTTCTCCAAATAGCTTTGAAAGACATATTTAAACTGGTTTTTTTTTTTTAGATTCTGACTGCCATTTGAGAAAGCTGCAGTAGCATCCATATATTCTGGAGTGAACAGGGTAGCTTGCCATGTGACAAAAAAGCTGATGGTCTTAAGCTGATGGACAGTGCTAATACAAGTCTATGATGACGAAAATGAAATCTGAATTTGGCCTTGTTAGTGTTTTGTCTTTAAATATATATCTGGTATATAAATAAATATGTTAGTATTTTATACATTATTTATAGCATCAATTAATGGTAATATATACATTTCTTACATAGAGGTAGTCCTGCTGGAAATGATGCAGTAATGATTTGGATTATCTTCTAGTAGATAAGTTTTTAGGTGCTCAGGGCTGAGTTACCCTTGAGCACTAGAGGAAAGCAGCTTTCTGAACAGCTCGCATACCTTCACTTCTTATGCTTGAGTAAAATTGCAAAAACATCGATTCATTCTTGTGTATCTTTACATTTACTTTACAGGTAGCAATAATTACCTTGTAGACTCCCTTAGCTCAGATTTTTAAGTGCTGGCTTCCTTCTCTGCACCTGCAATTCAGAAGTGCATTAATATTTGTTTTTTAGATATGAAGTGACCTTAACTGTATGCAAAGCTATGAGAGTTCTTGCAGTTGGGCACTTGTATGTGAGAGGACACAGCCAGGTGTACGATTTTGGCTTTTCAGCAAAGTTCTGAATAAACCTTGCATTATAACATGATTGTAGTATAGTTTGGGACAAGCACTTTGAATGAAAATACTGTTAAAACTGATGTTACTTTCACATGTGACAATCTGGATTACAATGTTGTCAAAATAGCTTCTCCACTGCCAGAGCATTGCCATAATTTTTCATTAAGAATTACTGCTAGGTTGTATCGTTATGTATTTCAGTGATGTCTAAGCTTTGAGGAATTTTAGGTTAGTAATTTAGGAGGAATTAAATAATTGAATTAAGACTTATGGCACCAAAGCTTTTGTAAAAATTCATTTATCTCATTTGAAAGTATATTTGGAGCTAGCCATTGATGTCTCTTTGTCTTTGAAATCTTGAAAAGTAAATTTGCTTTAGTCTTTAGAATCATAAAAACTATGCATTTCACTTATGAATTCCATTTAATGTTTGTGTACTTAAATCCTAATTGAACACCAATAGACATAAAAGGATTCTGTCACACAGTCCTGTATTTGTTTTTAAAAATCAATTGGTTATTTTCTATGGTTAAAAGTACCTAAGGCATGCTTAGGTTAAAAGAAAAATCTCCAAAAAATGTAGATATATAGGGGTCCAAGATCCACTGAGTCTTAAGGGGCTAAAGTCACCTGAGACTGGTGTATATCCCTGAACCTCTCCAGATGCTTGAAACAATCAGCCCCGATTTTATATACTTTACACCTCTGTCATTTCTATGAGAAGAAAGAAAAGAAAATACTTGCAAATAAAGATTGCAGGAAAATTTAAGGAAAAGAGATCATATTAGTAAGAATAATCCAAGAGGGGATTTACAGAAAACTCTCTACAGAAAGCTATTGGCAAGCAACAAAGAATTTGTAAGGGGTGAAAAAAAGAGGAGAAAATGATACATCAATCATGATCTTGAAGACCTTATGCACAAATAAATATATTCACGTTTATCTACATAAACTGCTGGAGATTTGTTAATTTGTTGCATAGATCTTTTCTAGGTGGCTTTATTTTTAAATTCAGCCTCTTGCTCTTTCTGTTATGTTTATGTATATTAGTACATACCCAAGTTTATGCTATGGTTTAGCATATAGGGCAGATAACATTCTTCCTGAACTTGTCATTTGCATCTCCTGATGCAATTTTGTTGACGAGGTCTTTTCAGGCATGCAGGGAAAAAAAACACTCCCGCGTCTGTTTTGATCATTGGCAAAGGGGTATCTTTTTCAGTAGTTTGTCTAGATGCTACTTCCACAAGAAAGCACTTTGCCTGTAAAGCTCGTACATATAAATCTGCTTCAGCAGGGTGCCTGCAAGTTGTGTCAGGGTCAGCTAGCAAAAGACTAAATCTTCCTGAAAATTGCAAGCGTGTTTTTTGTTTTGGTTTGGTTTGGTTTCTCCTGTGGTTTGTTATCCAGAAAGGGATGCAGGCGCGCGTCCCAGCCACGCAGAGCATTGATTGCTTCTGCCTGCAGCGGGGATGCTGTCAAGTCGCTGCGCGAGTGGAGTCCGGTATTGACACAGAGCTGCTGGCCAGCAGCTCGTGCTGCGCCCCGCTCCCACCATGCCCTGCCGCTAGCTGCTGCCAAGGGGGCTGGAGAGGCCCCGGCAAAGGACCTCACGTCTGGGAGGAGAAGCACTTTCATGCAAACTGGCCAAAGGAAGCCCTGGGTGTGCCATGCATGCACACCTTCCCAAGCAGCACAGCTGCAGCAGGGGGTCCGAGGGGTCGGACGCCGGCAGGAGCGTGCCTCCCGTAGCGAGGGATGCCCACTGCGCCTGTCGTTGGCACCAGCATCCTCCGGGGCTCCAGTACAGCTCTCAGGCACTTCCCTCTTGGGGACCTGGGGGTGCCAGCCAGAGCAGGAGCAAGATTGTCCCTCTGTGGGACACTGTGCGGAAGAGCCCCCATAAATCCCCAGCCAAGCCACAGGGCAGCCCGGGGGAGTGGTGGTCAGAGTGCGCCTGTGCCCACGGCTGGTCCCCCCCGGTGCAGGTGAGCCAATTCTTCACTCTCCAGGCGACTTAGAGGATGCTCCAGGGAAAGAAAGTGAGGTTTGGCGGTGTCGGCAACTTTTCGTGCTGTGCCTTGATTTGTGTTTAGTGGTGCCTTCTGGAAAAATTATACGCAAGGGCGAGCTGTCGGTTGGTAATGTCTGTTGTTTGAATATTGATTCTCTGTGGCCTGTGGAAATTCTGGGGTCCTCTTGGAAGGAGTTTCATGTTAAAATGTTTTGGTTTCTACCTCCAGGTTCCATAGACTTTGTATTCCATCGTGTTGTGTAAAGAAATGATGTGTTTATCCCCCACCATGTAATGGGTTTTGCCTTCTTCTGTAAACAGTTTGTTTTCAAATATTGCATGAAGTTAATAAGGATATTTTAAATAGAGAACATGGGGAGGGGGGGTGGTTTAGATTTATTAATAAGAGAGTGTGACCTGTTTTTCCTCTTTTGAACTCAAAATGTAAGTGTAATCTTTAATAAATATGAAATATCTCTTTAGCTTTCACAAATCTATAAATTTTTATTTAATGGCAAGGCAGTGTATTTTAAAATATAAACCAACCAGGGTCTAGGATGTGTACAGATACCTGTAAGCAATTAGACTGAAAATGATTCACACCAGATAACCCAGCACTGTGATACAGAAATCACAGTGGCACTCATATGGTGGTTAATATTAAAAAGCATTAACACTTCCTCCACAGATGCATGTTTTCATTTCTCCCTTAGAAAACTTTAAGCTTATTTAAAAGCTTTGTATTATGTCAACATCAAATCCTTCTGTTATAATTTCATGCTAAAAAAGCAGAATTTAATGTTGAAATAGGTTTTTGAGATATATGTTTACTTACTGAAATAGTATACCCGAGAGTTTAACTAGCCTTAGCCCACATTGAACATGTGCACCCTCTCTAGAGATTAAATCAATTCTTTGATGGAAATGGTTTTAATATATTTTCATTGAACAGAAAAGCAATAAGGCAAAGGATCGTCAGATAGTGTAGCTGTACTTTATCTTGTCTTATGCTCTAAAAAAAGTGATGCTCCGTTGACTGAAAGTGATTGCTAGATATAAAAAGCTTCATTTTTTGCCTCAAATCTATTATCAAGTGGAAAAACTAAGCTTTCTGATATATTTTGGAGTCACCAAAATATCACATGTGACTACAGTAGATGTTATACATTTACTGTGATATACAAAGCACATATGACTATTTATGCCACAACAAAGCCAATGTTAAAATAATGTATAAAACATAGAACTAGACTGTGTTCTGATTTTAATTATAAAAAGTTCAAAACATTTTTTTAGGCTCTGAAGACTTTTGTTTTGGAAAAACCCTGAAGGAAAAAAAATACTGTAAAGGAAAGAGTTCCTTGGTTTTCAAAGGTATAGAATTCATAAAGAGAAAATGAAGGGGCGATTTAAAAAAAAAAAATATTAAAAAATTGAAGACCACTTCAAAGACTACTTCAGTATCTAAGTTATAGACGCATTGTAAAGTTACTTCAGTATTTTCAATGCCTTTGTAATCACATCCGCTTGTGTTTAGATGGTGTGAAATTGTTCAGGTATATGTACTTTCTTAGATTTAATTTTGAACTCTGCTCTGTAAACTTCCTTTACTGTATGTTCTTAATGCCAACTGCCTTATTCTGTTTAGGAAAGTCCCTTTCTTGGGTTCTGCCTGTAATGAATCAATCTACCATCAATCACACTGATTTTCTGTGCCTAGGGATGGACTGATGTACTTACTTTGGCAAATACTTGGCGTTTTTTATGTCACAGAGTTGTGAGATAGTTTATTTCAAATAATTATCTTTTTTCCTCTGTGTAAAGTAAGCATTGTGCAAGCTATGGGAAGGAAGGAAAGAGTGTGTGTGCACAGATGTGCGTGTGTGTGCATATATGTTGTTGTACATACATACACTTAGACAACCGTTTTATCAGTTATATTGTGTAGATGCAATATGGGAAAACATAATAGAGGTGCCCTTAACAATTGCCCGTACTTTGGGGATACAAGTTGAAGTCAGTGATGTTTTTTGAGGGCTGTGTTGACTGGGAAAACTGTTGTCTTTCTTGCAAAAATAAGGAGCAGTACAGTAGTGAAGCAGTTATATTTGCTGGCCTAAAGGAAAATTTATTTGAAATTTCCATCTTATGTGTAACTGTAATAGTAAATAAGCTAGTGACAGCTTCAAAGGTGGAGGCTTTTTTCTGTAGTTCTGAGCAGGTTTTTCTTCTGCTTGACTTTTTTGGGAGAGACTACCTTCTTCAAGCATAGGAAAGACACACACCACCTTGGAAAAACTGCTTCTTGATTAGTACTATAGTACCAAATTTAATGCACAGGTCCTTAATTCCTAGAATGTGCACTAGGCAGCTGTTACTAATGTACACTTTGTCATCCTGATACAAATGTTGATTTTTATTGCTGAGGACATGGCTCCATTTTCTTTGCCGGATCCTTCTTCTTTAGTATGTCAAAGCAAAGAATGGCACTCTGGTATTATTAATATTTTAACTGTCTTAGAAATTCTGCTTTGCTAGCTTGCATGTTTGTGTTTGCTCATAGTTTAATGTTGAGTTGTGGGTAGAAAAATGCTCTCTATATATCCAAGCAAAAATTCATTTGGAATTACAAAAAAAAAAAAAACAAAAAACAAAAAACAAAATCCAAAAAAACTCTTAATTTTGAAAGTGCATTGAAATCCATTGAAATCAAGTTTAGATGGAAATTTGATTCCAAGACCTATTTTTTTTTTACTTCCAGTCTTTTTTGACAAACTCATTTACAGTTCTGTTTCCTTTATTTAAATGAAAGAGAAAACCAAACCAAACCAAACCAAACAAACAAAAAAAAAACAAATAAAAAAGAGGAAAAGCAAGTTAATAGGCAAGTTTTATACGTCCCTGTTGCCTGGAAATATTTCTTGTTTCTCTGCAGTGCACTGGCTCTCTCTGTCACTGTTAGCATCATGGACTCATATAATTTGGGTGATTCATTCAGAGATTTCATATCTAAGGCCCCAGTGTTACGCTAACTGTGAAAGCTCTGAATCAATTTGGTGGGGGGATGGTGGTGGTGGTGAAACAGAGTCAAGGAGGTGACCTGCAGTTTTCCATGGGTCATTCTAGCATTGGATGTAGTCTGTGACACTGTATGTACTTTCCCTCTTGGCACATATAGACTGCTGTCACATATACTCTACTGATTAGTCAGATTAGAAATGTATGATACCACCTGTAGCTGAAGGTGCGTGACGAACAGCTATTCTTAGTGCAGAAGGGATGGAGGGAGAGCAGGCTGCATTACCCTGTTTATAGGTTGAAGAGGAAATTGCAGATTGAGCCGCTCTGCTTGTTTTAAGAAGCCCAAAGTATAAATATCACTTCCTGGAGTCTATATAAAAGAAGGCCTCCTCTAAACACCTATGCAGTACGTGGGTAACTTCAGATTCCTAGAACTCCATATTGTTCTGTTAAAGGGGAAGTAAGAAGGTAGAAGTGGATTCCCATCTTTGGCTATTTAAGACAATATTGGACTCTACTTTAATTCAGCTAGCTCCATTTGCTATTAAATTTTTGTCCCTTCTGTTTTGAAATGTTCTCAAGGGAAAACATCTCATATCAGGTAGTATCCTGGATGTATCATCTGCAAAAATGCATACATGTGTTTTGCTTTGAAAACTTACATAGAAGTGTACATTTTCACGTTTTTAAATAGTTTACTGTCAATGTCACCTTTGATGACTTTTTTGGTTGTTTTTTTCCAGCAACATGAGAAAAAATTTTTTTTGCAGTCAGTGTCATTTAAAAGAAATAGCATCACTGAGCTGTTTTGTTACCTGGTAGAGAGGTTTGTGAGCTAAACCCCAGTTTATAGATGTGGCATGACTTAAAAAAGGCTGTGAGCAGACAAATCCTGAAGTATGAGCTGAGAATGGTCTTTTGTCTTTGAAGGCCTTTGGCACTGGTTCGGAAATTTCAGTATATCATTTGAGAGCTCTTTGCATGGTGAGATGAGATGAGAGCTAGCTTCAAGGCATTTTGCTACAGTACTAAAGCAGAAGGTCTATTCCAAGAGATACTGGCTCCCCTAACAGTATGAAGAAATGATTTGTCATCGGTTGTGTTTTTGAAAGCTTAGATTGCTCCTTTCAGGTTCACAGATTCCCTCATGCAACTGGCCATTCTTCTGTCGAGTCACTCCCAGCAATGGAAGTACATTGAGTTACTTTAGTTAGCTAAGAGAGATCGTTTCACTCTAATTTAGTATATTCAAGTGCCAGGAAAATAGCAGTTACAGGAGAGCCAAATAATGCTGTTGTTTATTTGACTTTTAAACTTCTTTTTTTTTTTTTTTTTTTTATTAGTCTTCAAGGCTACTGAGAGCTAGATGTTGTGAGTTGACTTAAAGATTTGATTGAACTCTGACACTGTTAACAAGGATAAAACAGAGAGGAGTAACTGAGCAATTTTTAATGGCGAAAGAAGTTCATATCCCACTCTCAGGCTGGTATGCTCTTATCAGTGGATTTAGGCGATAGATCCTAAGTTTTAGGAAGACATATCTTAATTCAGCATCTTGCCTTGGATGGATCATTGTGCTGCATTTATAGCAGTAAACTCATTTGTACATCTTTTAAGTGACAGCTGCACAGATTGCTGACAGTGTTTCAAAGCGGAAATACAAAAGCTGTTAGCGTGTCCTTTCGCAAGATGAGTAGTTTTGTTCTAACGATTCCTGTATCCAGTCCCACAGACTGACAGAGGACTTTGAGAAGTCTACAGCATTCTGGGTGACATTCGTATCTGACGCTCTCCCAAGACAACTGCTTTAGAAAACATTATGCTTTTACATTCATGTTTAACCTATTTCTTCTACCAAAACCAGGAAAGCATGGTTAATACTGAATTCAGAGCATTTAGGTTATGTTTGGCATAAAATGAGGTCAAAGATTAGTCTTTGAGTCCCCTGCGTTGAGGTCAGAAACCTCGCTAGCGATGTAGGGAACGTTCCTGGTCAGAAGTAACATGAAATGTTGCATAATATTTGTTTGGAAATACCATTTCCTTAGTGTAATGGCTGTTCACATAATTTTGATTTAAAAGATGGAGACAGTATGTCATGAAAAGACCAGAAACTAAACATGCTGAGACACATTTGGACTTTCTCTATAACATACAGGTTTAAGACAAAAAAAGAAAAGGGGGGAGAAAGAAAAAGAAAACCCCAGCACTAGTCATGAGGCTTTGTGCTCTGCAGACTCGGGACCCTGGGGATGTGTCATTCATTCTAGTTTTTCCACCATGTCTCAAGGGGTCATTCAGCCACCTCTGCCTGGATTGATAATGTAGCATTGCTTTGCAAAATTGCTTGCATTGGGAATAAAAGAAAAGTGAATATTCTTTTCTTTTGTTGTATAATATTCTGTCTCCTTCTATTAATGTATCAGGTCTTTCATCAGTGTTAATATTTTTGATAATACATAATTTTAAGTGGCAGCAAAGACAGTTAAGAAATAGGCATGGTTACACAGATCATGAAAGAATTTGTGTGCCAGATGTTCTATATATTTTCATTTAAATACTGAAAAGGATAAATATATGCTATGTACTGTACTAACCAACAATTGTAATGATTTATAGTTTATCTACACACGTTTTGGCTCCTGCTGATTGTTCAGTCATAAATATGTTAATGCTTAATTTGCATGATTTGTTGCACTGTATTTAGATTTGCATTTAATTAATCCCATGTTTCAAAGTTTCTCCTCCTAGATGCCTCAAGAAGCCAAGAACATTTTCTCCCCTTGACATACAATTTGGCTTCTGGGATTTGCTGGGGGGGTAAAAGGGGGGCCTGGGAAGGGAATTGTAGAACTTGGAAGGGGATTGTTTGTGGCATTAGTAATTGGCCAAAACTGCACAAGTGCTCTAATAGTCCTCCTGCTATTGATAAATTTCTCTAATACTTGGCATGTGTATTCACTCATGGATAAACTGTTCATCATATTTGAGAACAGAAGGGCATTTCCCTAGAACCAGACTGGCAGAGCACAAAGGGATTCAAAATCTTTCCCCCCCCCCCCCCCCCCCCCCCCCCCACTTTTCTATAGTCTGCCATGTAATCCACTCCTAGAAATGTCCAGGCATTTTCACCTAACACGCTCCTCACTATCACAGGAACTGCAACACAGGAGAGTCTTTGATCTGTCCTGTATTACTCCGATGGCACACGGCACACAATAGGATTTCAGTCTTCCTGTCTCGTACGCTGACTCGTGAGGTTATAGGTTGCTGGAACCATTTTGTGGCATGTCAACAGGATTGATAGACTGGATGCTCTCTGGACTAAAGGGAAAAAAAAAAAAGGGGGGGGGGGGGGTGCCTCATGGCTTGTTTAAGATGATAGGAATAAGACTTGATAACCCTGGTTGTGCTTTCTGTCTAATGTTCCACTACATTTAAATTAGGCATTCAAAGATGCAAAACCTTTACAGCAACTCAACAAGATGGTTTTGGTCTAATCAAAAAAAAATAAGTGAAAGATGATGCATGACAATTCATAGCTGGATGCTGGGCAATGGCTAAGATTGAGATAGAATCTGTCTCGGCTATTTTGGCATGGCTGGAAGACACAAATTGAAAATTGATTTCTGTTTTGGAAATGGCTGTCTCTACTGTTGTGGGGTATTTGAATCAGCTGTGAAAATGTCACAGTTCCCTACAAAAAACCCTAAAGGTTTCTGGTTGTAGTAATGACAGGATTTACAGAGTTTGCCAATTTAGCTCTCTGTTTCCTCATGTCTGCATGTGGCTTTTGGACGAAGGATAATAAAAATAAAGCCAAAAAAGCCAAAAAAAGTATTATGGATTAAATTACTTTGCTTTTAAGAACTGTGTTTTCTTTGAAATAAGCCATAGATTGTTACAATAGAGTTTATAAATCAAATAACATACATTAATTTATCTTTTTGTATAAGTATTTTTTATAAATTGCTGCAGTTAATCAGATGAATTGGCTCAATGGTCACCTAATTTCAAAACTCCCATTGTTTTTAGAGTTAGAAATACAGGGATCAAAAAGAACTTCTGTATGTATTCAAAATACAGGTTCTATAATATTTAAAATGAACATCAGAAAAACAAACAAAATAATCCTTTTTGTAAATTCCAGTTCTTGTATAAGCTTTCTTTTAAGTCACAGGAGCCAGCTATGAATGCAGTACAAAATCCAATTTAGCAAAATAACATCTGGTTTTCTTTTAGATATATTGTACTTTTAATGTGGACTTTTGCCTTTCTGATTAAGTATTTGTACAAGGAGAAGCAGGTTACTTCAGCAGCTGAAATTGCTCATATAATTGGTCAAACAGAACATCAGACAAATGATTTTCATTATGCATTTCAAATGAGAGCGGAATGGAGTAGTGCCATAGGCTTCCAGTTACTGACATTGTAGAGCAGCTGTGCTGCACTCAGATATGAAAACAGTTAAACAGAGACTTTTAAGACTCCATGTTTACATTTGTTTTTCTTTTAAATTCTGATAAACGCTTCCTCCATACTGACCTGGTATTTGTTGCATTCACGATCACAGAAGCTTTGCTATTTACCCGTGTGCTGGTTTGTGCAAGTTTTTCTGTTGCAGTCATCACTCACCTGGTAGCTGAGCACATTAAATATTTATTGAAAATGTGAGTAAGGTCTAAGCTTCGTTTTTACTTTCTTCATTCTGTAGGGTCTATTTTGTGAAATATGTGATTTTGATAGCTTTGCGAAGGAGAAATGCAGCTGCGCTCCACTTAAGAGTGGCTGCCAGAGGAGTGGGGTCCTGGCCTTACACTTTGCTTCCTTCATTGTGCTGCTTTGTGTGATTGTGTACTGAGCTCAGAGACCTGACATGCCAGCAAGTTAAACCAGGAAAAAAAAAAAAAAAAAATAGCTGTTTGAGAGACCTATTTCATGGCCCAGCTTGATGTCCACTAGCACAGCTTCTAGCACCAGCACAAGGCTGCGAGCAGAAGCATGTGACAAGGGACGTGTCCCAGAAGACAGCGCGCAGCTGCCTCTTTCAAGGGTAGTCACACTTAATGTGCGACCTGTGCGCGCGTTTTGGGTTTGACAACACAATAGCGCCTGGGGGCTCCCTGTGCTAAGTGCAGAAACTTGTATCAAGCTCTTTGCTACCTCCAAGAACTCGGAAAAAATAACGTTTCACTTAGGAAATGGAGAGTTCCAGGGATACCTTGTTCCCATTCCCTTTCTATTCTCAATTTCTGTTCAGCAGACACATCTGGGTTCTCTCGAAACCTGTCTATCTTGCAGTCATGAGTATAGAAGTCACTTGTCACAGGTCAGTTGTTGCAATTGAATTTAGTTCTGTGAGACTGCAGTCAGGCAGACAGAGTCAAACAGGTAAATGACATTTTGCAAGAAGAACCCAAAATTCTTATCTAGGTATTCAATAAGAAGGTGGTAAAAAAAATCAGAGCCCTGGTCTCACATTTTCTCTGAGGCTGATGCTGTCTCATTTGCTACTGTGTTCTGAATGGTCTTTGGCCTTTGCACGCCACTGGCTTGCTCAAGCATAAATTTAGAGGCAAGTGCTTTAAGCCTGTAGAAAAGACACACCTCTATCATTTTAGTTTCCAACAGTTTACTTCTCAAATACAACTTTTTTATGCAATGTTAGTAAGACGTAGTTTAAAAAACAAACAAAAAACCCCCCAATCAACCACAGTTATTAAAACTTACACTATGTAGTACCGAAATACACATCCTCCATGAATACGGCTGTGGCTGTGGCTCTGTACAGCAGTTTTCTTAGCTAGCCAGTATTTCTGCTCCATTAGTAAAATATCTCACTCCTATGACATGAATTCTTTTCCAGTTTTTAATTGTGTGTGTAAAAATGGAAAAAGGGTAACACTGAGTACACACATTTGTAGTATACAAGACCTTTATACATTCATGTTTTAATGCATGTAATGTTTTAATACATTTATAAGCAAATTATGTTTTATGCAGCTATGCACAAATCAAAGCAGGACAGATACTCAGGTCATGTTTTCTAAGGATGGGCAAAGCAAGGATATATTTTTTAAAAAAAATTCTTAGGATATGGAGTTATTTAAAAACAAAAGATCTCAGCAGTTTGATCATCATCTGTTTTCCTCATTAGACATGTACATCTCTGACTTATCAGAACTTAGCACACAGCTCCTGGTTTCAGACTTGGAGAGATAACGGTACATTCCTCTATATGTCTTCCTAACATGCAGAAAAAAACACATCTGTGGAAATAAAACCAAACTGTTTAATATGAGAATCCATAAAACGTATGAATGAAATCCAGGTTCCACTGCAGCTTATTAATATTTTTCTGGCTATTCATCCTGCTAATGTGTATGCATTTGTATATGAAATACACAAAAACTTCTGCAGTAATGATATTCATTCAGTTATTGACAACAGTATATCCTCAGTGCCCATTGATTTAATTTTTCAGGAACTGCTTTTTAGCATTGCATGTTCAGAGCAGAATAACAGTATCAGGGGATTGATTATGGGTAGAACTTGTCTGCAGGTGAATAACCAGTAACAACTAGCTAGAGATGTAGTCATGCAAAATTTGGGGAGGAGGTTAGAAAGTGACGGGAAAAGAGGGTGCCATATCTTCATACTTTGAAGGAGTCTAATTTTTGGAAACACTCACTTAGCTAGGCATCCACTGAACACATTAATCATTGGGCATTCCTGAAAAACCTGGCCTACAGGATTTTCAACAGCTTTGAAAACATTTATAGGTTGCTATGATTATTATTATAATTTTAATCATTATTATTTAAATCTTTAACGATTTTAAAGAAGTGAAAGCCTACAGAAATATGAGGAGGGGCAAAACCTGTTTTTTGCAGTTTGATTTGATTATAACATACTTTTTCTGTAATGTACCACATGTAGATGTACTATATGTAATAAGCAGAGTCATAATATACTGCAGATGTCTCTGGGGCAGTTATTAGCTTGCTCAGCCATTGCAAGTATAAAAGTGGTAGCAACCTGTTCACTTCTGTGGGCATAAATCTTCAAAAATACTGCCTTTTTTAGTTCTTTTTTTCTTCGAGTTGTCATGGCAGTATTCTCAGTGGATCTTGTGTTTTTACTGAGATGCATTTAAGTCTACGTAGTCAGCACAAACTTGGAACTCATACATTACTCTTTAAATAATTTGTGCTGAAAATTGAGGTTATCACTCCTAGTTGTTTTGGTTTTAAGCATTGGTTGCTGTCTATCAGCTAAACTGGTCCATATACCAAAGAATAAAACATTACATTAATCATATGTAACTACAGGCCTCTCAGCCTGACCTCGGTGCCAGGAAAGGTCATGGAACAAATCATCTTGAGTGCCATTATGCAGCAAGTGCGGGACAACCGAGGGATGAGGCCCAGCCAGCATGGGTTTATGAAAGGGAGGTCCTGCTTCACTAACCTGGTCTCCTTCTATGACAAGGTGACCCGCTTAGTGGATGAGGGGAAGGCTGGGGATGGTGTCTACTTGGGCTTTAGTGAGGCCTTTGACACTGTCTCCCACAGCATTCTCCTGGAGAAGCTGGCTGCTCACGGCTTGGATAAGTGCACTCTGCGCTGGGTTAAAAACTGGCTGGACGGCCAAGCCCAGAGAGTGGTGGTGAATGGAGTCAAATCCAGTTGGCGGCCGGTCATGAGTGGTGCTCCCCAGGGCTCAGTACTGGGGCCGATCCTGTTCAACATCTTCATTGATGATCTGGATGAGGGGATTGAGTGCACCCTCAGTAAGTTTGCAGATGACACCAAGTTGGGTGGAAGTGTCGATCTGCTGGAGGGTAGGAAGGCCCTGCAGAGGGACCTGGACAGGCTGGATCGATGGGCCAGAGCCAACTGTGTGAGGTTCAACAAGGCTCAGTGCTGGGTCCTGCACTTGGGTCACAACAACCCCATGCAACGCTACAGGCTGGGGGAGGAGTGGCTGGAGAGCTGCCTGGCAGAAAGGGACCTGGGGGTGTTGGCTGACAGCCGCCTGAACATGAGCCAGCAGTGTGCTCAGGTGGCCAAGAAGGCCAATGGCATCCTGGCTTGTATCAGGAATAGTGTGGCCAGCAGGACCAGGGAGGTGATCGTGCCCCTGTACTCGGTGAGGCCGCACCTTGAGTACTGTGTTCAGTGTTGGGCCCCTCACTCCAAGAAGGACATTGAGGTGCTGGAGCGTGTCCAAAGAAGGGCAACGAAGCTGGTGAAGGGTCTGGAGCACAAGTCTTATGAGGAGCGGCTGAGGGAGCTGGGGTTGTTTAGCCTGGAGGAGAGGAGGCTGAGGGGAGACCTTATTGCTCTCTACAACTGCCTGAAAGGAGGCTGTAGCGAGGTGGGGGTCGGTCTCTTCTCCCAAGTAACGAGTGATAGGACGAGAGGAAATGGCCTCAAGCTGCGCCAGGGGAAGTTTAGGTTGGATATTAGGAAAAACTTCTTCACCGAAAGGGTGGTCAAGCAATGGAACAGGCTGCCTAGGGAAGTCGTTGAATCTCCATCCCTGGAGGTATTTAAAGAACGGATAGATGTGGTGCTCGAGGACATGGGATAGTGATGGAGTTGGCAGTGCTAGGTTAACGGTTGGACTCAATGATCTTCAGGGTCTTTTCCAACCTTGACGATTCTATGATTCTATGATATAGAGAGTACAGAAAGGAATGAATCAGCTCTTTGTAGTGGATGAAAATGCAGAACTGCAGAAATATTTTGCTGAATGGCCAAAAAGTAAAAAGCTCTTCAGATTCATAATTCTTGGGTCCTTGTATCTTCTGATGGTAGCCCTTGTCATATCTCAGCAAAAGGTTGCGCTTTGCTCATTTTGTACAATGCCCTTTCAAAACACATTTTAGTACTGGGGAAATTTAGTACCTGTTTTCCTTCTCACCTTTGCACATTTCTGTCTTCTTTTTGAAGAGCCCCATTACTTCTACAGATTTTTTTTTTCATACCTCATTTGTATTTTCACATTTTTGAATGGCTGCCAAAATAGTAGTGGAATTGCTGGGTTTACCTGCATGCTCTTTGTCTTATTTCCAGATGGAAATCTTTTTTCTTGTGGTTCACTTGCCAGGATTTGTCCTCAGGTGATAATAATTTTAATGTACTTTCTGCCAGTTTCTATTTCATCATGTTACCTCTTGCACTTGAGGGTTCAGCAAATCTGACAAAACAGCAAAATGCAAAAGGGAACAGAATTGCCACACCAGAAACATTTGGTGGCAGGGGGATGAGAGGTAAAGGAGTTTGGTTTTGTTTTTATTAATAATAATAGCAACAATAAAACCGCAAAGATGAAGGAAATTCTTTTTGCAATCTGAAGTATTAGTTGATGTTCAACAAATAACCAGGGGCAGGAAAGGTGATCAAAGCAAAATTGATCCTGTTTGTGTTTTCTCCAGATGTCATTACTGCCTGGTGTCTTGACATTTCTTAAAGCGCCTCAGAAGGAACAGCTATACGATTCTTTTGTTCTCTGATATATTTGTGAGTTAGGTCAATGGTCATTCGATTTCAGACTGGGAAGGCTGAGGCAGGGAGGTTAACAAACATTTTGTGGACTGTACATAAAACAGAGGGGGAGCTTTGCATTTTCAACTCCTTTATCATAGCTTAGTCCTATAGGCAACAGCTAGACTGGACCAACCTGCACTATTTGTTGAAGTACTCTAATTTTTAGCTGGTTTATGCTGGGTTTTGACTAAGCTGTCTATGTGGAAGGGTATCTGGAATCTGTTGTCCATTGGACCTTTAAGGGCTTTTGCTGCTTGTGGCCGCCATGGAGGGGTGGCATCAAGCCCAGTCCCCTTGCTGGGAATCTCAGTGACTTCCCGGATCCGTGAGCCTGGGTATGTTGATAGGATTTCCATCTTTTTGACGTTAGCGGTTCTTCATGTCACTGAAGAAAGCTTTGCAGTGTGCAGCGAGGTCTTTGCTGAAGTGGGTCAGTTTGCATCAGCTCATTCAATCTATAAGAAACTTCGGCTAAACGCTGTACTCGGGGTGATGGACATATTGGCTTGGAGGTACAAAGCAATTACTCAACCAGCACTACTTCTTCAAGCCTTTCCATCAATACCGGATGGTCGCTTCAGCAGTTTGAGCTGACCTCATTGCTGGGATGTTGTGCAGAGCTGGACAACATAGTTTAACTAGTTCTTGTACTACTAAATTGGTGAAGTTGGAATAAGAGGAGAAAATACTGAAAATGTAAGAACAAAACAATGACAAAAAGTCATTAAAGATAGCTGAAACTTCTTACACAATATTTTTCTTCAGGGACATCTGAAAAACAGAAATTCAATAAGAAGCCATGCCAGTAGAGAGGAAAGTGAAGACTTTGTGGACCACAGTTCAGCACAGTGCTTAACACTGTTCTGAAGCACCCTGGAACAGTCTGTGTTACTGGGACTTGGTGTTACTGGCAATACTTGGAATGTTGAAGCCAACCCAAAAGTTAAGTACCGTGCTGAACTGGGACTAAAGTAGTAGTCTAACCTGCAATTAGATTGACTGATTAGATGGTTTTTTTAGTTCATGCTATTGTCTTTTCCATTTCTATGTAAAAGTAAAGAAAAAGAAGAAAAATCCTTTAAAAAACCATCTGATATGTAAATTCCCAGATTTAAAAAAAAAAAAAAAAAAAAGTTTTCAAAGTTGAATATATGAAACACACAGAAAATGCTAATCCTGTATTTATTTATAATTTTTAATTTATCTTGAAGCTACAGTAACAAAACTGGCAGACAAGACGAGGAAAGAAAATTATATTTTTGTAGATATCTTGCACTCAGATTCAACCCACCAAAGGAGTTCGAAGGCCACAGAAGTCAATTTTAATTGCTGCAGTGACTGATCTTTAACTACTGCAGCACTAGTGGGAAAAGTTAATGAAGTAGGATTTCAGCTGATGTGAAAGTATTATAAAGCAGTATTACTGACTCTGATGATTGGATGCAAAATTCAGCCATCGTGATACAAGAGTTTTGGGTTGGAATTTAGCAATCACTTTACCATTCTTACTTCCCTTTGACTGAAAATTCAATAAGAACAACCACCAAAGCCCTTCAGACTTAAACATCATGGGCATTTCTACAACTATAAATAAATACACCTGTATGTAAAATTGCATGGCTATATTGTTCTTATTCTTCCAATGTAAAATACTTATAAAGTGAACTCCTCAGTTATCTCAGTCATTTGTTTTTAATGTGTTAGAGGTTTGTGAACAACCCATTGGCAAAACTCCAACGAAGCTTTATGGAAGCTATTCTCTACTAAAATTTATTTTAAAAATTAAACATTTTAATGTTTCATAGGAAGGCAGTAATCCAGTTGAAGAGATGTAAAAGCGTGGGGTACAGTTAAGTAATTTCCAAAATTCTCTGCTGGAGACATAGTGGGGTATTCACAGCTGATCTGTTATATCAGATTATAAAAAGTAATCTTACTGGTTGAATTATTTAACATTTGCTTGATTGATAGCAGTACTTGTTTTCATAGAAATAAGTATGTATTATAAAAGGCATAACACATATATGGCATTAAGGAACCTGGGATGCTATTTTCCCTATAAAACATAAGAGGGTACCTGGGACAGTGGTGCCTTTGTGTATAAACTGTATGAGCTTTTATTCGATGTAATTGCATCAGCTTTTGTGATACTTTGATCTTTATTCATTATCAGTTCTTTATTCGTGTTTTGTCATCACTGTCTTGACCTGAGGTATTACGTGTCTGTAGTGGTTTTTCAGAGATACTGGAAAAACTTTAGGTACTTTATAAGATCATTTTTTAAATATGATGGAAAGTCTCTTGAAATGTGCTTTACTTGGAGGTATGGTAGATCAAGTTGTGGTGAGTTGGCCCCAGCTGGCAGCCAAGCACCCACACAACTGCTTGCTCACTGCCCCTGCAGCAGGGCGGGACAGAAAATAGGAAGAACAGGAGCGAGAAAGCTCATGAACTGAAATAAAAATAGAGAAGTTGCTCACCAATTACTGTCACAGGCAAAGCAGACTCAACTTGGGGAATTTAACTTAATTTATTGCCAATTAATGTAAACATTTAATTACTGAGTTGGGTATTGAGAAACAAAAAAAGTTAGGGAAAAAACCTCTTCTCCTGCTTTCCCAGGCTCAGCTTTACTCCAGACACCGCTCTTCCCTCCATGTTATCGCTGCAGGTTACACTCAATCCCTTTTGGTGAGGTGACAGGTAGTGCAGGAGCTTGGGCTCAGGACGTAGCGGTTTCTCTCTGCTGCTCCTTCCTTCTCACGCTTTTGTTCCACTGCTCCTTCCTTCTTACTCGTTTCCTCCTCACCACCGCGGTCCCCCTGGGGCAGTGCCTGCTTCAGCATGGGCTTATCCATCGGCTACAGTCTCTTTGGGCGCGTGCCTTCTCTGCTATGCACTACCTCCTAGTGCTCTGGTCCTGTTGCTCCCTCATTCTCTTCTCCTCGGCATTTTCTGTCCTTTATTAAATATGTTTTCAGAGGTGCCACCAGCTTGGCCTACGGGCTCAGCTCTGTCTGTCACAGGACAAGGCACTCTGTAAATTAGACTTTATTTTATGAGCTCATTAAGAAATATAACAAACAAACTAGCTGTAACCATTTTCACAATAAGGGTTCCATTTTATGTCCTAAAAGATAATGGTTTAATCATTAGCTATTCGAATTGATGAATTGGCTAATTATCTATGCTCCCACTTTTAAGTCTTCCACTTTTCTGAGAAGCAAATGCTACTGATCATGTTGTGAGATGCTACAAACAACTGTACTGGGTGAAACCAAAGGTCTGTTCAAGCTATAGTGGGAGTTATAAAGGAAAGGAAAAGTTACCTGCTCCTTGGTATATACAGTTCACATATTTCAGAATTTCCACTAAATAAACATGTCCATTTGGTCAAATAAGATATTTTCGGAAATACACTTTGCAGGGATATTACATTTTAGTTAATACTGAAGTACATTTGCAACATTTAAATTAGTGTAGAATTTTCTCATTAACCAAAGCAATAGTAGGTGCAGGGGTGGAGGGCAGAAGCAGCTCTCAGTCTCCCTTTCCTCATCTCCACTCTGCAAAATATGGGTTTTGTTGCAAAGTCTTCTTTGGGTCTCCTCAGAAATTGGTTTGCTCAGAAAAAAAAAAAAAAAGTACAATTTTTACCTTAGGCTGTTTAACATTTTTTTTATTTGAAAAATTTTATATCTTTTTTTTTTTTTAAGAAACTGCTCATCAAAAATGTACTTATGCTACATTGTGAAAGGCTTTCATGTTTTTTGAAATAAAATATCTTGTTTTAACCAGGCAAAGCTTTAGGGTTTTTTTAATGCTTCTTTATTTTCTTTTTTTTATCAGTATTAGTTGCTAAACTTTACTGGATTTTTCAAATATTTTTGGTCCTTCTGACATTGTTTTTCAGTTAACTTTGACCACGAGTATTTGGAATCCTAAAATGAATTATTACTAGTAGACAAAAAGAAAAAGTTTAATGCACAGGGAAGGACATACTGTTTAAGAACACTTGTTTCCTGCCCTTGAGTACTATGTGTCTTTCAATCTCTCTCCTCTCACCCCTTCTCCCTCTCCACAAATAATTGCTTCCTACTTCCTTTTGAAAATCTGTTTTTATGAGAAGGTGAGGAATTGGGGAATATAAAAGTTGTTATTTCCAGTATTTCATCTTAAATACCTGATATTTCCATTTCATCATGACTGTCTAGCAACTCTGACTTTCAGCTTTGGTTTAGAGCTTCTTTGGCAAAGGGTGACATCTAGTTCCAGAAAATCTGTGTGATGTCAGTCTTTGTGTGAATTGCCTGAGCAGAGAGCCCACATGTACGCTATACCCTCCTCCCAAAAAGACATCGTCACTGAAATCCTGACCTTATTGGAATCTTCAAGATTTCTGTGGGCTCAGGATTTTACCATGGGCAAAACAAACATCTCCGTCCACTGACGGATGGAAGTCCTGTCATTTCTGCAGTGTGATAATGCCACCCATAAGCGCAGGAAAAATAAACCAGAACAGGCAAAGAGAAATCTCTTTGTTGTTGTAGAACAACCCTTTGGCAATGGAGGCTGGAATAGCGTCCTTTGGGAGAGATAAGAAATCATCCGTCACTATCCTGTGGTTGTTAGGGTAGTTTTCTTGGATTTAGTCACATTAAACAATTTTTTGTACGTTGATTCTTATGGTTTGCCACCAAAAGTCCTTGCAACGCTTTTTCTCGTGCCAATTCTGTATTCAGTACTTTTCAAATTTTCCCTCTTTTCATGAACATATTTTGGCTGTGATTTTAAGGGGGTTTGAGAGTTAGGTGCTTGCTGCATTGGAATATAAATATAGGGAGACCTCCTGAGTTCCACTGAGGAAAACCAGCTGTGGGCATTTCAGTCCTAAGTAACACAAAGGGAAAATTTTAATTTTCACAGATGTATTTTCACTTCTGAATAGTGGAACACTATCTAGTTAGGGAGTTGCACGATTATCCCAAAGTGAAACAGCTGTCTCGGCGCTAATCTTGCCCTCCTATCCTTCCAATGAGGCTTTTTGATTAACTTTTTATTCTTAGGATAGCAATTTGTACCAAGGATCTAATTAAGAACTTTATATAACACAGACAAAGTCCTCCTTTTGCAAGTCTGTCTCACCTCAGTCCTACTAATCTTGCAGCTTTCGGTATGGAGCATTCTGAAATGTCTGATATTTCAAGCTATCTCTTTTGGTTGAAAACAATTTCAGCTATTCAGAATCGGGAACAAGATTCATTTGATTCTTTTGTCCCGGTAAGGAAAACTGTAACATATCTCTAATATAAGGCATGCTTTTAAAATTTAAATTCTGAGCATTAAGCTTCTTTGGAGGGGGGAGGAATGGCTTAAACTGAACTTCTCTGTTGAGCTGAATGAACTCAGACCTCTGACCATAGGTCTTCTGTGTTTCTTACTGATGAACGGGTGAGTGGGAAAGAACAGCCTTTAATAAAAGCTGGTGATTTCTGGGGAGAAAATACACAGTTCTGTGTATCTGGAGTTAAAAGATAGTGCCAACATTTCTACTTTAACATTACTTTAATGATAAAGAAAAGAGATAGCTGCACTGCATATGATTCTTATTTCCAGAAAATTATATAATTGAGATATAGCTTTTAAATGAAGGAGTATTTATCAACTGTATTTAATAAATATAAAGTGAACATATGGGTATTACTGCTTATCACCAAATGACATACAGTAATATGATATTGCATACTGTGTGTAAAATAAAACAATTAGGTTGACTGATCTCTTCTATGTTTACATCAATATGCATCACTGATTTCAATCATATTTTACTTTCAAGTATTTTGAAAAACACTTTACTTAGATTAGTGTCATGTGCACTGGAAAGATTTATTTTCCCATATGCAGTAGCAGATGCAGGATGATGCTTTTGGTGACCAGGTTAGGTAAGCCAGACAGTGTGCTGGAGAGAAAAGAGAGTATCTTGCTTTCTTCTATATATCTTCCTTTCATGTGAAATATAAATTTGACAGGGTATCTTTAAATGAAAATACACTAATATTGTGCAGAAAAGACATATATCTGAGCTGTTGAGTGATATGTGATAACATTATCAACAATCTGAAGAATCATTTAGGTACTAATTATATCAGCTCAGTATTGAGCTAATAAGTGAGCAAAACTAAGTGCCTTCAATATCAGATGGGCTGATAGCAAAAGATGCTTGGACCCCTGTTTGTGTATGAGTAGAGAGCTTATACGATAATCAAAGAAGACATTTCAAAATGTGTCACAAAACATATAGTAGCATGTGAAGGATGGGCTGACTTTAACTTTGGAGTCTCAATTTCTCCTTGTTACGGCTGCCCTAAAAAAACTGGTGCCTCCTGCAGATTCTGTGTTCTTCTTGCTGTAATATTTTCTATGTCATTTTTCTCCCGTTCCTCTGAAGCACACGATGTTCCCATTTCTTGTCCTCCCAGCCAAACATTTATTTAGTATCAGGGTCAGGTCTGCAGTGAGGTTTTTATATGATAGTGCTCAGAACTGGTGCACCTGCGTGTGAAGTTGGTTAGCTTTTGGAAAGGACCATCAGATTAGGTGTTAATTTTTCCCAGACGTCCTATGGCGAAAGTCAGGATTTACAACAGGCTGAGAATGGTAATGGTGATATTTCTGCCAGGCATCATGATTTACCGGACGAGGGGGATATGTTGAAAATTTTCCGTTTCATTTGGAGGGTGGAATTGGTGCCTAACAAGACAGGGTAGGAGGAGACTGGATCTGTCCAAAGGCTTCTTTGGTAAAGGCTGCCTCATGTCTGAATGTCAGTTGCGTGAGATAGATGCTGAGCTGTTTTTTGAGGTTGAAGCACTGTTGTACAGGCACAAAGGAAATCTAAGTTCCTAAAGCTGAATATTTTGAGGACTGCATTCTTGGATTCCGATGCCTATATTCTATCTACATCTTGCCTTAAGCAGCCAGCTCCTTTTGTGTTTCTAGATGCTATGCTTAGTCCTTTCCCAGGTGTTCTCTCCTATCACCTGATAGCGCATAACTTCCACTGCTAATTCTTTGTCAGGAAATGTTTTCTTTTTCCTTCCTAACAGTAATCAAAGTTTGTTTCTGAAAGTCCTCTCCTGGAGCTTTTCCATTAAAAACAGAACCAAAACACCATCATATCAGAGACAGACATCCAGGAGCTGCTTATTATTATTGATATTATTATTATTATTGTAGGAAGAGGCTGCCTTGATGTTATGAACCGTTTAATGTTCCAGTGTTTTGGGGGGATCATGTAAATGCATAAAAGGTTGTTGTGACATTTGAAGTTCCTCTAATTGATTTGCAACCCATCTTCTCAATCTTGGTAGATCAGTTCTGACAGTTTTTAGGTTTTATGTCTCTGTGATTGTTACATTCGTTGTTCCATACAGTGACAGTGAGAGGTCAATGTTGTCTCTGTGTACAAGGAAGGTTGTTTCATTTTGTGGGATAAGTGGCTTTTAGTTATACACATTCACACAGTAAATCCAGAGAGTGCAGAACTCTCCTAGTCCTGTCCAGGTAACTGTTATTAATGTATATGAATAGTAGCATCCTTGATTTTTGTGTCTTACACAGCAGAAAATATGTCTTGAAATCAGTAACTAAAAGATATCCTGTAATTTAAGAACGATCATATTTCAAAGTGGTGCCTTGTGTTACTTTTTGTGACTGCCTCATCAGTAAAAATGCTATCTTACTTGCTGCCAGATAAGTCACTGTTAAAATTGCCCCCATCTATTTTAATTCAGTTTAAGATAATAAATTTTTACTCAGTGTTTCTGCATCCAATTCTAGCCCAAAAAACACTGTTTAGAAATGACAGAATGTTAAAATGTAAAGATGAGGAAAGACCTCACAGGTCACGTTGTCCATCTGCCAGAATGTGAGTACTGCCTACAGTATGTATTTTGGTGCTTAGTATAAGTTAATACAAAGAGTTTTAGGTAACAGGGCTTCTCTCTCTCCTCTAGGGAGATTATACTATAGCTTGATGAAATTGCCACACAGTTGTATCAGTGTATAAAATCTGCTTGCCTGCCCTTGGCATGACATTGAAAAATATTCCCATGTTAAAAATAGAAAAATATTTGTTGAAAAACAGGCAAGTATAAATTTTCCTGATTTAAAGTGTTTCTCAGCATCATTCATAACAGCAAAGATTTTTTCTTATATTTCTTCCTTGTGTTTTTAGTCTAACTTCTTAAGTCTGTCTTTTTAGAATTGACACACCTATTTGCACCCTTAATCTAATTTTGTCAGGTTCACAAGGATGCTCTTCCCTTGATTATTTCTCGACAGGAATTGCCTTCATTTATTTTCTGGGCCTATAATTTTGATTTAAATGAGGTGTATTTTTAAGGTCCTGTACGACTTCTTTGAAAGACGGTCAGTTTTGCCGTACCCTCCAGTCATGTTGTTTGTGTTTCTCAGACTTATAGTGGCCCCAGGTGTTTTCTTTACTTAAGCAATGACATATAGTAGAGTTGCTTTTATGGCACTGTTACTACTCATCTTGAGTTCAGTCCCTTTGCATGGTCTCATTATTCTACAAACCTGTGGTGCCATGTTGCGTTGATTGTGTTTTGAAATTTTTTGGTAAATGCTATTTCTAAGAATTAAGTGGTTGACGGCAATAGCATCTTAATAGACTATATGTAAGCAGAAGATGTAGCTTTCCTTCTCTGTGCAAAGCTCCTGTATAAACAATGATCTGTTGCTACTTTATGTGTTTCTGTTTTTGTACGATACCTTAACTTTCCTCGTGGCTGCAATACCGCTTCCACTTTCTCTTTGTTGCCTCTGTTACTCAAGTCAACATTTTCTTTTATGACCAAAGACGTTGTTTGACTTTCTTCTGCTGTTAGTCTCACCTCCAATATATGATTTGTAGATTTATCAGAAAACAGGATGAATATATAAAAGATACTGAACAAATATCTGTTCTGCGGTGAAATTTCAGAAGAAGAAAGTGTATTGCAGGCAAAGTGTGTTGCAGGCAAAGCAGACTCGACTTGGGGAATTTCACTTTATTGCCAATTAATATAAATATTTTATTATTGAGTTAAGTATTGAGAAATAAAGGAGATAAACAGTTAAACTAACACTTAGGGAAAACACCTCTTTCCCAGGCTTATCTTCCCTCGAGACACCTCTCCTGCCCCTAGTTACCATCACTGGTCACACTCAGTCCTGCCAGTGAGGTGAGGGTGGCTCAGGGGGTCAGAGTCATGGTCAGGACATGGCAGTTTCTCTCTACCATTCCTTGTTCCCCACTGTTTTCTTCCACTACTCCTTCCTTCTTACTTGTTTCTTCTGCTCCAGTATGGGCCCTCCACAGGCTGCAGTCCCTTCAGGGTGTTACCCGCTCCACCATGGAGTACGAAAGGTGCAACCAACTTCTTCTGACTGGTTCAGAGGTGCCACCAGCTTCGCTGATAGCCTTGGCTGTGCCCTGTGGTCGTCTGGTCTGGAAACGGCTGGAACTGCCTGTGTGCAGCGTGGGGCAGCCCCAACCTCTCCTCCCAGAGGCTGCCCCTGCAGCCCCCCCCGCTACCAAAACCTCGTTCTTTGTGCCCAGTACAAGGTGGAAGGCAGGTATAATACAAGCTTCATGTTTCAGCAGGGTGTATTCCTTAAAAGGGGCACTGGTTATACCTTAATTTGCTATATTCAAGACACAAAGACTAGAAATAGGACTTATTTTTTCCTCTGTGCAAATTTTTGAACTGTGAGGGAAATTGGTCCTCAAAACTAAAACAAACTGGCATGTGTGTATTTCCATCATCTATCAATCTAAACAAAATTGCATCATCCTAAAGGGAAGATTCTCTTTTTTCAGCCAAATCTGATGGTGTTACATGGATTCATGAGGAGAGTCCTTGCTAAGCTTGGCAGCCTGTGATGTTCCCGCTGGGAGCTGCAATCTGTAAAAATATGGAAAACTGGCATTTTTAGCATGCACTGTCCTGCAAGTCACCCACAGAGCACCCAGTCTCTCAGGCAGAAGGACCTCAGTGAGAAACCTGAGATTAAAAATGGTTGGCAAGCCCTATAGTAAAATACTAAATTGTAATTTATGTAAAAGTTAATCTCCATTGAGAAATGCATTTTATGCCACATGAGGCAAAACCTTGTAAAACACCTGACTTGCCCTGAGCCCTGGGTAGCTTCACTTTATACGCCAAGGTTTCTTATCTTTTGAAATAAGGTACTGTGAGTGCAGTCGTCCTGCAATGATTTAGGGTTTGAAACAAGCTGTCGGCAAGTGATATATTTGGAATTATTTTGTTAATTTTATTCATCACATAGTGATTCTGGGACATGAAGGGACACTCTGGGACATCAATTAAAACTTTTCCAGAGGACGTTAGGTTGGAAGTTTACTTCTACTGACATAAAAATTAAAACCCTCTTTGCAGCAGCACAGCCCAATTTAACTTTGAGTTTGTTGCAGTATTCAAAATCAAGTTAAATCCTTTAAGTTCTTGCTAAATACTGTTAAATATATATTCATTAATTGAAAACATTTGGCAAAATAGCTTTGCTCCTATACATACTTAGCCGGAATCAGTGAGTTAAGGTGATGCATTTTACGGACCACAGTAACCCCCAGCTCTTCTCCTGGCAACTTCAGTGCCAAAACAGGATCAATGGTGATTTTGCTACTTCTGTTATACCTGAGAACCGTCCTAAAACTCTAAAGATGCTTCCTTCTGTATTTCTTATTCTTTCCTCTCTATGGCGAGTTTGAGCTGTAGCACCAGCAAGTTTTGGTCTCCTCTGCTCTTGCCAAGCAGAGGTAGGTGCTCTTTGACGCTGATTCCATTATTTCTGGGCTGCTGTACACAGTGCTCGATGTAATTGATTAGTTCCTGAATGCAGGTGTTTGGTTCTTTGGAATTTATGTTCTGATAAACCTCTTGAATAGATAGTGAATTCTGTTAAAGTAATTGCCCTATTTCACATTTAGTTTTACATTCACTTTTTTTTGTTCTCTTCATCTGCGTTGTAATTTTTAGTCCGTTTGTTTCTGTGGTTTTAAGGCTGGTTATAAAAGTCTCCATGCAGGAATAAATGTTACGCTCAACCTGCAGGTACTTGAGGCTGTAAAAAGGTAACAGAATAAGATCCTGGATAAGTGCTTTGTGAGTTTGGTGTACCATGATTTTAAAAGTAAAAAGTCATGCTGTGGGCGGTGCGTTTGGGCGTCTTGCTGTGGGCATCTTCACGTCTGAAGAGAAGGGAGGGACAGAATGGCTGTGGTTTTGCTTTGGTTTTGTTTTCCTCTCTCTGGAAGGAGTTTTGTCTTTGGGCACAGCAAGGCTGCATCATGCACCTGCGGCATGCAGCTGGGTCAAACACGATGCCTAAAAACTGGGTGCAAGCTTTTGTCCTAGTCTGTGTTTGAGGGTATGTGTATACATGTGTATGGGCATGTTTGTATGCATATAAGATTTTGTATATATACATACGTACACACACACCCCCCTTGTCTTTTTTCTGTGGAATGTTAAAACCCAGCTGCAGTGAAAAAGTATTTTTATATAAATGTATGAAGTAGTCTACACTCCTGAGTAATGCAATAAATTAATATATTTTCAGGTTAAAAGGACTTGATAGGTATTTGAGATTACTTTCCTGTTCTTTTTGTTGTGCAGCTCTTCTTCAGGTTTACACTGTTTTATAAAAAATCTGCACCAATCCATGGTTAATAAATCTAACGCTTAGGCAAACTGTAGAAAAGTTAAATCGTTAATGTTTAAGAAAAAATGGGAACGCTCAAGTCAATGAGATCATTTACCACTGTTAACAAGTCTGTGGATAACATAAGCATTTTGTGTTACAATTTGGTTTTTTTCTGCATTTTTAATTTCTGCGTATTTAGCTAATGTGCTTTAAAAATAAGATACAAAACAATCTAAAAGCAGAATATTAATTTGTTTAATTGGTTCTAAATTATTTTTTCTTATTATTGCTTTCATGAACCTGCTGGCTAAATACATGCATGGTCTTTAAATCCTGCCAGAAGGAAAACAAAACTAATATTGAGTAGAAACATATTAGCTTAAATTTTGACTCTATTGAAGCAGATCAATGTTTTACCATTAACTTCAGTCATGCAGGGACTTTCACCCAGAAGTTTTAAAATCTGATAGATGTAGCAGAATGTCATTAAGTTGTTTAAAATGGAAGATGTTACCTGTTTTGGTTATTTCATAGTATAAAATAAGTTAGCTTAGCTCTTAGGTTTTCGGTAGCATCGCTCCATAACACTTTATTTTTGCAGTGTATCTTTCCACCGATACTGATTGTAGTGGCAAGATTTTTCAAATCTTTCATCTTTTTATGAAATTGTTATGAATGATATAAAAAATGAAAAAATGTATACATATCAGATGTCAGAGTTTTGAAGATAACACACTTATAAAAAGACCATATGGAAAGTATTTCTATTTTTGTTCTCGATTCTAAAGTTTCCATATCCAGATTTAAGAACATACCAGAAACTGGCATTGACTGGATTGGTTAAAGCTGTTATTTTCTTAAGAGATGTGCTGTGACACAGACTTTGGGGAAAGTTCTGAAGCACAGTGCAGATCAGAGCAGAGATCAGAGCAGAGATCTATGTAATAAATGAATGTTATGGCCCATTCACTTTCAAAAGGCCATGAACACGTGCTGAAGCGGTATATCTAAAAACAGGCCTTAGGCCTAAATTTCTGTTCAAAGTTAGACCACTGCTGTAAGACACTTTGCATCAATTTATTTTGTGAGTCAGTAGAGATGTGATAATGGGACCTCTGTGTGAGTCTTAGCATGGCATTTGGCATCCTAGAATGAGACAGATGGATCCACCCTGTCTAGTGATAGGAAGGTTATCACCTCAAAATTTAATGGATAATAACATTTAGTTGAATAATATCTTCACTGGAAATTCAGATGTACCATAATTATCCCTCATTCTCTATAGAGCTTTTCCCATTGACATTTCTGTGTCCTTCACTGGGTCTGATATTGGGCAAAAAGTTACCATTATGTTAATCATTGCTAATTAAACTGCTAGCAGGTAGTATCAGTACAGGTGAAACTTCAACAACTGTAAAGTAGGTGCTTTCTTGCCATTCCCTCTGGCAGCCATTCCTAACACAGAAATGTTAGGTTTTCCTTAGGCCTAAATTCTTTTTTGTTTAAATAATGCCATGGCTAATACAATTTTAAATAGGAACTCATTCCTACAGATTAAGTAAAAACCAACGCAAAACCCCAAGCCCAAAAATAAGGCCACCTTCTTCGAAAGGCACTATCTACCTTTACATTAAATGGCTTTATATGAGGTTGCATTATATCCATAGGGAAAGGTCTCGAGGACTTCTTGAGGCATTTTTCTTCTATTCTTGACAGCTGCAGCCTGCAAGCAAAGCTGCTTTTGACTTCTGTTTTATGTCTCTAAGTAGAGGTAGGATTGTTTGCTGAAAAGTCATTCTTTAGATGTTCAAAGAGGCTCCCTATATTTTACATTTTTTTGTTTAATAACAAGCAAATTACTTTTTCTCCTTCTTAGTCTTACAGTTTGTAATTCAGTGGTAAATACGATGAAAGGTTTTGTGTGTTCTGTGATTTTGAGGCCTCATAGCATGCCAAAGAATAACTGTTTTGACGTCTAGATTATCATTTAGTCTTTCCTGCCATTGCGTGTCAATGTAAAACTATTTCTTGCAGTTGTGAAAGGAAACTTTTGAAAATATGAAATGAATTTAAACTAATTCAGTGTTACCTTCTTAAGGTCTCAAACAGTCTGACACATTATATCTGAGAGATGCAGCGTGCCCTATTCATGTACAAATATAGGGGCTGCTCCACTTTGTATTATGAAGACACAAAATGCTAACATTTTGAAGTAAAATAAAACTGCAACTGAATATCCCAGAGCGTGTTTTAGAATTTAGGGCCGGCTACCAGGAAAGACGAGCCCTTAACTCTGACATACAGTCCACAGAGTCAGGTGTCTGCAAAAGATGGTAATAAGCCACTGACAACTCAACTCGCTTTTTAAATGGTAATACATACATTGTTGTACTACTCTAAATGTCACCACCTTTTTATTTTGAGTTTACTTAAATGTAACAATGTAGATAATGATGGTGATTCCGTAACAGGAAAACAAGCAATTGAAAGTTCTGAGTCAAATTAAAGTTGCAGCTAGGAATAAGTATAGGTGGATAGTTTCAAAATGATCACATATTTGTTTTAGTGTTTTCTGATTAAGAAGTAACATGCTGTGCTCGTTATTTATAAAATAGTTATCATATACCTATGCAAGTAGTTTTGTGGTCTGGTGTTGAACACAACACTGCATAGTAGGAACAGTTAAAACAAGGAGTTATGAATGCTCCAAAAAGAATGAAATTCAATATAGTATGGATAGTCTGTAAAACTATGAAAGCTGTAAGTAAAACCGGTCAACCAGGATAATGCTAGCACTCATGATAGAGGGAAAGTTCATCTTGTCTAAGAGGTATGAGTCATGTCATACACTTGCAGAGAATTTGGTAGCAGAGTAAATGTTCATGAACTAGACCGTGTGCCTTTTTGTTCTCTTTCTACTGGCTTCAAGTGCTTTCGCTGTATCTTGCTTTTAAGTTGTGCTTTTCGTGAGAAAGCAACTAGACTGACTGACTCGCTGCAAGCAGAAAATCTCATATATATTTGTGGAAACAAAGTCTGTGTTGCTCAAGTCCTTTAAAAAGAAGAAAAAAAAAATCTTCTTCCTTTTTTTTTCCCCCAAAGCTATTCAAGTTTTGTCCCAGCTATGCCAATCTGTCACTGCAGCTGTCAGTGTGATGACTTTTCTTCAAAGCACAGAGATGGCTCAGCTGAAAGCACTGCTTCCAGTCAAGGGCAGGAAAAAGGTCTATGCAGGGAGCAGTAGTTATAAGGCTGACAGCCTGCATGCTACACTGTCAGCATAATATAATGCTTAATGCATAGGTAAAGATTAGGCAGAGAAGAAAGTGCATGAGGAATGGGGAAAACAGGATCACTCAATTCACTACACTCAGTAAAATTCCTTGTTTTGGTGATTGGTTTGGATTTATTTTGCAGCTGCAGAATTGTGAATCTGTTCACAAAGGCCTCTTCCCATCTTTAAAATGTGATTGCAAAGTCTGGGAGCCCTCTGTATGGTACCTGGCTTAAGAAAGGGCTGTCTCTTTCATGAACTAATTACTACTGATTGGAATTCATCCTGCAATTAGACACGTAAAATTTTAAAACTCCCTACATATATATACACTATTTAGTTCTTGCCAACCATCATCTCTCTTAAAACTTTGACCAAATTAAGCCAGTTTTGCTAGAGTTGTTTTATAGCTAGGAAAAGCTAGGTAAAGAGTAATTAAATGTCTTGTTTAAAGACTGCAGAGCAGGTCAAAGGGCAGAGCTAGGAATAAAGTAATTATCTTTGTCTTCCAGAAAGCCATTTCTTCTTCTCAGCCAGTCTCAAACTTAGATCGTTTATATATGTGTGGGTATATAGAGTGTGACAAATAAGAGGCAGTGCTGTCTCAAAGACACAGTAGGCAGAGATTCTCGAGAGAATCTAGAAATTTTTTGGCACACATTTGTTAATTTTTGCACAATTGGAAGTATTCTTGATGAGCTGATGAACTGCTATGATAGATTTGTCAGTGTTCTCTGTAAGAAGTGCGCAGATATCTGGGTATCTTTTTTGAGAATTTGGTGAATCAGTGCATGTGATGTGTTTTTAAGTCAGAATAGATATAGATACATCATCCTGGAAGGTAAAATCCTTCTGACTCCCTGTTGCTACTGATCTTCTCTTGACCTATCCCTTGAGTAACTTCACTGTGATTACAGGACTATTTTGATGCTATTGTGTACTCCATGGCTAGCACTATATTTAAGTCTCTCTCCAGTGGCTGCAAACTGTCTTCTCAACTCTGCATGATTAAAGCCTCCTACTTTTCTTTAAAGCATGAGCTACAAACAGGACACAACTAATAAAATCAGCACCATTTCCTGCACTTAAATGCAATGTTGTAGCTCAGGATGTCAGTGTTCTTCAAATTACCATATGTTAGAGAGACTGAAGCAAAATGTTTGTATTAAATCAGTTTTCCCAGTGGGGAAAAAAGAAAAAAAAAAGAAAAAAAGAAAAAAGGAAAAAAAAAAAAGAAACTGCAAATTGCCACACAGATTTGCTGTCCCACACATGCATGCACACATACACATGCACAGATAGGAACAGGAGGAACGGAAAAGGAAAATGCACTGAGGATATTAGTTGTGAGTGAATGGTTATAGTCACTATATCCAACTGAAGCTATTGCTCTGTGAATTTTCTCATGTCCATCTGTCTGATCAGGATGAATAACTCTGTAGCAGAAAACCATCAGTTTGATAGTTGAAGTTCAACTCTTCCAATCAGTAAAGAATGCAGTAAGCACTGTGTTAAAATGAACCCTGAAAGATATTCTTGCTTGAAAGCCAATTCTTTACAGGCTCTGTAGGAAGGGTAGGCAGGGAAGGATCACACTATTCAAAGGAGCAGCTTAAATGCTCAGACTTTTGCTGTGGAAGGGGTGACGGGCCAAGTGAGACCCTGGGGGTCAGGATTAGGCAGGAAGCTAACAAATGGAAACATCCTGGTGGGTGCCTCTGAGAAACCTTGTCAAGGCTCATGAAGGACCGAAGGAGGTGATTACAAAGAGGCAGATCAATTTACGAAGGGTAAATTGTGCCTTGCCAAGCTGACAGCTTTCTGTGATGAGATGACTAGCTCTGTGGATGAGGGGAAATCAGGAGGTGTCATTTGCCATTTTAGCAAGGCTTTCAGCACAAATTCTCAGTTTTGTAACCAGATGAGAGAGATAGCGAACGGATGGATGTACTAGAAGGTGAGGGGGACACTGACTAGACCACCAGACCCAGAGGGTGGTGGTCAGCAATTCAAAGTCCAGTAACTGATGGCAAGTTACTTGTGGTGTTTCTACGAGTTGATACTGGTGCTAATGTTGTTTAACATCTTCATTAATAACCAGAATGACTAGATAGAGTGCAAGGTTTTAGATAACACCAGACTGGGCAGAGCAGATGATACATTGGACAGCTGCCGTTCAGAGGGATCTCAATAGGCAGGAGAAATGGGCTGAGAGGAACCTCACAAAGTTCAATGACAACAGGCAGGAGTTCCTGCACCTGGAGAGAATAAAAGATGCAGCAGTCCCAGCCAGGCACGGTCTGGCTAAGCAGCGGCTTTGCAGGGTGGAGAACAAGTTGCACATGAGTCAGCGATGTGCCCTTGCAATGGTGAAGGCTAATAGCAAACTGGGCTGCAGTAATAACAGCCTAGGCAGAGGTCTGAGGGACATCTACTCATCACCTGTGAGACTGCTTCGGCAGTACTGTGTTCACTTCTAGGTTCCCCAAAATGCCAAAGTGTGTTGGGTGGAGGATAACCAAGATGGTGGCGCACACAACAGAGATGGGGTCAGGTGCACAGAACATACAAAAAAAGGCTGGGAGAGCTCAGTTGGTTAAGCCTGGAGAAGAAGAGGCTGTGGGAAGAATCTAACTTCTGTCTTCAGACATCTAAAGAGTGGTTAGAGAGGAGGCAAAGCCAAACTCCTGTGAGAGATGCACAGGAGAAGTACGAGGCAAGACACAAGTTGCATTAAGGGAAATTCTGGTTAGATATAAGAGAAAACTTTTCTCTGTGAGGGTGGTTTAGCACTGAAACAGGGATGCAGCAAGGCTGTGAAAGTCCTTCTGAAAGCAGCTACAACTGATAATGTGGAGGACGTGCAGGTTCTGCTTGTGCTTGTAAGAGGAAGTAAAAGAGTAACTGAGTTTTCAAAAGAAATTCCAAATCCTCTAAGTATTATTTGTTATAGTGTTCCCACAATTATTAGTTTCTGATTGAGAAATCTCTTTAGCTTTACTTCAGGGTAATCTGATACGGATATAAGGCTTTGTTCCTCAATGGGTTAGTATGAGAATGCTTTGGAAAATGATGTTTGCAATTTTAAATAGATACTGTTTTTTAAAGCAGTGGAAAGATGCTTTCATTCTGAAGATTTCAAACTTTGTTCATATTTGGTACTAGACCTTCTCACAGTATGTAAAAATAAAAAGAAGATTAAATCAATGAAAGGCAAAATTTGGTAGAGAATACTGTAAAAAAAAAAAGAAATCTTTTTCTTCCTGTAGCAAAGGTAGCAATCTTTAAGTGTATGGAGCTAAATAGTCATGTAAGTAAAACTAAGATTCTAAAAAGGAAATCCTTTGTTTAACCTTCAGTGATAATACAGTTATAAATAATTCCATATGCCTAAAGCTAAAAATATTATAATCAAATGGCCTTCAGCTTTTATCCATCACTCTAAAGTGTCCAGTGTTATTGGGCAAAATGGCAATAAATGGATATGGGTGTATAATATCTTTTCAGATACTAAGCATTTTAATATTAAACTGTACCTTACTATGGTAACTGATACATGCTATGAAATGTATACGCACCAAATTGTATGCATTTTGGTTTTGTTTTTTTATTCACAGGTTACACAGTTGTATAGAAATAAGGGCATTAATCATCAGTAGCTGTTGTGCAGTAACATATGATTTCTCTGAACACAGAATTATCTTACAATAACTACACCAAAATTGGAAAGAAACTGTGATATTATCAAAGCATTTGAATTGCTGCACTACTGTTACATTCTTAATTCAGGTTATGTTACTTAGGTTTTGAAATCCTGCAGTGAGTATTTGACAATAGAAGTACGATCAGTGTTTTCAGTAGTGCTGTAATCATCCCTGCCATGCACAAAGAGGCTCTGCGGTCTATACAACTTTGAAGTACAGGCAGTCGTTCATTGGCTAATACACAATGTAGATAAATAGAACAAATGAGCTGCTATGTTAAGCAGTAGCATGTTCATCAGCCCAATACAAGCCTGAAGAGCCTTTGCTGACCAAGCAGTCATCACTCAGGCAGAGAAGGGGTGCCCTCCATCCCTTTTTGTACTACACTGACTACATGTTGATCCTTCTCCTCCTGAGTCCTTGAGCTATTAACAACCCCATCTCAGCAGTCCTGCCTCTGTCTGACATTTTACTTACGGTGCATGGCTCTACTCTACACGTTCTCACAGCTCTTTAGTTTTCTCCAGAGCCTGAGCCAAAATTATGCATCTGGGCTGAATCAGAGCTTGGCCTTGGGTCACCACCACTGAACCCCAGTGTGGGAAGAGGAAGAGGTTAAGGCATTTCAGGTGGCTGGAAACTAGCCTGGATATGGGCTTCATCAGTAAGTTAAATATCAGGTCAGGCAGCTTCAGAGATTCACAAATCTTTTTAAACTGGGTCTACATTTCAAACTGAACATCAGCTGAGTGCATATGAACCATGCAGAATATATAGCTTTGACATAAATATCGTAGTATACATGCATATACATATACTACATACCGATAAGTAGCGTAAACAAAAAATGTTGAGGTTTATCCTCTGTAAAGATCAGTTGATCATCTTGGTTTTGCTCAAACACAAAAAGTGGACTTGTAAGGTAAGGGAAGCTGAAACCCTCACCCCCAAGGTTCCCTAATAATTGTAAGTTGAATACATCATGTTTCTTATAGTTCTACTAAAAAATGAATGACTAGTTATTATATATTCAGGATGTGATCGAAAGCCTAATGAAATTGAAAAGAAAGACCATGGTGAGCTCTGATTTGGAGGCTAAGAATCTATTTCCTTCATCCTTAATTGACTGAACAGTACCCAAAGCAATGTACTGTTGTACGATGTGAATTCAATGGGAAGATAGGTTTTTAGACTTTTCATTTAATGTATCATTATGGGCATTTCAATATTAATGAATTTCATATTTTTAAATGTCTTTTCTCTTTTTCTTTTCCCCTTTCAGGCAAGCCCTGCCCCTATAATTGTCAACACAGACACCTTGGACACAATCCCTTATGTAAGTATTATTTTTTTTTAATAGAATTTTTTATTTTCCCACAGAAATTCTATTCAGTATTGCAAAGAAGTTATAAACAAATCTTACAATTAATCATGTCTTTTACAGTTACACAGTTAATTCTTTTCTAGAAGACGAAATCAGGAATGATAATTGCACTCAGGTGAATTACAGCATATTTTATATACACATAATTTGTAGTTTAGACTTCAAGACATAAACTGTAACTTACTAAAACTAACCTTTCTTTGAAAAAAAAATGTGATTTCATTAAGCCTTTCCTCCTTACCAGTAAGATAAAGTGCAAATATTTCCTTTTAGAGCAGCATGCACCCTCCTAGCTTATTGCGAAGATATCTAGATGCACACTGTGATATTAAAATGGTGCAAAAAGCTCTTTATTTCTCTGTCTATATTTCTTTTGTAGGTGAAAGTCGTTCATGATAAATAACAGCAAAAACTAGATGACTTCATGTTTTCTTATTAATGTCTTAATTTTTATGACTTCTGGAAAAAACAATTTTACCCTAAAATAAATACGTGTTTTTATTAGAGTTTAAAAGATCTGCCTTTCTACAAGCATTTGATATCATCGTCGTTTTAGACTGTAAAAGCACCTATAGTTGAAGATAAAGGACACAGAGAAAGACAAAATGAATACATAATAGAGGATAACAGGCTTAAATGATTGGAGGCAAGAAAAGCAAGTAGTACGAAGCTAGCCAGCCAGTATCTAATCTTTCTCCTTGCACACTCTTAGTTATCTTTTTAAAGCTCCTAATTAATGTCTCTCATCTGTCATGTTTTGTCCACATCTGTTTCTTATGGTACCAATGCATAAGCCTAATTATTTATCCACCTACACCAAGCATATTTCTGGGTTCTGTCTTTTAGAAGACTATCGATGAGGAAGTTTAATAGGGGTTGTCCTGGCCAGCTTGTTTGTTTCTGACAATTCATAGAACTTAGAAATTAGTGTGCAGAATACACATAAAGATCACAGCCAAGAGCAATTTAGAAGAATGACACTGCTGTAAAGCAGAAGAGAATTAAATCCCTTCTTGGGAATTTCAGCCACTGGGAAGGATGGAAAAGTTAAATAAAATTTCTCTGTTCATTTACATTCAGCTTTCTTAAAAGGTTTCCTATAATTTCTAAATCTCAGTTTTCCTTCCTAACATTGGAACCATCTGCTCTGTTCTCACTTTCAATAGGTCTGGCTTTTCTTCTGTTTTAATGAGATACCTTACACTTAGTGTTCTCTAGGTCTACCAAGAGGGATGTTGTAAGCCCCAGTACTCATTTCCAGTGCTGGACCTGTGCCCAGGATACTCTGTAGCTATGGTGTTAGAATTCCTAAATACAGATGCAATTACACCAGTGACAAGATGTTCAATCAATATGATTTATTCCCATAACACAGTCTATCAATACTTATACACTTTTATACCACTTTTATAGTAGTGTTCCTTTCACTTAAAAAAAAAAGGACAAATGACCAAACACATTCAGGAGAAATATTGACAGTAGACTGAAAAGTGCCTGTGGGCTGTTTCAGTCTCCAACACATGATGTGAACTAGATAAATAAACAGAAGGTGCTTGTTGTAAAAATAGACAATTCTGAATTAGTCACCTTGCTCTTACCCCGGGCATGGGAAGAGTTATGTCCCTTCGGCATGGGACTGTCGTGGTTTAACCCCAGCCAGCACTAAACACCACACAGCCACTCACTCACCCCCTCCCAGTGGGATGGGGGAGAGAATTGGAATGGTAAAAGTGAGAAAACTCATGGATTGAGATAGAGAGAGCTTAATAAGTAAAGCAAAAGCCACGCACAAGCAAAGCAAAACAAGGAATTCATTCACTACTTCCCATCGGCAGGCAGGTGTTCAGCCTTCTCCAGTAAAGCAGGGCTCCATCACACGTAATGGTTGTTTAGGAAGACAAAACGCCGAATGTCCCCCCTTCCTTCTTCTTCCCCCAGCTTTATATGCTGAGCATGACGCCATATGGTGTGGGATCTCCCTTTGGTCAGCCGGGGTCAGCTGTCCCAGCTATGTCCTCTCCCAGCTTCTTGTGCACCCCCAGCCTCCTCGCTGGTGGGGTGGGGTGAGAAGCAGAAAAGGCCTTGACTCTGTGTAAGCACTGCTCAGCAGTAATGAAAACATCCCTGTGTTATCAACACTGTTTCCAGCACAAATCCAAAACATAGCCCCATACTAGCTACTATGGGGAAAATTAACTCTATCCCAGCCAAAACCAACACATGGACACAGCAGAGCCACCAAAGAGGGACTTATTTAGACTAGCCAATCAGAAATGTCAAGGTGAAGCATATCTGCTGAGCCCAGGCCAACATAATGCCCCACAGGACATGGGGTCTTTGCTTTACAAACAGGCATTTCTTTCGGATCAGGACTTGTATGCTTGAACATTCTCCAAAATGAGAAAGACAGACAAGCATATGGACAAATAACCTCTTCCTCCAACCTAATATTTGGGAGAGTGGGCTGTGAGACCTGTGTTTTCCTTTCTGCCCCAGGACTAGTTCAGTTTAGTTTGGATTGGTTTCTTTTTATGGTATTTCCTCTGCTAGAAAGGTGCTGTAGTCACTGGGCCAGATATATGTTTGCTTGTGTGTGCATCCCCTCCTGGCTCAATGAACCTTTCAAAAGCAGGCTGATGGACAGCATGTGGTGGGTTGACTCTGGCCAATAGCCAAACACTCTTCTCACTCCCCTCTCCTGTGGGGCAGGGAGAAAATAGAGGGAAGCCAAGAAGAGTTGTATATTGAGATAATGACAGTTTAATATGGAAAGCAAAAGCTGCATGTGCAGGCAAAGCAAAATAAGGAATTCATTTACCGCTTCCCATCAGCAGGCAGATGTCTAGCCATTTCCTGGAAAGCAAGGCTTCATCGTGTGTAGCAGTTACTTGGGAAGACAAACGCCATAACCATGAAAGCTCCTTTTCCTGAGCTTTTATTGCTGAGCATGATATCATATGGTATGGAATATCCCTTTGGTCAGTTGGGGTCAGCTGCCCTGTCTGTGTCCCCTCCCAACCCTTTACCCACCCCCAGCCAACTTGCTGTTGGGGGAGGCAGGGCAAAATGGGAAAGAGAGAAAGCCTTGATGCTGTGCAAGCTCTGTTCAGCAATAACGAAAACACTAGTGTGTTTTCAACATTGTTTCAGCCATAAATCAAAGCATAGCATCATATGGGCTACTATGAAGAAAATAGTAGACCAGACCTGGTACAGCCTATAATACCATGTGGGGCCTATAACACGGTGGGGTGTTAGTGGGGCTTTGTCTCTCAAATATTTGGAAAAGTAGAGGAAAACCTTCCAAAACTGGATGAGCTAAGTGCATGATAACGCAGCCATCATCATATCATTTTCTTACAGGAAACATAATTTAGCAGATATGGCCTAAAATATTTTTTTCAGACAGGTCAGTTCGTAGAGATAACAGAAAGCTAGATTTAATTATTATTTTGAAACTTGAACATAAGTCAAGCACCTGCCTTTTCAGCACTGTCAGGACTTCCAGACATGCCTGCAGGAAGACTGTAAATGCCTAGGGACATCTCTGGTGAATGTTTAAGTATCCTTAGAGTTAGCTAGCTGGTTATTAAAGCTTCCGAAACATATAATTCTTTTTTAGTTACCATGAAAACCCATCTAACACTATAGGGACAAATTATTTTATGGATCAGAGAAGTCAAGTTCAATTACGATATTTTCTGTCCGAAGCTGAAAGCAGCCATGATGTAAGTGGGCATAGAGTAGTCAATCCTCTCTCACAACTGTAACGTGTCTGAAACACCCAGGAGTGTTGATCTTCGGGGCTAGATCCATCTTAGATCTCTGCTCTTCAGCTCCTGTTGTCAAGCCTCAAAGCATTTTTAGAGTCCAGGAAGCCTCCTATGGGAGGAACAGGCAGAAATTTTTAGATCTTACCAATTGGACCATGTTTCCTATGATGCCATTCTTTTTCTCATATCCTTTTTTTCTCTAGTCTTAGATGCTTGTCCTTTAATTCTTTCATTTCATTGTGCATTCCACAAATCTGAATACCATTTCTACATTAACTTAAATAAAATTAAAAGGCAAGTGAATAGATATGCAAGTGATACATCTCACGAAAATTTTTGACATATTAGTTTTTGATTTCTGACTGTTGAATTTTTTTTAAGATGCTTTTCATAACAACTGGTTAATGCTGTCCACTCATGTTTTTGCAAAAAAAATGCTACTTTAAAAAAATAAAACAATATATATTTTTTTCTTTTATTAAAATCTATTTTTTCTTAAATAATTATAATTCTAATTGTATTTACTATAAAAAGTTAAGTAATCCATTTTATGCCATGTAGAAATTGTTTTCAAATTTTAAACACTGGAATAAGCATAAATTTGCAAATTTTGGTGAATCATGATGGTCTTACTTTTCTCTGACATTACTAGCCACAACTGATAGCCTGATAGATCCCTAAATAAGGTCAGGCTATTTTTAGTGTTGTTACATACCAGATGGAGACTTCTGATTTCATGTAGCTGTTGTCTCAGCAGCGTGAGAAACCTGTCTCATGGTTTTGTTTAAAGCAATATACCTTCAATGCATTTCCATTTCAATAACAGCTCTGCTCATCCTCTCTGCCATCTTCTTTCAAAAATTCCTGAGTGTTTTCAGAGGGAGGGGGCCTCACAGCAATGATCAGCATTCACAAAGCATTTTCAAATGTAATGTTTCCACTGGTCCACCAGAGAGAAATTTCCTTTTTACAGTTAGTATATAACTGGTAAACTGCGTGATTTGTCTCATTAACATTCTAATGATTTAAATTCCTGTAACTAAACCTTTCGATACTGTTGACATTCTTCAAACCTTTCAACTCAATAGTTTGGAAAAAAAATCATCCTGTGAGGAACAGTCTGTCATCAGTACGATTTTTTAAAATGAGATAAAAGGCCTTATTCTATTATACTGTATGTTACTCCTTATAATTTGGGCCTGCAGCGAATAACAGAAGAAACAGTTAATTAGCTTTGTTTCTAGGTTCAGTGGCTTGAAAACTTTGGTTTGCCAAGGTTTGGACGTGGGAATAAATTTGATAGGAAGCTTCGATGGTACAAAACGAATTATTCTGTGGCATTTTAAGCACAATTAAACATTTGTGGGAGTTTGTTTGTTCTCTATTCTTTGGCTGTAAATTTTAGATCTTTTTGTATAATGAGAAGCATTAATTTAATAACATATGAATCATCTCAGTTTCTCTGTTGCACAGAATAAGCCTTATTTATTTCTTTTTTAGTTTCCAAAATGCTGTATAGTTAAGTTAAAAGTAACTATAAGGCTGACTTTGCTGCATCACTTTCAGAAATTGATGAAAACCTTCCTATTTTTTTTATGATGGAATTTCATTTTCCTTTCATCTTAACTAAACGTTAATATAAGTTCATTCAGGTACCGTGGTTGCTCCCCTCCTCCCCCTGCCTTGTCACAGTGATAAGATCTAAGGAATATGTGCTTTATTCTCCTTTTTGTCCCAGTGAATTCCTTGTATTTCTTCAGTGTCCCATTGTTCTTCCAAATTATTATTGTTGTTGTTATTATTATTATTACGATTTATTGTTATTGTTATTTTATTACTGGTTTGCTTTGCTAATTGTGCTGCCTAGGCTGAGTTCCGTGCAGATACACTCAAGTTGTTCCCTACAGAAGTGATTTTCAGACTACTTAAGTTATGTTTTCATGAGCTGTAATCAAATCTTTGGATTGCTTCACGCATGCCTGAGCGCGGCCCTGCAGATGGGTGTGCGGCTGTTTTGGTGCGTCCCTGCTTAGGGACGCGGGGAGCTCAGACCCTTTCTGGAGTGTGGCAGTTGCTCTGTGACAGCTCCTGTGCAGGGAAATGTGGGGGCCATGACAATGCCAAAATGGAGGGGTTAGGAAAAATTTCAGCTTTCTTCTCTGTCATCCCAGTCAGCCAGTACAACCTGGATTCAGCACATTAGGAGGAGGTACATAAAGGCTTAAACAAAGGCTGCAAAGAAAGAGAAATTCTTCCTCTTCTGACTGTAAAAAGAATGGGGAAAATGTGCAAATTTCTGAGACAGTAGGTACTCTAAAGGCTTTTATTGGATAATATGAATGTAGGTGCAGCCTAGACCTAAATAAGTAAATTGGAGGAGTGAGGTGGCCTTACATATTTCTACGATAAAACATAAGTCATGTGGCATTACATAATGACTATTAAATGTCACATATAACCATGACTGATGAGCAAATTTTTGAAGACAATGGTAATGGAGGAGTAAAAAGAAATTCTTCTCTAAAAGGGTAGGATCTGAATTTTCACGAAAATATGGAGCTCTTGGATTTGGGATTTTTTTATTAATGAGTGTATTAAAATATATGAACGTATCAACATATAAGTATATATATCTATTTTCCCATTGACTTCTCTTCAGAATAAATTTGTTGTTTTTTTCTTAATTAGTTTGATCATAGTCTTGAAAGTCAGATTGCACATCTTATTATCTTGAATGACTTATGTTTTCCAGATTGTTAAACACCAGTTTTGTTTGTTTGTTGTTTATACTCATCTTTCAGTCTGTCAGTTAATGTGGATTACGGTGGAAAAGCTAAATCTGGTAGAGCTCTGTGCTAGTTTTTAAAAGGTGCATTGGCTTGGTTTCTCTCTTTTGCCCCTTGAATTGTATCACAGCAATGCTTGCCCTGGCAAATGCTGCTGTGTTCCACATATCATCGTTTCTGCAGTGGGATAAGAGATTTTTCTTTTATAATAGCAGTATTGACAAGATTGATTTAAATCCTGTTTATAAAATATTTTGAGTTCATTAGTGAAAAAAGTGCCACAAAACACAAGACTAATGAACTAGCATAAAACAATTCCCCTTAAACATGCAAAAATAAAAAAATCTTCATCCTGCCATCTGATGACTTAAATGGATTTTAGTATGATGAATAGCAGAAAAATATACTGCTGCTGTCCAAAACCTAAAGTAAAAGTACAGAATGGATCTTATGAATCTAGTTTATTTTGCCTCTATTTTATATCCATTGCTTTTCTACCTGAAAATCAATATATTTCAGAACTTTTCTTTTAAAATATACTGTTTTAGAAAGGAACATCCTTACAAAAGGGGCCAAAGTGATTTTGGAGTAAAAATGTCATTGTTTTTACTGGGCTTTACTTTTAAATTCTGGATGTAATTTTGAATATTTAAGCCTCATCAAAGACATAATTTTTAACTAGGGGGAAAAAACAACCCTTTAAAGTAAAATAACTGCAAGATTTGGGGGGATTTCTTTTATTTTCCTCAGGAATGAGCACTACTTTGCATATTTGAGTGCTACATAACATATTACATAAAAAATCAGAAGAAAACCTTCGCTATGTCTGGATGTAGGTAGAAATATCAACATCCTGCCAATCCATCAAGCATCCCTTGGTCACATATCTAATTACTCCTTCATGCTTTCATTCTGCAAAATTATAATACTTCCCATTTTCAATTACCTGCGAATAACCCTGGCCTTTAGATTCACTTAAGAAGTTCTTTCTGTGGACGTTTGATTGAAACATTGCCATTAGCAGATGGGGAGAGAGGAGCTTATTGAAGTGTAAAGAGAGCACATCGTACACTTGTCTGTGTCCCTTTGCTTCAGGTGGACGCAGCATAGGAAATGTATAATGCCTCATACTTCTTGGATTTGGACTACTTAGAGTGCATGTACTTTAGCATTTTAGTCCAGATCATGGGTGTGCTTTAGAAGCAAATTCTCTGGGTTTACCAGTCTTTAGTTCACATACTGGAGCTTATGAAGCTGACCTTCTGACAAAAAACTAAACAACAGGCTTCTGGATACCCTCTACCCACTATCAGGCAGTCGATCCTTTGGGTGACACTGAAATAAACCCCCTGAAAGAGGTACTGTGCTTTGCTTTTGCAAAGTCTGTTCCTGTTGGGCCTCTCTTTTTTATCCGTGTGGTCTCTGCTGTGGGGAAGCCAGCAAGGCACTGCTCTGTCAGTTATTTTCATCACTCTGAAAAAAAATCATATATACTTTTGCACGTATGGGGGTGTGTGTACACCCTCCTCTACACGCAGCTATACTTCATTTTTAATTCGTCCAAGATAATTTGTCCATGAGGTTGCTACGTGCTGCAGAATGCAAAGTATGTCTGTTAGAGGTGTTTGAAGCACTTGGAGATTTGAGTCAGCTCAGAACTTCATGGCCCAAACCGACCTAAATTAAATGTAGTTTGAATTTGTTTTTGTCTTACTCTCCCTGGCCTTGAATTAGCTTTTGCTTTTGTGTCATTTTTGATATATTACACTACAGACCAACAGTTAACATTACTGGATTTTGTAGCAGTAAGCTAAAATCAGTAGGATTTGTGGGATTGCAAGGATCCAGTGGTTAAAATAACCATCCATGGTCTTAAGCCATCAAACCCATTGTCTTCCATAAATGTTTCTGTTCATTTTTTTGCATAAAAAGCTTAATTGGGACATATATTTAAGAAGTTAATAAAGCTCTTCAAGTACAAAAGACTATTTTTCCATGGCGATAGCTTTATTCTGAATTACTTTGTCATGAAGTTGCAGTTCTGAACTGAATTGGGAAACATAGCATAAAGAGTACAAGCGAATAATTACTTATCTATAGACTTAATTTCTTTGTGATTTGAGACAATGGCACTTGTACATAGATTTCACTGTATTAGAAAGGTGTAGAACTTAACTGAAAGCTGTTTTCAAAAGTGAAAGAAAAGTTAGCATGGATGTCATTATTTTAATAGTTTTAATTCTACAAAAGGAAGAAAGAGCTTTCCCGATCCATAAGACTTTATTCGTAGGACTTCAGACATTAGTTAGGCAAAATTTAGAGTACTGTTGTCAGAGACAGACGTATTCATTTGACCTTGGCTAACCTAAGAAGTAAAGAGAAAGTAACTGTTCCTTATTGAAGAGAAAAGTAATTTTGATGAAAAGTGGAAAAGAAAAATATTGTTTTCATGTCTTATTGGAAATGGAAGGGCTTAATTTCTGTGATGCTTCAGTCCTTTAAGATGAGATATGTCTGAAATTTATTTTACCAGAACACTTCTTTGTAATTTTAAGGATATTTATTTTTTATGTCTAGAATTGATTTTTTTGCTTTGCAAACTACCTCTTAAAGTTGAGTCAAGGCAAGGTTGTTGTTATCCTGGCAGTACATAATGCAACATAAGTAATAACATTGGATAGAAAAGATTTCCTTCCGTTATAATCTTTTATGTATTGCTCTTAACATTATCTACTGCTGTTTTTATAGGAAGGGTTTTTCATATTATTTATATTAACTTTTTTAAAATTTTAGAATAACTGCAGTGCGTTCTTACTCTTTTCCTACAGCAATATAAATAAATCTGAATGAACACCATTTTGCTTTAATAAAAATGCAAAATTAACCATTTAAATTGTCTCTCATTTTCCCCCATTGTTAGCCAGAGATTAACTGATCCATGCTGTAAAACTAACACACCTTCAGTTTCAGGAAATGTTCTGAAGCAAAGTCCCTACTGTTGCAAGTTGTGAGGGTTGACTGTTTTGGAATGTGACTCATTTCTAATCCACATTTTACATAATAAAAACCCATGCTACTTTTAATGCAGTGATCTGGTGAATCAGCCTCAATAGTAAATTATATTTTTAATCAGTGTTTAGATGACCTAGCTTTCTGCATATAGTAGCAAACCCAAATATACCACAGATAATATCTGTTTTCCTCATCTTAAGAATGCCTGCTCTCATAATTTTCTGTAGAAGATTGACTTAGTTTGAGGGTAATAGAAAGTAAAGATGCCTACATGAGATAAATTTCTACTTTGTGGAGATTATTAATAAAAAGAAATGACAGCTGAAGTGCATTTTTTTTGTATCTTACATTAACATATTCAGTCAGCTGTTGAGTGATTTGTGCCTGTAAATTGTTCTGCATAAAGATGGCAATAGATTAAAACTTTGGATTCTTTTTAGTCATAAATTATTTCTGCTGAATATGTGATGTTTTATGTTAGCTAGGCAGAAGACTTCACTTTATTGGATTTTGGCAAGTGTGATTGTTTCATTTCTTACACAGCTTAATTGGGCAGTAGTGTGGTCATAACAAAATTAATCTTGTATAATGTCCAAATTCAGGACTTAGACTTTGCAAAGGTGATAGAAAGGTGAGCATATCACACTAGTTTTATCTTGAAACTATTGAGCTATAATAATTTTTCAAATAACATGCAGTGTACAAGGTTGATTAACCACTCTGATTTCACCATCATCTTTCTCTTTACCAGAAGCAGATTGTTGTTATCTTAATAGTGCTCTTTCTTACTCTATAAATTGTAAAAGTCTCCAACTGTCCATATGACCTCTTGTTATTCCCCCAGAGGAGGACAAATGTAATTTGCAGCTGGTGCTTTCAATACTGTTTCATTTCTTTTTAGAGGCATTGTGTATTACTTTGAAGTTTGTTTGTAAAATAAGTCGGAGAAGTGCTCCTCTTTCCTTCTCCAGGCATTTGAATTTCATATGGAAATACACAAATATATTCTAGTTTATGGAATGTTTTTTCATATATCTTGACATTGTTGAATGATGTCAGTCTTTCTTTCAAAATAGGGACCAGTCTCCAGGAGCCATTCTCATGACTCAAGGAGACTGATCTCATCTATAAGACACGTTGGTCTTGAGTCAGGACAGGGCACCCCTGTTTCAATTACATGTCTCGGTGAACCTTATCTCTATACGCAGACCTATTGGAGGAAAATAAATGATACTTGACTTCCTACCCAATTCTTGAATTCCACATCTTTTTGATATTTGGCTGTATCGAAAACCTAGTTAATTTATACTTTGTAGGCATTCCCCTGCTTTACTAAAGTTAAAGCTTTAACATTGTACATAGTTTGCCACCATATACACTTTGAATGCAGTTTCTTATTTCCAGGTCTCTTTCTAGCCGTTGTTCTTTCCCTGCCAATTCTTAGTGAAGAATGACTCAAAAAGATTATGAGAATAGCTTTCCCTGTCACATTTTTAATCCTTCTGCTTTAGTGAAAATAGGAGGTACATAGCAATGAACATGAGCCTGCAAAGTTAAGCAATTATTTTCTCAGTTTACCTTTGCATTGTGTTGTAGTCTGTGGTAGCAAAAATTACTGTATTTGCAATACGTGTGCATGAATTATTGCATGATGTTAAGGGGTTGCTGGCATTGGTAGCCTGATAGAGACAGGGCTACTGCAACTCCATGCCACAATATCCAGCCAGAAGCGAGGCTGAGCACGTATTCCCAGTAAGCACGCACACGAACAGGACACGTATACACATGGCTGAACAGGACAACACGTACACAATCAGCACTCACACAAACAAAAGCACCACCAATGGCCTCATCATCTGTGTCATTGCCCCCGCTGTGTATGTATATATACATATGTACAGTGTGAAGTCTGCCAGTAGCTGGATTTAGACACTCGGTCGACTCAGTAGAGCTGGCCCCAGATCCTTGCTGTCCCAGATGTCCCAGATGTCCCAGCATCTGGGTGTGCAAGCCCTTGAGGCTGCAACGCCTCTCCAGCTGTTGGTACAGACCCCTTTGCATGCACCAACACACACACGCGCCCACACACACACACACACTGGATCCCTCCAGTAACTGAGCTTAGACACACAGTCCATCCAGTAGCCCCTGGATCCTTGTTCTTTCCCCTGCACAGTAAAACACACACACACAAATGGGTGTCTCAGTCAACCCCTGGATCCTAAATTCTCTTGGGCAGTTGTCCTGGACCCCTTGTCCCTCCAGTAGCCAACTCCTCCAGTTGTCTCACTTCCAGTTACACACACACACACAGCTTCTGACGGCTTCACCTACTCACCAGCTAGCCCAGCTTGATGTTTGCTGGCAGTCATCCACTGCCATATGCACCCTCATATGCTCCAGCTGCTGGTATCACAGACCTCCACACCCAAACACGCGTGCACACACACACAGAGAATAGAGCACACACACACACCCCTCCCCAAGAAAATAGGTAGAAATGGAGTTTAATAGAAGACATGACAGACAATGCTCAGCAGGCACATGGCATGGGCAGACAAGCGCATTGGCCAGCCTTGTTTCCATGTGACTGGTCCCTTTTATCCCCTTATCCCTCTGTTTCCCCAGCTTGTTCCTCTCCAAACCACCTTTATCCTTCTTTTTTCCAGACCTTCGGTTACTCCCCTAAAAATCTCATAAGTCTTGTTACAATGCCAAGATGCTCGTTCCCTGCATCCCACAGTGCGTCCCAACCCCACAGGCAGCAATACCCTCCCCAGTCTGTAGGTGCTTTCCAGTTGACCCATGGTGCTGGGTGGGGCTGAGGCTTCCCTGGGACGGGATAGGTCTCTGACGGGGTTATGGGGGTTCCACCATCTGCCCTTGTGCCTCTGTGCTCCTGTCTGTGCCCACCTTTGATGGGCTGATGGCTCCTGTGATGAGCCTGGGAGCAGCCAGGCAGGGTGTTATTTGGGCTCCCTCACCTGTCACTGACTCTCTGTGTTCCCTTCTTGGGGTGCAGATAAGCTTTCATCACATGTCCTAACACAACATATTCTAAGTATGGGATGAGGCTGAAAAAAATGTAATCCTGAAAAATAACACATCTGTGGAGCAGACGTGTTAGAGCATGTACAGTGTAGTAAAGCCCAGGAATGCCTGTTTAGTGGCCTTGTGGATATTACAGCATTTGATGTGCAGGAGATATATTATACACAAATCTACCTATGATGATCACTGACCACTAACTTTGTTCCATATTGGTGAGATAAAAAACATATTTTCCAAATCTCTGCTGCCATGCAGTTTACAGTCTAGATGTGGAAATCATAGGTTTCATTATGTCAGGAAACCTGTGGGGAACATACTAAAGATACTTCATATAATTGGTAAATTATGCTCTACTTCTGAAAAGGGATGATGCAATACTTGATATTTTAAAGTGGTATTGCATAACATTAAACATTTTCAAAGTATTTTTGTGTTGCAGTTGTGCATTTTAGTGTATTAAAAATATTCTTAGAATATTTTTCCTGCTATAAGTTTTTTTCCAACACTGCTTTCTTAATGTGAGGGAGGTTGTTGTGCAGTGCAAGCTTTCTGTGCCTGTTTTAAAGATGTGCCAGCATTTTTCTCAAGCTTTCATTTGGCTTTTCCCTTAGTGCTTCAGTAAAGCATCTCTGCTGTATGCAGTAGTTAATAGATAACCTTAAAAGCGTAATCTTTTTTTAATTTAGAATACTGAGGCAATGCATAGAAATTATTTCAAAAGTAACATTCAGGTTCACCTTTCAAGATTTCATCTTTGTATTGGAAATGAAACTGAAGGTGGATGAAAGTATTTTTTCCCTCTCTCCTTAGATTTAAGTTGAAGACATTTTTATGAAAAACTGAAATTTCTCCCAAACTGATGCAAAACAGTTTTTCCTACCAAGAAAGTTGAGAAGCATTTGGAACAATTTGCTGAATTTTGGCTAGGCTTAGATTGTGACTGGTGATGATCAGTTGTGCTGTATTAGCTGCTTCTCAAGGTGTGCACTGTTAATCCCTGTCAACAACACTTACATCAATTTTCTTTCCCTGAGCTTGTGAGGGGAGCAGAAAACCACTTTGATTTTTCTCAGCCATTCAGATTGTCTTTTTTTTTTTTTCTGCAGCAAAATTAATTGGGCATGAGGGAGCTGTTCTGCTATGCTTTTAGCTGTAGAGTGCAGAGGACTGTGGCTCCCTGCCCATACATACACTAAAGAGTCTTCCAAGATTTTAAGAGAAATAGTGAACCTTTCTGCTGCTATAAAAATACTTGTAAAGCAAGTGATTCATGCGTAAAAAGCTTGTCCTGTGGAACACATTAATGTTTCTTTATAAATGTACATATACTTTGTTTATGTGAATATCCATTATTACTCATTTTTATTATTTGTGCAAGTATTTTCTTTACCTTTTCAGGTCTGCTCCCCCCTGCAGGTGTAAGCACACCCACAGATGAATAAATGTAACATCAGATACACTAGTACAAGGCCAGTGCCACCAATGGGATTGCACCAGTGTTACTGAGAGTCCAGTTTAGCCTTCAGTACTTGTGCTAGAGTTAACACAGGAGAAGAAAAGAACCCAGGAGAATTCATTGATTGTGGTTTTTTCATAGGCAATGGGGTGAGAGAGCAGGGAAGGGAGTATTAACTCTCAAAGGTAAATAAAGGTACTGGGAGACAATTTTAGGCACAAAAATATGAGCCAGAGTATGTTGTCATTTAACAAATTGCAAGAGATTAGATTATGTTGGTCGTATATCTATTTGCGGAAATGGGACATGCCCATTATGTATATTATATATATTTCATTATGTGATTGCTACATAAACATGTCATGGATATCAAAGAATGCAGTAAATTATTGCTGTTCTTTCCTTCCCTTAAATTTTGCCAGTTAGTATGCTATAGATATCTCTCTAAAATGGAGAGAAAATTTGATCTTAAGCGTTTAAATGAATCAAACTCAACCCACAGTTTATGTATTTATTTCTGCCTTTTAAACACTCTAACTACAGTTACCAACCTTTTAAATAAAATTATGCAAATTACAGTATTAAACATTATTAAAATAACCTTGTAAGTCCCAAGTTACTTCATAATCTTTGTTGATGAAATAAGGTCAATCAAGCAACAGCAATTTTCCATTTTTATGTATCTTGTGCATAGAATGAAATATTACATAGGAAAATAATTTCTAGAAATGTATGAACTGTTCAGACTGTTGAAAAGTTTGATGGATTTTCTTCTAAAACTGAAATGGGCCAGAGATATAGGAACCTGACAAACTCAGAGTTTATGATAACTTCTATGTTAGGGTGTCAGCAATGGCAGAAGCACAGAAGAAAATGAAAGGCAGAGTGACTGCGAACTTCTGAAGCCGTATAGTAAATGACCTGAATTGCACAAGAAAGAATGTAATTTTGTGGAAAGAAATGACTGCATCCAGTTCTCTGGAATGCACTGTTTCAAATTCCTGCACTGATGTATATTATAAATTTAAGATACAGAAATATAAGAAATTTTACAAAATTATTTTTTTAGGATGTAAATCATAAAAGTCTAAAGTGTCTCTATATAGTCAGTGGGCAGACACAGGTTCCTTAAATGCCAATTCCACCTGAAGACTGAGGCACATGGCATAAATCATCCCCTCTTGATTCCTCACTCCAGTGTCTGTAAAAAAAAGCCAAGACAACTGCTTAACTTAGATTTCTACCTGTTAGATAATATGATGGCATATGAATTTCTCTTAGTGTGAGAGAGGTTTTAAGTACAAAAGCTGAAATTTGCATTCTTCTTTTGTTCATACTAATTTTGTACAACTTGGAAGTGCTAACCTAAACAGAATTCACGCACAGATGTAATTTCATTTCCATTTACTGTGAACTCCATTTGAAGTCATGATCTCTGCTTTGATCTGCTCCATAGATTATGTTTATGAAACTGGGAGTTCTGCAATGGGTCTGCATTAGGTATATCGAGTGCTTACACCTACAAGTGTACAGGTACTTTTCTTCTGTGGTGTATGTGGCCAACCTCAGAATATGGACAAAATGAAGAGAAGATGAGGGAAAATTTGATGGCTTATATTGTAAAGGATAGAGTGTTATCACATACCATGTAAGCTGAACAAAATACCAAGAGTATCTAGGAGAAGGGTATCAAGATACATGTTTTTCAGACTGTAGAAAGTGTCAGATCTATGGAGACAAAGCAGCTAAAAAAAAAATCTAGATTGTTGCTGAATAGGGGAAAGGATTGTGAGGAGTGAGAGCAGCTAGGAGGGAAAACCAGAAGAGAATCCCTTATTTGGATGAAATTTTGAAACTATGTGTTAAGCAGGTGAAGCATATTAATGAAAGGAATCAAGGTACATGGAGTGTATGAGTGACTTAACAGGAATTGTGTGAGAAGATTATGTTAAAAGTTTAGTCAGAAAAGATGAGAAGGTGGAAAGCTAATCATGAATAATCCTTTGGATGAAGTGGGATTAGATAAAGTATGTTTAATTTGGTATGTATGTGCGTGCATCTGTATGTGAGAGAAAAGAACAGATTTGGAGGTAGTATGAAGGAAGGAACAAATGAAAAACATGAAAAGAATGAAAATCAGAGGAAGCAGTGGAGGCTGAGGTGGAGACATGAGAAGTTGTGACTAGTGCTAGGGGATGGCGATACAAAAGAAATACAGAAAACATGATTTTGTTCTGAACAAGATTTGAGAAATGAGGTAGGGTAAGATAAAATTAGGGAATTGGAAATCAACCAGAGAAGAGTGATAATGGTTACTTGCTAAATGGGTATTTTCCCCGAGAGAATAAAACCAAGAAAACTAAGGGTTACAGTGAGGGAAGAAGAAAGAGAGGAAAGGACAAGTATGGTATACAAACAGTGAAGAAGGCGGCTGACTAAAAATTAAGACCTGGAGAAGGATATAGGAGACATTTAAGAAGAAAAGAATGAGCAAAAAAAGCACCCTTTCAGCAGGGTACAGGTTGATCACAACTGTGCTGCAGATCTTTACAGGTGTCGACCAAGAGATGGATTTGGCTTCTTGGATCTCTATTGTGTGTTGGGGGTGATGTCTTCCCTAAAGGATGTACCATGCCTGGCGGTCAAGTGCTCTGTAGGCATCTGTGGAAGGATCCACAAATCAGTTGCACATATATTATAAGACCTGTTCCTGATAAAGTATAAATTTCTTTCAAAACCATATGGTCTTTAACTCTTCATTCTTCACAGCACAACAGTTGTATTATGACATGAAATTTTTAGGTTACGGTAAACTTTCATTCAAAGAGCTTAACATATTGTCCTTGTTTCCTAAAGGAAATATGGGTGAAAAGAAGGAAGTGGGCTTAGTTATGCACTGTGATTACAAACAGATGTGGGGTATCTTGTATAAAAAGCCCATAAAATGTCCTCACTCACTTAGATAAAGAATAGTAGCATGAAAAACTTTCTGGCAGACTCTGTAGGACAATTTGAAAACACAAAATCACCATATTTGAAATCAGAGAACACAGGAGACTGCTTTCTGTATGTTTATATGCAGTGAGAAAGCAAACTTTTAATGCTCTTGGAAAACAATATCAAAAGGACACCATTAGGTTTCTTGAAAACAATGGGGAAGCTTTGACAATTAATGAAGAAATAAATAAATCTGGAGACAGCAAAGGGCTAAATGAAGATTGCTCTTTGGTCTTGCTGATAAAACAGAAATCATGAAAGACTATTTAACTCCTATATTTGTTAAATTACCCAAATGGCCTTGATGTTTCTGGAATGTAAAATGGACTGTCTTAATTATGCAGCAAATTGGAGATTTTTAAAGGACAAATATGTCCTAGGGTACTTGTACAGCAAGAATTTGGCAATTCTGTATTCCAGTGAGGTTTGGGTGGTTTAGGCAACTGGTGAAACCACACAGCCAAAAGAATCAAATTTGCATATTGAGTGAAGATCAGTGGCAGGGTAATCTTGCTATGTGTATGACAATAAAAGTAGAAGCAGCAGTCTTTTTTCTTGAAGACAAATGAAAAACAACATCTAATTAAATATAATTAAAAGCAGTTTTGTCTGTAATAAAAGTCTACAGATGTTGTAATTTTTAGGCAAAACAATCTTCTTGAAAATAAGACTAAACATAACAAACAGCTCTAATGACATCAATTTTATTAGAAAAAATAGGTGCAGTGGTCTCAAAATATTACAGTGGTATAAATTGTCAGTGTTTTGATGCTTTTGCCATTATTGTAATACAGTTCTTATCATTAAATTCATATGATGACATCTTTATCTCATTGAGTGGATGGACGCAGTGGTAGATGTGTAGAAGTGCAGCAAGAAAGAATTAGGCAATGTTTATTTGTTTGAGTGTAAACAGGTCTATCACATCAAATACTTACAAAAGTATAAAAAGAGTATCAAATTATTATTATTATGAGAAAAAACTTATGTATAAAAGTCTTAACAAAGTGACAGAGTATATGAAAATTAAAAACCCAACAGAATGTTATTCTCAAAGATTTTGGGAATCTATCATAATCTGCAGAACTGATTTTCATTAAGGGACTACTTCAGCTGCTTCTGTCATCCTTAGACTGCACTAAACAAGAGAAACTTCCTGGAAAGTCAGAGTAAAATTCTTCACGTAAAGGAACAAACAAATCTGAGTCTGTCAGGTCCTTATTTGGGTGTTCTGTGTGGTGGCTTTATTTCAGGTTTTTCACAAAATAGTATATAAAAAGCTCTTTTTGCCTGTCCCTTATTTCTCATTCTCCTGAAAGAAAGTGTCATCCGAAGATGACTAGTGCTTTCTTCTTAGAAAGATAAGTGAACTCTGGTAGTGATTAGAGCTTCACCAGGAAACCTCTCTTGAATGATAGAATCTAGATAGTTACCATACATTAAGTTTCTTTCTTAAAGATGTTTTTTTGTCAAAAGTTTGGGAGAGTCCTCCAGTATAACAGGTGCAGCCATAAATGAAAGGCAACTGTTACCTTGTTTTTGCAAGCAGTTGCTTTAAACATTGGGAATTGAGTTATGCTAACTTATTCTACAGGGGCTGTAAGTTCATCATGCTCTGGATCATGAACATATGTAAGGTCAGGAGACTGAGAAGCCTTCTTGCATCAGAAGTGTATGCTGGTAGTGCTGTTCCTGAACAACAGGGCATCAAAGGCCCTCAAAGTTATCTAACGGTTTCACGCAGACCTGTTCTTCATGTAGCAGTTATGTATTTGGTCCTGATCAACACTATCTTTTTTGTTCTGCTGGAAATAAAGCATGTTCCTGAATGAGACATGTTTTGATTCCAGACTCTGTGCCTTGAAGAAGGGAAGTGGTTGATTGCGTCCTCCCATGGACCTCACCTTGTGCACTTCTTACCCACTTCTGCCAGAATCGTCTAGACCTGTTACTGTCACAGGTGTTGTTGAGCACTCTTTCTCCAAAGAGGGGACATCAGTGTCCCAAATCAGAGAGGGAAGCCAACAGCAATGTATCTTGGCTTTGATCTTTTGGAGAAGGGGAGAGAGTGAATTGTTCCTAGTGGACATCCTAGCCTGTTGGGCTTGTGGGAGCGGGTGTTGGATATCATGCTGTGCATGTGCTGCCAGTTACAGGTGCAGACAAGCCCAAAAAAGCAATCAGAAAAGCTGCTAAACCAGAGATCTGGCCTTTCACTGGTGTATAATTATGAAAGACATACAGCATCCCTTAAGCAGAACTTGGTTACCAGTCCAGAGTTATGAGTAATGCAGAGAAAACAGATTTAAGGCAAGTGCTCACCAAACTTTACACATCTTTTTTAGACTCTGTTTGTACTCAGTGAAAGGAAACCTCAGGGGCACAATTCGTCTAACCTATCTGAGATTTCTGATGTAGGATGAAATTAATTAAGACCTAGAAGTGCCTGTTTCTTTTTACTGAGTATAAAGAGAGCTAGATGACTACCCCAAATTTCAGCATTATAAATATAAAAATTTAGTTGAGATTAAAGATATCTGTTGTTAACCTTGCACACCTGAATGACACGAAAGAATATTCCCAAGTCGATTGGAAATGCTGCTGATTTCTTTGGCTATGGAGAAGAGAAAACGATATGAAAAGGTTTGGACTTTTTCATAGCTATTTAAAGTCATGCAGCCCATAGTAAATTTTGCTATGTGTTGTTGCTGCAATCTGATATAAAAGCAGAATTCGGAAAACTCATGTAAAGAGAGATATAGGAACAGGTTCCCACTACTTGCAAGAAATGGAAGTTGCAGGTTCAGGCAGCTCATTTAGGTGTTTTGTCAGGCCAGAGACTGTCAAGTTAAAATGGACAAAAACAGAGGGTACATCCGTATGCTGCTTAATGAGAGGACCAACAAGCCAGTTCCAGCGCTGGAGCCATGATTCTCCTCCTGCTTAACTGTTGGCTCACTCCTTGGCTATTTGTTTCCAGCAAGCTCCAGACAGAAACAGCCTTAAGCACTGAGACTTGGCTGAAAATTGACTCTAATTTAGCAGTGTAGGTGCAGCCAGAGAGTCTAAATGTTAAATAAAATGGTGCTAGCAATGAATGGTACTGCATACATCATCATTACACCTGCCTCGGGTAGGTGCAATACCTTATTAGATCCTTTACGAAATAACTGCATTGGTCTTGTGAGCAACCAGCAAGAAAAACAGGGCAGTGAACTGCATATGTAGATATATACGCTTAAATAACAAAAGGAGTTGGATCAAGATCAGCTTTTTAATTCATATCATCCCTGCTGCTGTGGAACCTGATAATGGATCTCTGCTGCGATTAATGGCGATTTGAACTGAAGACCTTTTTGGAATCGTGACTGTGGATGATAAAAGGAGCTCCTCAGATGATCATAATCAACATATTGTTTGCGTGCAAATACAAATTGAGTATTCAGCTTGTGTTTTCTCCTTTCATCTTCATACAGAGGTTGCTCACTTCTCATGTCCCTCTTTTTCCCATTTTGCTGCACTAACGAGTTTTTAATGCAAAGGAAAAGTGATTATAAGCAGTGAAGCAAAGACAGCTTTATAGAGCAAGACTGAGGAATTGAAGACATAGATCAGAGCTATCCACCAACCTAAGATAAAAGAGAAGTTCATGAAAACAGAGACATATAAATAGCTTTGATTTCATTATCATTAGACAAGAAAGGACAAAAAATGGAATAGCTATAAAGCTGTTCATACCTAGTAAGTTGCCTATATTAATAAAAGAATCTATGCAGAAAACATTAAAGTGATAGCATAGAACAGGAAAATATTCTATAGTAAAATTTTTGTTCATATCTGGCTTTAGTGTAGTGTAATGTGATTACCAGATTGTAATAATGTAAAAAATACAAATATTATGTATGTATTAAATATCTTATTCGTTGATGCTGTGTTTTCATTTCATTGTTAAGCATGGCTTATTCGTCTAGACTTTTCTCCCTCTCCCTCTTTCCTTTTGAACACAGATTCTGGGGGTTGTATTTCTATGACTGATTTCATTGTTTATCAGATCTAGAATTACAGACAAATTAAATAGTTGGTAGCTTTTATAGGAAGCTTTTGTTTGGTAGATACATGTACCTAGTTATAATATTCACAAGAGAAGTACCTAATTACATTTGAAAGGTGCTTGACTAGATAAAGAATGATTTGTGTATAGTGTTTTCTGATTGCAGTTAGAAAGCTAATATAGAAAATTAGCAGCTGGGAGTGGGGAGGAGTAATAAATGTTCTTGTTCTGAGAAATAAATTTGTTCTTCCAAGATTAGGTCAATCCTAATGCTTCACTTCAGTTTTGCTCTTACAAAATATTTTTTTTTCATTAAGTATAAATTAAGTAAAACACTAAAATAACGCTATTTTCCAGGAAATATCCTATCATCACAAAAACTAAAATGGCATGATTCATGGGCAATATCTATTGTTTTTGATTAATCAGGATTTTCTGGCCAAATCAAAAAAAATTGCTGACTAGCTGTAGCTAAGGGACACTGAAATTCTTCTGAGATTTTAATAATAGAAGTATTTTCATTACTCTGCAGTTTACTTACAATATAGTCAGCTTTTGTAGCTTTCTCAGATGCAGTACTTTACCCATTTAAGAAATGAGAAAACTAAGAAGGGCTGTTAAGTGAGTTGCCTAGAGGGAAAGAAAAAATCCATGTCAGACTGGAACAAGGTTTCAGAATACTGCTTAAATCAGTGTCATGTCCTCAGCTGATAGATTTCTTGTCCAGTGCAATCCATTTTGGTGCTCTACATTTTGTAGCTTAATTTATTTTGACACTGAAACTCAGCGTAAGAATTGCATTAACATTCTGTGCCTTTTTGCCATTCAGCTGTCTATTGCAAAGGTCCTCTGTCATGTTCTTGCCCTAGGTTAATACAGTAAACAAGATGTATTTCAGTATATCTATCAGTGAGTGATTTTTACATAAGTACTATGAATTTCCTGTCTGCTTTAGTATTGCAAAGTAAATTGGAGCTCGTAAGGTAATGAATAATTAATCTTTCTTCCATTTGTGAGAATAATTTTTAGAACCAGGTCTTTTATTTTTGACATGAAACTATTACCTTGGAAACTATTTAAACATTTGCACAAAGTCCACAAACATACTATTTCAAATATCAGTTGTATTATGTGACTTAGTTATCCATTATTTCAGTGTTTTTCATACTGAACTCATACTGTTTTCAAGTTTATAGGCTTAATTACATGCCATTCAAGACAAAGGGGAGCTAAGTAAACTATAATTTAGACAGCCTCACCTATATGTTGAAAAATGTGCTTCAGTAAACTGATCATACTGGAATATCTGTACAGTATCCCTACCAAATAACCTTCCATTTGCATTTAAGTAATTTTCTGATTTTATTGTCTTTAGGTCAATGGAACAGAAATTGAATATGAATTTGAAGAAATTACTTTGGAGAGGGTAAGTGTGATTTATTCTTCTCTTATAGGAAAAAATATAATCTGTAATAAAAATAATGCGATTACTTATGAAATTAAAATTAGTTAAGAATAGAATTAGTTATCTTTTGAATAAAGATGTCCACTCTTTATTCTAAAATGTGAAATGAAAATGGGAGCGATACAACAGGAGAAGCCCTTCATGTTTTTAAGAAGTTTCAGGTGTAGCTACTTGGAGATTAGTATCCAGAATGCTTTTCTTCCCCATAACTATGTCAGTGCTCAAATAGGTGTTTGACTGTTGGGAAGAGCCTGTGTGACTTGGTAACTCTCTTTTAGCTTGTGAACTGGAATTGTGGAATCTTTTCTCTTTTAACCTCCTTGATTTCTTTGCATGTGTGCATGACAATAGAAGACATGTAGTCTTATACTATAAAAGAAAAATTGCAAAAGTGTTTTTAATGTTCAAGCGACTATATAAAAGCTGTGGACCATACCTCAGTGTAAAGGATATGTTTATGCAAGTCTGAATTGCATGAGCTATCATTAGGGCTGGCAGTGAAGGCTTTGTTGGTAGTGTGGTTTAAAAGTAGCACCAAAACAAAGAGAGATATTTAAAAATTTGTGCTGCATTATATTTTCCTGGGTTTGGTGGGTTTTCCTTGCCTTTTGGTTACGTAACTGCTTTCTTTAGACTGTGGACTTTCTTTGCCACAAGATCAAGACCAGATGGGCTGCATATTTTGTGAGAAAGAAAGTCTAAGCTTTGTCATAGGCCTTACGAAGATTGCTAATGGAGGCAAGATTGTCATTGCTGAATTCCTTCAATATTCTACCAACATTCTGGTAATATGAAGTTTTATCATCTTGGAGCAAACACAGTTAGACTTCTTTCTACATAAAATGTTCGAATGCAAGGCCAGATTTGCCAAGATGTGACTGATGCTATATGAACGAATTCCTGTAAGGTAGCAAACTACCATTAAATTAGATACTTAGATTATACAATTCATTGCACTTTTTCTGCATGTTATATTTTTAATTGTCCAGGATAACGAATTTCATAACCATTCAACTTAAAGGGATACAAGTATATGTTCTCATTGATTTGTTCTGTCAGGCAAATTCTGAAAGAGCAATACATCTTTTTACCATAGCCATCCTTGTAACAGATAACATATAGGCACTTTTTATCTACTGTCTCTCAACTTATTTGTGCATCACTAGTTATTCATTGGACTAGAGTTTCCAAAGGTCACTGAACAGAACACATGCCTCCTGGGTGATATTTTGAAAACCACTTTATTTTTAATAGATGTGTAAGTTATCGGTGTACATAGTGCAGAGTGAATGTGATTTGCGTCTCCTGTACCTGCCTGATGCAGATAATTAGTTATTCATAATATAATACCACATAATATCAGTTAAAGACTGATCAACAATAGCAAAAAAAGCTACAGACTTTAAAGGAGGATATTTCAGTTGTTTTCTGGATGTGGCTGGATCTGTGGCTTCTGATTATTACTGCTTGAAATGTTCTGTCACATGTATCAGTGTTTTGTCTCAACGACAGGGTACTGTGTCTGCTGGTTTTTGTGTGAGATATAAAACACAAGTGATTGCCTTTAAATAGCTGTCATTTATGTTAGACTAAAAGCATTTTTAGAAGAAAGACATTCTCCATGTTGATTACCCATTTTCTTCCACAAAACTGCTTTTAGAAATTAGATGGAAAATCATCTCTCTCTATTTAATGGCAAAGCTGCAAAATGTATTAACATTGCTGCTGTTGAGAGATAAAAATGTAGTTTGTCCATATCAAAGAGTTGGTAATAAACTTTCAATTTTAAGTCCAGTTATCCAGGTTACAGAATTCTGCATCCCAAGACCATCAAATATTTTCTTCATGACATTTATCCACATTTTGAAATAGTCAATATAATTTAAAGGATTTTACAACATAAAAGATAAATTGGTTGAAGGTGTATTAGGGCATTAGGGCTTTTGTACTCTTTTCTTTTTTCTGGTTTTTTGTTTTTTTTTTTTTTTTTTTTTTTTTTTATAGCAGAATGAAAGGGAAGGTGGTAAAGGATTGATTACTTCAGAACATTTCCCAGTCTCTATAGACTTGGCAAGGACACCATTAAGTTAATTGTAGGAGGTCACCTTCATCCACAGGTGCCATGAATTTGTGGGATGTATTCCTGAGGAGAGTTACTGGCTTAGGCATGACCCTTGCCCCAGGATGAAGAGGTGGTTCCATCCCTTAGGGTAACATAGGACTGCTGTGTGCATGTTGGCAGAATGCATCCCATGTGGAGCTGGGGAACAGATCAGCAGGGTCTCAAAAATGCCAAAAGGAAACCCTGCTAAGGGACTGTGGGCATGGACAGTGCAGAGCTTGCTAAGCATCACCAAGCTGCCTGAGACCCAGCTGGTGTACCAAGAAATGACTGCAAGGATGCAGTGGGCTTGTGTAGAAAGCTTTTTTATTTTTGCTCTTTGATATAATGTTGTTCAGTTGTTTCTATTTAAAATGTTGGGTCCTAGTTTACAGTTTAACAAGACTTGGCGTTTTGAGCTTAAAAGACTTCAGTGAGAGCTAACAAAGACAGTGAATTTGAGGCAGATCCACCTTAAAGCTGTGATCAATGCTGTTCCAGGAGCTCAGGAAGTTGTAAGAACGCCTCTGCCAGCCCCTTCCTTAGTGGCATGCTCTTATCCTTTTACTGTTCTTCAGTTGTGCCAGCCATTTACTACCAATCCCTGAGCCCAAGAGGATCGCTGTTAAATAAGAGATCCTCATTTAGAATTCTCATAAGAACCTACTTGAGTAACACAATTACACAGTTAAGAGAAATCAAACAATTTCTCTTCTCTTTAAAAAAAAAAAAAAGACAGTTTTAATTTCTTCAGCTGCTTCAAAGAATATGTGAGTTTCTCTGCTAACTTACAGGCATAAAATGCAGATCCAGGTGTAAACTAAGACTTGGTGATTTGTAATAAACTACAATGCCCAAATGCACACTTAGAAAAAATTCCTTAAAATAAGCCATTACCTTGCTCTCCTTGAGTATTAAAGACACCGTAAAAAGGAAGCTCTACATAAAATGACTGATATTACTGCAGTGATGTTACTCTTTCATTACTGCAGGACTTGAAAAATGTATCCATCGCTATCAAGAGACCAATTTGCACTTGTAGATCAGTGGTCAGTGTAAGAGATAACTGTGACAAAGAGACTCTGTGACAAAGCCTAGCCTAACTTCTCTAAGCCAGAGGAAAGTTTTAATTGATTGACTCCTTGGTACAGCGCTGTGCTTGGAGACATATGCTGAAGAGAGGTTTTTGATAGAAGTTGATGGAATATCAGCCAATATCAACAGTTACCTTGAAAAAGTGTAAAGACAGACAGTGGGTCACTTAATGAGTCGTGTTGGATTCATGCCGAGTTCAACGTCTGAGTTCAGATCTCAGTACTTTTTGGCTCATCTAACCTTGCCTATTCTTTAGATGTTCGAGAAAAAGAGGGCAATTATGATTAGTAAAGCTGTTTTCACAGAATCTTTTGATGCTTCAGCATGTATTTTCATTCTGTACCTGTATAAAAGTAAAATTATATTACTTTTTGTGGAATAGACTGTTCAGAAAAATTAAATTCTATCAACACTGGGACTAGAGACATCTAGTTCCCTGTGCATTTGCATCATGAGATTGACTGACCTTGGTATCTGAACAGGTCGAGCTCTGACTGAGAATTTTCCCAAGGCTGAGACATGCATGAAGTGTCTCTATTTCTTTTTCTTTTATACTCCTGTGGGTTCTCTGGCCTATGATAACAATTCAGGTTACACTGCAGAATGTCCCTGTTTTTAATGAACCACATCATTTTACAAAGTTTTTAGGAACTTACTGTTTTGTTTCCTCTTCACTTTTTCAGGTTTGGTTGCAATTGGCTATTGGGCTTACTACTGTTGAGGAGAGACAGGCATGGATGCTCACATAGCATAATTATTTCCTTAGAAAATCAGGTTAAAGATATTCCAAAAGAGTACATTCTCAATAATGATTTGTCATCTTGGAGTGTGCTGTGATAATTCTGATAAATTTTATTCTGTATCCACCACATGCTCTGTTCAGCAGAGAGACTGAAACCCTGCTCTCTCTTCTTTCCTTTGACTTGATCTTTCAGTGACATCAAGTGCCATGAGAAGATTTCATTTTTCTAGTTCAAGATTACTGTTCTCTAAAAGGTTGGATTTCCGCATTTCCACCAGATTCAAGAATCTATTCAAATCTCAACTAGAAAGGCTAAAACTGTAAACATAAGTAAACTTAAAGGGTAAAATTTAAAAATCCTGAGGAAACAGTGGAAAAAGCAATCCTCATACATTTTAGTAGAGTAAGGAATTTATTTCAGGGCTTTTATTTACTTTGGTACATTATAAACCTAAGAGATAATTACTACTGTACTATTAATCATGCTGTTTCCATCACTAATTTCCTTTGTGAAATGCAGAAGTTTGCAAAAATATAAAGAGGTGCACTCCACTGAACACTGAAGAGCAGTGGGAATTGGATTGTATTCAATGACACAACGATTTTAATTTGACTCAAAGTCTTAGTTTTTATATCTATCTATCTGTCTTGTTTTGGCAGAGATCATAGAATCATAGAATGGTTTGGGTTGGAAGGGACCTTTAAAGGTCATCCAGTCCGTCCCCCCTGCAATGAGTAGGGACATCTTCAACCAGATCAGGTTGCTCAGAGCCCCATCCAGCCTGGCCTTGAATGTTTCCAAGGATGGGGCATCTCCCACCTCTCTGGGCAACCTGTGCCAGTGGTTCACCATCCTCAGCATAATAAATTTCTTCCTTATGTCCAATCTAAATATACCCCTTTTAGTTTAAAACCATTACCCCTTGTCCTATTGCTATTGGCCCTGCTAAAAAGTCTGTCCCCATCTTTCTTATAAGCCTCCTTTAAGTACTGAAAGGGCACAATCAGGTCTCCCTGAAGCCTTCTCTTCTCCAGGCTGAACAACCCCAACTCCCTCAGCTTTTCCTCATAGCAGAGGTGCTCCATCCCTCTGATCACTTTTGTGGCCTCCTCTGGCCCCGCTCCAACAGGTCCATGTCCTTCCCGTGCTGAGGACCCCAGAGCTGGACACAGTACTCCAAGTGCGGCCTCACCAGAGCAGAGTAGAGGGGCAGAATCCCCTCCCTCGCCCTGCTGGCCACGCTGCTTTTGATGGAGCCGAGGATACGGTTGGCTTTCTGGGCTGCGAGCACACGTTGCTGTCTCATGTCCAGCTTTTCATCCACCAAGATCACTGTTTGCTTGTATGTCTGGGAAATAAGGTTTTCACTATTAGTCAGTAGTGTATCTGCTTTCTGCCTTTTTTAAGGTGTTAGGCACCAATTGTTCATCAGCACACTTTGACCTCTCAGGAATGAGATTGTAGGACAATGCAGTGCCAGAGAAGTCCTCCTTTATGCAGTTCAGGAATAACAGAGTGAATGGGAGTGGTCAAGAAATGGCCACTAGGAAAAGGTATTTTCAAAGTTTAAAAACTTATGCTGTAGACCCATGCCTTTTGAGAACCCAGCGTGCACAAATCAATATCCAACCATTGACAGCGCCAGTGGAGTGGTCTGACATCTTCCAACAGAAGAAAGTAGATCTTTTAAAGTGAGTGTCCTTCAGGCACCTGCCGAGCTCCTCCAAACACAGGTTTATAGTAGAATAGTGACCTAGGGGTGTTTATTGCAATAAAGCTCACCCACAGGAATTTTTTCCTGGAAGGGGCCAGCACAGTCTGCCTACAAGAAGAGGCAGAGGTATCTATGTATGGAGCCAAGTTATCATCAAACAGAAAATGTGAATCCCATCTTTTTTATTGTTGTGCAGACAATTTGAAAAACTGATCTCTTGGGTATCCATATAGAGTCTTTGCAGTGTATTTCTCTGTGTACATGTAACACAAAGTTCTGTAAAATGAAAAAGAAATTCAGAAAAATCCTTAAAAATTCAGGTGTAGCGCATGCAACCACTGTGCAGGAAGTTCTCTTATGGTTTCTAGTTCCAACCACATGTCTTAGTTTAGATTTAACAAAAGATTTTGCTGCTGATAGGCAGTTGTGTCAGTGGTTGCAGTTTACCATCAGAGAGGTTTGTAAGCATTGGAAAGGGCAGACTCTCTGGCCTCAGGATGCAATGGCTTACGCAAGGTCTACATTCTCCTTTCGTCTCTTGTGCCTTACCAGATTTTGCTTTGACCTTAGGTTGTGCAAGAGCGAGCTAATGAAAGGAGCTGAAGGAGCCTGGTGTGCAGTCCTGCTAATGTGGCACTGAAATACCAGGTCAATATTTTCCAAAGCAACTGCACTATTTGGTTGCTTTAGTTCAATGACCTAAATTAAAATTCCTTGGAACAGCCTGATTTTTTTTTGTAACATTATTCACCCAAAGCATGTGACTTTGTGTCACCTCAGAGCAGCCCTAATTTGGCACCCAAAGTATAACTAATCACTGGAAAACTTTGTTCTTTGTTCTTATTCTGTCAGAGAGTCATTATGCTGAAACTATTCCTGGTTGTAGAGCTGTGCAGGTCTTGTGGGGGCCTGTTCCACCTGTTCTTGGTAGAGGTAGAAAACGTGCCAGTCTGCAGGATGCATGGAAAGGCAGGAGAGCCGGGAGAGGGAGGGCTGTACCTTTTGAGGGACAGAAGCTCCTGCCCTGTGTTGTTAGCTGTCATTCTCCACATTCAGCGTTTGGGACTAGAAACTCAATAAACCCACTTAACTGTCTTACTGAAGACTATTGGCTAGAGAAGTGAAGGAACAGCTGTTAATATTATATCCCTCTTAGAGATATGAACAAAATATTTTTATTTGTTGTTATTGCTGTTAGCAGTTGCATTGCTACAGGTTGGGAGTGCAGTGAGGTAGAACTGGTGAGTTGCCCACAGTTTTCCTGAAAGCAGTGATAGGACTAGGAGGACTAGTCTGTTTAGTGTTGTCCTCTCCAGATAGGGGTGATCTGGACTGCTTCAGAATATGCACTGCCAGAAGAATTTTGAGTTTTCCAGGTGTCCTGGTTCCAGCTGGGATAGAGTTAATTTTCTTCTTAGTAGCTGGTATAGTGCTGTGTTTTGGATGCAGGATGAGAGTAATGTTGATAACACACTGATGTTTTGGTTGTTGCTGCATAGTGCTTACACTGGTCAAGGACTTTTCAGCTTCCCATGCTCTGCCGGGTGCACAAGAAGCTGGGAGGGGGCACAGCCAGGACAGCTGGCCCAGACTGGCCACAGGGCTATGACATACCGTATGGCGTCATGCGCAGCATGTAAAGCTGGGGGAAGAAGAAGGAAGGGGGGATGTTCAGCGTGATGGCGTTTGTCTTCCCAAGTAACCATTATGCGTGATGGAGCCCTGCTTTCCTGGAGATGGCTGAACACCTGCCTGCCGATGGGAAGTAGTGAATGAATTCCTTGTTTTGCTTTGCTTGCGCGCACGGCTTTTGCTTTGCCTATTAAACTGTCTTTATCTCAACCCATGAGTTTTCTCACTTTTACTCTTCTGATTCTCTCCCCCATCCCACCGGGTCGGGGAGTGAGCAAGCGGCTGGGTGGGGCTTAGTTGCTGGCTGGAGTTAAACCAGGACACCAGGGCAAGTGCTAAAAAAGCACATGGCTTTCCACTGAGCCTCTGTTTATCAGGAAGACTTGCCCTATATTTCATTATTGCTGCAGCTGTGCAGAGGTTGCATCCTTTCCCAGCTGTGGAGTGGCAGCAGTTCTCATCCCAATAGTCACAACAGAAAAGCTGCAAAGCCGTGAAAGGGGAGACGAAGGAAGAGGAAAGGCTATAAGTGACTAGGGAAAATATTTTAACTGCTACAGTTTATAGCTACACTGTGATTAGCAAAAGAAGCTGAAATAATACTATATATTTAGCTCCCTCTGCGTGCCTATCAAAGAAATTCATATTTTCATATTGTAATCTTAGAATCTTGCTTTTAAATCTATGTGTCTGAAAAACATTGCATGGATGCTAAGTCAGTTAAATCAGAATAGTGTATTTCCTTGGAATTTATCACTGCAATGCCATTTACGCTCCTCTGAAGGCATTACCTGCAGGAGGTCCCCTTCCATGCATGTGTGCTAGCTTTATATTTCAGACAGAAAAAAATAAGTAGTTTGGATTTACACTTGATGATTCAAGCTTTCCAGGGCAAAGAATATTTTTATTACTATGAATTAGGCTTTTATTCATTTGTATATTTATTTTTGAAGGTCTATATGTTCTTAGTAATTCATATATTCGTTTCTGGGTATTTCTTTAGATGAGAGGTTCACAGTTTGTTTCAATGAGTCCTCAGGTCCAGGTAAGGTTATGAGAGTTTTCCTGTTGTGTGAGAAATTTTAAAAAACAGAATATTCTGTTATGAAAGCTCACTGTGGTATTTTAGAATTTCCAAAATAATTTGAAGCTTTGAAGAACGCTCAAGCAGAAGAAGAAAATTGAAGATTGTTTGATATATTTTGTTTAATTTAATAAGAGTCACTCAACACACTGAGCCATTTTATTCCCAAAGGAGTAAAAGTAATTTCATTCCCCAATATATTGAATCACGAGCCTGAAGTTACTCAAACTCTCTGCGTTAAAAACTCACAGGGAATTTGTTCAGGGAGAGCATGTCAGTAGAAAATACACATACTAGAAAGAAGGCATTAACACAATACTAGAAAGTATTCTGAAAGTGATAGAAACAAATTAAAAATCAACTGCAGAAAAAAAGTCCCCAATAGCGGTAATGCATTTTCCATATCAAAAGTGAAGAAAAGTTGAAAAGTTAAGCAACATTTATTTAAGATTTCAAAAGCTACCTATGCAAGTACAGGAAAAAGAATTATTCATGTTCTTCTCTACTTGAAAGTTATCCCTTTAACTTTGCCAAGATCACTGAGACCTTGACTTGCCTATTATGTGAAATTTCATGCAAGTCATAGCTGCCTAGAGGCAGCGTTCTGCTGCTGTTTCTTTTAAATTATTATTATATTGACATTTTATTTTTCAGGTAATATCACTAATTTATTGCCTTTCTCTCATTTCCTAACTCACTTGCTCTCACCAGATAGTTAGCAGTGAGTAGTTCTGCTGCTTTTTTGTATTATTTATGGCTTTACATGAAAATTGCATTTACTTTAGATGTAGCTCTTTAAGATGTGGCCTTTCAGCTTATTTACTCTATTATCTTTAGCTAGCGAAGTCCAAGCTTTATCCTGTTCAGCGTTTGGAATGTGAGCATCTAAGGAGGCTGCCTGTGAAGCTGCCTCGGTAGGGAAAGGAGAGCAGAAAGCACCCCAGGGTGTCTTGTGCCATCCCAGGCCAGCAGTGTAATGCAGGCAGAGGGAAACTCCCTCTGCAGGTGCAAATCGCAGTGGCTAGCTAAGACTTTTACAGAGTTGAACTTGCAGAATATCGCAGTTTCCGAAAGGAATACTTAGGTGCGCAGTAGATAATGTTGGGCTAATGAAAAAAATCTTTGCACAGTGAAACAGGGCAGCCTTTTGTATCCTAGTCCTCTAGGCTGATGCAGGAAAGAGGAATTTTTCCCTCCAGCTTAGCATTTCTGCTGTTGTTAGGCAATAATTTTGCCTGGAAATAATTTTGCAGGAGTAAATCCTTTATTGATTTGAGAGTTTATCACAGATTTAGGGGTGTTCTGAGTGCTTGGATAGCGTCCTAGCTTTCAGAAAGTGCAAAGAAATGGGTATTTTGCTCCACGCTGTTCCGCTTGTCCAAACTGGCATAAAAGCCTACGAGTAGAAATCAAACTAAGCGTATCACCCAAGCAAACCTGAGGTGTCCCACCCTGCAATACTTCAAATCAATCAGCACTAGGCACTAATGAGCAGAGCTGCAGAGTGTGACTTCCAAATAAACATATCAGTTCTAAATAAAAGCTTCTGGAGCACTAATAGGAGGGTATGTATACACTAAAAAGGAGTAATATGTGTGTCTGAGATGCTGATTTTTCCACAAAAGTATGTAGAAATCTTCTGGCAGAAAGATTGAGAAAGCAGAGCAGAAAAAAAAAATAAAATGACAAAGGAGCTACAAAGCAGTGGTTCAACTCAGTTTTCACTTCCTTTTGCAATTGGCATTGGGAAATAATATGTAGATTTAAAATGATATGTACATTTAAATAAATGAGAATGATGAACCTCAATTTACGGGTAGAAAATGAATCATTCTGGAGATGATAGTAATCATCTTGCAGCAAAGATGGTCATTTTCAAGGCAGGACTTTTTAAAAGGCATCTTTGATGTACTGGATTTGTCTTTTCTGAAAAAGCAATGTTTTGCATTGCAGAAAATTGCCTTTCATTTTTGTTATTAATTTAGAATCAATTGTAATGCATAAATTAGGGTCACTCAACCTTGGGGAATCAGTATGCCGCTTCAGTAGGGAATAGCACTGCAAAGACAGAGAGAAATAAAGGGGAAAAAAAGAAGGAAATAATCTGCTGGCTTACCCAGACTGAATTCCACAACTGTCATTGCTGTGCATCGTAACATAGTAATACGGCATCACAATAAAAATATCTAATTTGCTCTGTGGATGCAGCATTGCAGTTATTTTCTGTTCTTATGCAGTTATATTTGAAGCAGCCAGAAGATCATTTGTCTTCTAGTTATAACTACCATCCAGCTTCAGCTTCTCTCTGACTTTATGAAGGGAAAAAAAGCTCTTTCTCGTCCAAGGAGGGTCGAGAGTTGATTCGGTATACTTTCTTGCAAAGTAGTTTTGCAGGAACAGCAGCCCACTTTGTAGCATGTAGAAGATGTCTGGAATGATATGATACGGACCATTTCCTCTCAAATTTTGTTGCTATATGTAAAACTGCAACTAAACGTCAAATGGATAAGGTAACTTCAGGTATGTTGAAGCTGTGAGTAGTTGAAAAGCAATTGTATGCTGCTCATGCGTGTTTTATATTGCAAGATACTACTTTACTCTAAGAGTTTGACCTAACTGGTGAGTCTCAAGCATGGCTTGAAAGTCACCTTATGCAGCTTAATGTGATCTATGAATTCTGACTGAATTCTATGAATAATTTATTTTTTTGAGTGGTTTTTAATTTTGCAGAGTTTAACTGTTTGCACTTGGAGCACAATACGCATTTCCTATACCTCACCTGCAAAGCAGAAGTGAGCATAATTTCACTGAGAAAGTTTGATACACAAATTGCCATTAACAGGATTAAACTATATAGGAAAAAAAAAAAAAAAAAAAAAAAAAACAATAAAATAAATTATGAGCTTGTAACTTTAATCTTTACTAATGTTAAATAATGCTTTAACGTGCAAATATTTTTCTCAACTGTGATGATTATGATAAGGTACTTAGTGTTTTTATCATATTTCATGATGGGGAAACTTGAAGCACAGAAAAGCAGGCCAGCTGTAAAAATAGCATGAAAATACACATATCCTAATCTGTAGTCTAGTAACCTACTTATTGAAGTACACTTTGAAGAGTACACAGTGAAAAGTACCTACTCATTGATATCAAGGATCTTAATAGTAGTACAAAATTTACAGAAGTTTAGGAAAAATGGGAAAGAAGATAGTAATTTTATATGCTTAAAATGTCCCTTCAATTTTTAAAAAGGCTAAAATATGTGCACTAACTACTCGTCCATCCAGTATTTATTTAGGAATGAGAAATGTAATATGAATAATTAGTTTATACAAAACATTGGCAAATGTAGTTACAAAACAAATACTTGACAAATAGATATTTTAATTATATTTCCAAAGCAGAAATAGGGCTGCACTACACAGTGAGGAACTTGTACCTGTTTTTGCCAATAAATGTATAAGATAATTAAAACACTGAATATTGAAATCATAATTGGATTTTTGAGCAAGGAGAAATGCTATACCTGTGCAACTAACATTATAATGAATATGCTTAGAGATTTCATATTAAGCTTTCTCATAGGAAATCTAGAGATCTATTGTTATAATTCAAATGAGGGGAATGCCTTTCTGAGAGGAAGCTTAGAAAAGGCATATGACATTTCTAGGTGTATTCATTATAGTATGGCTGAGGGAGAAATGAGGGAGTCAAGTGTGTGTCTGTGCATCTGTGTGTAGACCTACAGTAAAAAGGAATTGTAACTGCTTAGAGCTATAAATTTTGAGCTAAAGTAACGAAAGCCATTAAAAATCAATGTCTACCCTGATTTTCCACATCCAAACAATGCCATTACTCATCTCTTCCAACAGCAGAGAAATATCTGTTGAAATGGGCTGAGGAAAACTATGATCTTCCTGAAACTTCAGTGCTAATTTAGCTAGGTGGAAGGAAATCAGATAAAACAAAATGCAGTGAGGACTTAGAGCCTAGTGCAACTCTATATGTATAAAGCCCCAAACTATCTTTAATTATGAGAATGGGCTAGGGCCTTGATTTTCCAATCTGATTTCTAAAGGAGTTTGTTGAACAGCATCTGCATCTGTCATGCTGAGTTTTCAAAAGATCTTTGAGTACTGAAGAAATGTCAATGTATTGAAGGAGAGCTAACGCCGTGGCTGGCGGTGCTTAAAAGGGGTAAATGGGATGGTGTGAGTCATCGTGGTATCTGTGTAGGTCAGAGTAAAAGGAGTGCCAGACTGTGCCGGCTAAAACACAGTTAGATATTATAAACTGGCCAAATCTGAAGTCATATGTCAAGAAAGAGAATAGAGCCTGTGTATGAAATCCAGGACTCCCGCCTGGAAAGCAATGAATCTGCGAAAAGTCCTGGGCCTCCTTGGCTGGTCATCAGTCAAACACAATTTTCAGTCTGGTGTTGTAGCCAAAGATCTAGTGAAGACCTTAGGTGCATAACTGAGGACTGCAGAGTAGAACAGGTTTTGGGATGTGGAATACAACAGGATTTGGGACCTGATGTGTAAAACTTTTGGAATATCTTGCTTAATTCTACTTGAAAAAGGTACTGATAACTGAAGTGTCTTTAGGGGAGGCCTTGAGGGTTATTGTGACTTTGGAAAACACACTCTCTTAGTGAGAGACACAGGAAGCTTTATGAGTTTAACTTCTTGGGGGGGAAATTAAGGGGTGACTTGGTCAGAGAAAATATGCATTTAAATGAGAAACAACCCTTACGACAGTGTTCTTCATCCTACCTGGAAGGAGATAACAGGAGCTGATGGTTTGATGTTGAATTTAGACATGTTGAGACTGGACATAAATATGTTAATAGGTTAGCAATGACAAATGAGAAGGACTGGATGAAAGTTTTAGGAAAGGCAAAAGGGTGTTAAGCAGCAAGAAAGACAGTAGCTGATAGAAAAAAAAAAAAAAAAGGAGCATAATATAAGTACTAAGAAGGAGAGAATACTAATGAATGCAAAATAGGTTGTCAAACACTAACCAATCTGACAAAGGGCAAAATGGACATTTTGGGAAGGACAAGGGACACAGCAGGATGTTGGTAGTTAAGATCAGGTTCAGCCACGTTAGTGTATACATGTGACAGATAGCTGTGTATGTAGCACACTTTTGAGAGATCAGCAAGGTAAACCAAATGCTCAGAAACAACACAGCAACCTTTACTGCCATCCTTCATTTACTTTATGAAAAGTAGAAGACATTAAGTTAAGAAGGCATTAAAGCTACGGTTTTGGTTTGGAAAAAAATGTTCTCAGGGAATGCAAGGAGACAGATATGTGCTCAGTTTCTATAAGAAGGGGGAAAACTGCAAGGCCTATCCTGGCTTTTGTCTCCTTTCTGCAGTCATCGCTCTGCATAAGGAAGAGACATTGTGGAATTAAGTGATACTTTTCTCCAGAGATGATTTAAGTAGGTCCTACAGCCTATATTAGGCAGCAGTTCAAGGTAAAGGATCCAGTTGTGTCCTCTGTCTTAGATTAACTTTGAGGCATTGATTACCTACTTGGACATAATTAAAAAGATGACATTTTTCCAAAACTGTATTTGTAAATTAAATATTTTTATCTCCTTGTTCTGACGAACAGGGTATTTCAGGTGCTATAGCATAATGACTGTTGCTAAATGCTATCATTTCAATGATGACCAGAGTCAGTAGAGATCAGCCCCACAAGTCCTTAATGTTTACCAGATGATATATCAGAGTATCTTTCCACTGCAAACCAATCTTCCATAAATGCAGACTGACCTCTGTATGGCCAAAGTGATTTTTTTGTAGGATTTTTGAAACATTCAGGAAAAATAGTGTTCAGCTTGTTCAAATTTGCTTATAACGTAATAGAGGAGGGATAGAGAAAAACCTGAATAAGAGTAAAGAAAAAGTAATGTATTTGTGAAAAATACATGCTCTATTGAAAACAAGGGCCAAGAAAGAGTGGTTGAAATAACACACACTTGAAATAAAATTTTATAATAGGTATAAACTTTAGACAAAAGCAGCCTACCTGAAGTGGAAATAAAAACAACCACAGCTGTTATGGGACACAAATGTATGCTTTGGAAATCGTCAGATTTTCATTTCTGTTGTATTATTCTACTATGCTTAACAAGCATTTTGCTTGTATCGTATTTTCTCAGGTAAATCTACTCTCTAGATACCACGGCTAACTAGCAAAAGTGATTTATAAATACAAAAGCTCTCGGTTCACTGGAAAACAGTGTACTTATGAAAAATGCACAAGTCAAAGTGAATAATGAAACACAGTGCAGCAACCAAGCTGGATCCTGAAGGCCGGCTGCACTAAAGGGAGCACAACCACATTAACTATTTCTCAACAGGAACATGCGCAACAATACGCTGACAGGACTGTGATGCTAAATAGAGTCAATATACTCCACCGTACACCACAGGGTCAATGTTAGTTTGAGGTTCTTTGCATAGCAATACATTCAAAGTATAACTATGTCCAAAAAAACCCCAAAAAGTCCTATTGGTCAGGTGTACAGCAAAAAACTAAGTCATGAAGAGGTTGATAGGAGCTTGAAAATGGTGGAGCAAAAAAAGTGCCAAACCAGGTGATTTCAGTTGAAGGTGAATTTTAGACTGCATAGAGACCTGCAGCCTATGAGAGAGAAGGGTTTTGTTGAGAAACTGAATGGCAAACCAATATTTTTAAAGCTTAAGTTGAAAATGGAAGTGGAATTGTAAACTTTATTATAACTTTTATCAAAATCTCAATGGCCCCAAATCCTCTCTCCTTGAAAATTTAGAATAACAAAAATGTAGGGACAATGTGCAAACAAGGATACCCTGGAAAATGCCACCAAAAAGCAAACGCAATATTTTCCTACATTTCTTCCATTTCCAATGAGTGTGTTTGTTTTGTTTTGCTTTTACCGTTATATTACTGATACCCTAGCTTTCAGAGGTCTTTAAAATCTAATGATAATTGCTTTTTTTCCTTCTTATCTTTGGAAAAAATAAAATTTTTGAAGATGTTACGGTCTAAGAATTGACTATATAAATAATTTTAATAATAAGTAAAAAGCAAAGTTATGCATCCGTGAAGATACCTGGTAAACTGGTTCTCAGGATTAGTGTGTGTTGTTTTCTCAATTAGGTTTTCCAAAAAGTGAAGGACTCCAGAGCATCTGTTTATCCTGCACATGCTTGCCTTGTATATAACTATCAGAGCCACATTAGCAGAAAAGCTGTTACTTCTTTGAATGGTAAAAGTCATAGTTGGATATAAAACATCTCGAAGTTTTGCCTTTGAGGATGCTATTTATGCGGACAGGATATTTAACAAGTCCTCCAATAAATGCAGTGATTCACCTGGATAATATAATATACATTTATCTTCCCACATTTTGGAGAAAGGTGGTATTTGTGGCTCAGATTCATAAAGGGACTTAGATGGCCAAACCAGCTACATAGATGAAATGCAGGCTTCCAACTTCCAAGTGTGCAGCAAGTACCACAGGGTCTGTGTACATTTCAGAATGTGCTGTCACGGGTGCTGGTGACCCTAATTTCACTCTTGTGTTTTCCTGGAAGTGCTGCTGCTCATAGATCACGACTTGTCTTTCAGCTGGCACCGTAGGAAATTCATGAATGTGATGTTTCTGGGTTTGAGTCACTTACTTAAGAAGTTTGATTTCCCAGAGGAACTCTGAACCTGCTCATTCAATAGGGAGGGAAGAGAAGACATGTGGCAGCTGCCTATCTGTCCTACCCCACCATTCAGGTGTAGACATGGGTGATTAAGATCTCCTTGATTTCCTAAGAAAGCACTTTAGTCCCCAGGCAATTTGCATCCATATGATATGGGGATGTTTGAGCCTTCCTTTCAAAGGAGCAAAAGGAAAGAAAAGCTACTATAGAGTCAAGAATTCATGGTTATCAGGGCCAGGAAGACAACAGATTAGAGGGAATTTGTTTCTGTAGCCTAAGGATGTTCATCTTTCCCAGGGAGGCTGGCAATTGTTTTAAGGACTACTAGGACATTTTGCATTTTAAAAAGTTCCAATCTAAGATCCAGAGACAACGTTAGGTGTGAGCTCAGTGAGTGGGTAGAAAACTGGATCTCAGGTCTCATTCTATTTCTAGCTGCAAAGGATTATTTCTTCTTGAAGTGCCGTTTTTTTTAGTACTCCAAAGATTTGCTAAAATTGTTATTCAGGATGCTATTTATGATACTTGATTTACTGTCTCCTGATCTGATGTAGAGTAAGGAATATGGCTTTGTTTTCATTTCTAAATAAGAGAATCCTCATTTGCATCATTGCTAGGATACAGTAGTACCAGCTGGACAAATCTTGCTAGAAATTTTAACAGATGGATTTAAATCTTTCTTTTTGACATTTCTAACCTGAACACATCTGGGAGACTCTGTTCAGATTAATTTTCAGAGTTTCTGACAGTATCCAAAGGACTTTTGGGAAATTATATGAGTTGTTGCATTGATCAGAACAACTGATCCAAACCTCTTCTGTAACAGCAAGGCCTTTTAAAAGTGCACTGCAAAGCGTTTCAGGGATTTAAAGGTCACAGTGTTTGCATCATAGACAATGGTGTATTCTTCAAAACAAAAGTGCTGCAAGGAAAGCATGTATAAGAGTTCTCTTTGGATGTAAGAAAGGGCAGCATATCCCCATCACGTAACATTTGGGACCTCTAACATTTATACTGTGGAAAACCCAGTCATTAGACGTTTGTCATTTAATTGATTGGTGGCAAGAATGATGTCAACATCAATTTGAAGAGACTACTGCAGAAAACACGAGCTGATTTTATAAGTGTTTTCTTGTGGTGTTTGAGTGAACATCTCTGTGCTGCAAGGTAGAGTCTGAATTCTTGTACTGTTGCTGGGAAGCGAGTTCGAAAGCATTAGACACAGGCAAGACTGAGTGAAAAAGTAAGTCACTCCTAAATCATTTTGTTGTTGTAGCAGTAAATTGTTTGAGAAAACAGTTCATTGTTCTGGAGATATTGAGAAAGTAGACATTAACCCAGTGAATAATTTAAAGCAGTATGCAAACTTGAATGTACGGAGAAACCATTCTTTCTAATTATTTTGTTCTAGTGTTATAAGGCATAGACAAGCACCTGTAAATCTCCTTCCCTTTCTTCTTTTTTCATTTATTCTCTCTCTCTCTCTCTCTCTCTTTCCTTTTATCTTTGTAATGTACCAGTTGAATAGTAAAGCACTTAGCAATAAAGTTTCCTTGAAAAAGCCTACAGAAGCAGCAATATTGTTTAGAATAGAATTAAATTGCACTTCTGTTAAATGTGCAAATTGACCAAAAATCAGCCAATTGTTTTTTGTTGTTGTTTTTATGCTAACCAAAACCAGTGTCCTCTCATATTTGTAGGAGAGAAGAGTGTGTGGTTGTTTGCTTGATCTCATACAGTAGTATGTGGCGATTTAACAAAGAAAAAGAAAGCAAGCTATAACCTGAAAATATTATGAAAAGGAGCTAGAGAAAGGGCAACATTCTGTACTTTTTTTAACTTAGGGAGCTAGTGAAGAAGAGAATGCTATTGTAGCTGGTAAAAGAGAAAATGCAAAAAATGAAAAAAAGAAAAGGCACCCATCAGAAATTCTAAAGGAATGGGTAGAGAATAGAAATCAGACCATCAGAGAAAACGACAGATGGCATGTTCATCTTGCTTTAGGCACGCACTCATAAACTGATCCAAAGCCTCACGAAGTCAATAGGAGGCTCTTCACAGTCACTAATGGATTTTGGATCTGGCCCTAATGAAGAGGGTGATATAGGCAAATTGCCTTACTTAGTCTGCTGATAGAGCTGATAGATGTAGTTTCATAAATGCAAAATAGTAAAAGGATTTTTAAAATCCTTCAGCCTAATATCTACAGGGCAAAGAACTCACAGAAACCACAGCAGGCAGAGGCTGTGTTCTGTGTTGATTTTGTGTTCCAATCAACAATATCATTATGTGTGTATTTTTCATGTTTCTATGCAAATATTTTATAAATATTAAATTTCATAATTTTGTACATGTGCAATGGGGAAAACGGCCCATGGGGTTATTTAGCCTTTATGCACTCATCTTAGCCTGTTTCTAGTGTGTTATTGATCTTTAAAAATATACAGACTAATGTTAGTATAGTAATTATTTTCTCATCTGTATCATTGTGACTTTACTTATTGATCTAGCTGAATTTGGTGATGGTTGTTTCAATTTTAGTATTTCTGGCTACTGAGAGAAGAAATGCTGGGGATTGTACAATTACAAGAGACATAATTCCTCTTTCTGGAGGACATGTGGTGCAAATAACAGATATTAGGTATCCCTGGATTTCACAGCCAATATATTTTTTTACCAGATAGTGACTGAAACTGAAAGAAATCGTAATAGTTTAGATCTCACTAGTAAAGATCTCATAGAAGATCTGAATTTAGCAAAGAACTTAGGACCAAGTCCTATCAAATCAATTGTTTAAATTAAAAGAAAATGTTTTAATTGAGTTTCTCAATGTATAAAGGCAGAACTTTAAGAAACCAAAGGAACCGGTTATTGAGCTAAGTTGCAGAGGTAAACACTGGAAATGGAGAAGACTTCGAAAGACTTCGAATGCCTTTTTCAACTTAGTGGGGAAAAAAGCTGTAAGGAAGGACCCTAGGCCTTAAGTGGAGGAAAAGATACTTCTGAAAGAATATTAAGAGTAGAAAAAAGGATTGTTCTGTGGCAAAAAGTACATCTGAGAGGTCAGTATTTTAGAGAGAAGTGAGAATTGGCAAAAGTTAAGATGAAATAGGCCTTGCTAAAAAAAATAAAAGGAAATTGTCGCAAGTTTCTTTTTTAAATAGAAGAACAGGGAGTAAGTTTTCAAGCGCTATCTAGTGAGATAAAATAGTGATTGGTTTTGCACCATCTTCAAACTAGTACTTTGACTCCATATTTCTTAAGAACCATCAATCTGAATATGGATGAAAGGCAAAATAGCAAATTATTTAGAAATAGAACATATGAGCAAGGAAAACTTCAAGATCAAAATGCATTTAACTGGTGGGAGGGCAGGTGATCTCCTCTCCAGAACTTTAAATAAACTAAATAAAGTTTTTAACACATCCATCAAGTCAGTGGTCACACATTTGAAGTGGAATATAGCAAGTTCATGTAATGGGGAAGGAGAAAATACGCTGTAACCCATAGTTTCAGCTAAATAGCATGCTAAACTTAGAACAGCTTTGAATGTTCTTTCATATTTAGGTCATGGAAATAAATGGAAAATTTGACAAAATTCAACACAATTTAGCAAAGCTAGATTGTACCAAACTAGTTTGATAGCTTCTTTGTAACTTCCTAGGAAAAGAAAAACTATGTTCCCTTTCTTGACTTAAACATAGTAAGCATTATGCTGGAGAACGTGGGGATTAGTAAAAAAGCTGTGAAATAGATAGTACTTGTGTTTATGGGAGATGGCAGGGATTGCTCTGAAGAGGTAACTGGCAGCTTGGAAGATTATTAGATGAGTCCTCTAGGATGGTTCTTGAGATGCATTCTGTTTAGTAATGATCTTAGCACAAAATGTTTCTACTTGACATACTCTGTATGTTAGTGAAATTACCTGATGCCACAGCATTGGGAAGAGTTTTCAGTATGGGGAGGATGTAAGTACCCTAAAGTGATCAGTGAGTAACCTCAAGAACTGATGTAAAAGAGAGGTAATTAAATTTAATCATACCAAGTGGTATGTTAAGTACCTGTAACTAAGGACAAGAACTTATGCTATATAACTAGAGCTCATTAGCTGACAGAGGTGAAAAAGATTTTCATGAAGTAGTGTTGTATAAGTAAACTAATGTTAAGTAATTGTAAAAAAAGACAACTGAAAAAGATGTGCAGGCCTAGCAGATCAAAGGAGATACTTCCTCTACATATGAAAAGATATTAAAGCTATGTGCCAACGTATCATTAGGTATATTGGAATATTGCATTTGTGCCTGGTTTCCTGTGTTAAACAAAATGAATTTAAATGAAGATAGGTTCAGGAAATGGCTACTAGAATAGTGTAGGTAATAGGCTGGTTTCTGAGAAGAGTCTAAAAACTTGTCCCATTAAGTCCAGAAAAGCAAAGGCTGAGAGGAGAGATGATTGCCATCTGTAAATACATTTGAGGGTAAAAAACAGAGAGGGAAGATAATTAGGTAGGTCAAAGGAAATTGTTGATAGAATAACAAATGACTCTGAATTGGCCATGTATAAATTTAGGCTGAAAATTGAATAAAGTTACTAACCTTTAAAGCCACTAAGCATCCCTCCTAACACTGACTTCCAGTAACAATAATTTTTGAAGCAGAGCTTGACCAGTTTATGAAAGGGATTACTTTATACAGTTGTCTGCAGTAGCCACAGGGCTCAACTCAGAAACACAGGACCTCTTTTCCTGTGATTCTGAGGAATATGCTCATAGACAACACTGTAAGATTCCTGATTTTAAAACCTATCTAGACAGATAAACAGGACAGATTAAATCCTCATTTGCATGCAGAATGCGTCATATAGTAAATTGGTGCTCCAGGGCTAGATTGTGATTTTGAATCTACACCTGCTCTAGATGGGTTAAAGCATCCTCTCCATTCCTCCTCAGGCTATGTGGAACCACAGTCGTGCTCTCTGTCACCTGAGCAGGCGGTTGGATTGCGCATTTATACTTCAGCTGCCCTTGCCCATACAGCACAACTGAATGATGAGGCAATATAATTTGCCACTAGCGTGGAAGTAAGGAGAGGAGCGAGCTTGTGGTGCATGAGGGCTATTTCTGAGTGTTGTGGTTAACACACCCCCACCAGCTCAGGACCGTGCTGCAAGGCAGCATAGGTGTATCAAACTGTAGCCGTACATGTTTCCCAAAGTTCTATTATGATACTCTCAGCACCTTGAAAGTGTCATCTTGTTCTGTGTTTGTAAAGGGCTAGGATAATCAAATTCTGCTTTGTGACTAGTGTTCCTGGAGTTAGAACAATACAACTGATAAACAGAACAGAACAGAGCAGACTATTTCAGTTGGCAGGGACCTCCAAGGATCACCTAGTCCAACTGCCTCACCAATTCAGGACAGACCAAGTTAAAGCATGTTATTAAGGGCATTGTCCAAATGCCTTTTAAACACTGACAGGCTTGGGGCATCTGAAATAAAGAAGTCCGGGAACCCTCTTAACACTGGATTCATTTAAATATAGTTGACTAGATTTCACGGAGCTACAGGTGACTGTAGTTTTGCAGCATTTCACTACTGTTGCACTTTTGTTCTGATTCTGCTATTGTTGCTTAAGTTGAAAAAGATACTACAGCTCTGATTTAACTAGTTTTCTTCATGGCATGCAGGTAGTAGATCTGGGCTTTTCTGTTCATGTTATTTTTCTAAATAGTTATTAATGGACTTGAGAAGAGGGAAATTTATCCCTGAAGTAGCTTTATCAAATAATGAAAACAAATGTCCCTTGCCAAGTATAGAGGAGGAGATCATCAAAAGGGCATGCTTCTTCATTCAGATGCTTTCACTGGATGGACAGAAACATGATTTATTTTTCTTTCTACTTTTAATTTGTGTAAGTTTAGCTACAATCGAAGAATCTACTTACTTTCTCTCCAGTTCTTACCTGGAATGAGAGCAAGGGATCTAATCCATCTTTGCCATTGATCATTCTCTCCTGAAAAGGCAAATAGGAAACTAACAGTTTCAATTGTGCTTCTGCAACTACATACTTTTTATTTCTGAGGCACATTTCATACCTCTCACTGTGCACTCTGTGTCAATGATTTGTCCTTGACCTGGCTTATTTTTGCCAGAGGTGAAGGTTTTATCCCATTGCTGTTTTCTTTCTTGTCCATAAGGACAAAACAAAATTCTTCTTCCGTGCATCGTATCACTCATCACCACCATCTCCAATGCTAAAAATAATGGAAACCTTCTGTACGCCCAGAATTTTATTCAAGTAGTTGGAAACACATCAAATTCTAGTGGGAGTAGGGTAGTTTTCCTTAGTTCTCATTCTCTTCAGTTCATTTAAAAATTCTGCTTCATGTGAGTAGCATTTAATTTAATTTATAATTCACTGTTTAGTGCATAGAGCTTTTTGGTTAATCTTATTTGATTTTTTTTTTCCCTTTTTTTTCCTAATTCCAAGCAGATGGGTAATTACTTGTCAGAATTCAGATATTGCAAAATGTCGAATTTGGAGCTTCCTATAGATCTATAGATCCTTATAGCTCTGTTAACAATATGACGTTATGCAGTTTTAGCACACAGCTCAGTGCAGCGCACTACTGTGGGGCCACAGCAGTGTCAGAGCCCGGGGTGCTCACTGTGCACCAGGCAAGGCTGGAAAAGATAGTGGGGAGGACAGGGAGAAGCGTTAAAGCTCACATCGGCTGGTTTATGCAGGGTGAGTATTTCATTCTGCATGTTTTCATACAAGATACAACTTCCATGAGGAGAGGATGTTTGTGAAGAAATTACCTAAAACCTGGTGTTAAGTATTAATAAGAAGAAGTCAATTATCCTGGAAATTTCTGACAGCTCTTTTCACCACTTCTACCAAAACAGAGCCGCGTCATTGTGCTCTTCCAGCTTCCTCTTTGGCATCGCTTGCTGAACGGCACGTCTCACTGGTTCCTTGTGTTCGCCCATCTGTTTGTTTGTACCACCAGTATTCTATGCATCTTCTTACACTTAGATTGTAAACTTTTAGGTTGTTTGGAATCTGTGTTTGCACAGCACTTAACAGAATAAGCTACATTTAAACTAGGGTAGGCGGGAAAGCTCCCAAGTATGTCTGGTTGCATCTCAGCTCCATAAACTTTTCCCTTTCCTTCCCCAAAGCCCCCTTCCATGCTGTGATGTTACAAAATAAAGAAAAACAGGACATACAGATGGACATCATGGAAGGCTGCAAGAACCTGAATTTAGGCAATAAGGGTGCAGGGACCCTGAGCCTTTCTATGCTTAGGGGGCAGTTTGAGCATATCCATATTGTTCATGATTCATGACTTCTAGTATTTGTTGCAATGTATGATAAAAACTATAATTAAAAGAGTAAGAAATGTATGTGCAGCAAGAAAACTGGGACCACTACGAAACAGAAAAGACAGTGACAAAATTACCTATAGAGAACGGTTTTACCTGTGGGCTACAGTACAGTTCATGGAAGTACAATGCTAAGGCCTCCCTTAATTAGAATCAGTTCAGGAGAAGAATGTAGTCAATAAGTGATGAAAGAAAAGCCTTTCACTTGCCAATTAGCAACTTCAGATCATGCATATTTTATGAAATTCTGAAAACATCGGTAAACATGCAGCAGCAAGTGTATTAAATTACATGAAATTAATGATGGCTTCAGGGGCAAATGAGTTTGGCTGGCATTTAATTATATGTTTATTTTATTATATAAATATATTCCAAGTCATTTTTATACAGACAAGTATTTACAGGTTTTATTGTATGCGTTCTCTCATTTGCCAGCTGAGTTCCTAAGTTTCACCCATTTCTGTTGAGTAATGGTTCAAACAAAAAGGAGCTCCTGATGTAACAAGTTGAGAAAGACAAGACCATATCTCTCTGTGCACTTTTACGAGAGATCTCCAAGATGCTTTTGTAAAAAAAGAGTTTTCCAAAGGGAATTTTTTTGTGAAACTATCTATGATACCTCCTACAAAAATATTTTAAAATAATTATGTTTGCCATTTTGTTAGATCAGAAACATTTTTTCTGCTGATTTGACCTGAGAGCAATTTGCTTAGATAGTAGCATTTCTCCTTGACCATATGTTTCAAATTTTATCAATTCTAATTTTTGTTGAATCTTGTCAGGAGGCTTTTCTATTACTGATAGCCTAATGCCATCCTAGTAAAATTAAAAATAAAAAAAAAAAAAGGTATTCTTTATATTCATCTCTGTTTATTATCTCATCATCATCAGCTATTCTGTATATATAATAGCTCAAAAGATGGTTTTGACTCCAGCCAGTGGTAAGAGTACTACACAGTTCTTTCTTCAAATTTCAACTGTTTCCTAAGAATTGCTGAACTCCTGTAAACAGAATTTTTCTGTCTCTTCCCATCTCATACCTAGGCATCAAACAGAAAGTAAATGCTGCCTTTTTTTTTTTTTTTCCTCTCTCTCTTATACTGTCCCTCTCTCCCCAGTTTGTTTTATTTCATGTGATTTAAAAGATGATGATGATGATGTCAAGTTACTATGTTCGTCCTTTGGTGAAAGACACGGAAGCAAAGGCAATATCAGCACATGTTTTCAGGATTGCTTCAGTTTTTCTTTGTCAATATGTCCCTGCTGTTTAAGGATCAGCTTGGATAAGTAAAGGTAGTGTGGTTTCCAGAGGAGGATATTTCTTGCCTTGTCTGTTGTTACACCAGGCTACCACTTATTAATGACTATCATGTTATAAATGTTAATGCTCATAGCATCACCCAGAAGCCTCAAATAGAAGTGGGGTTTTGTGGTCTGGCTACTCTGAGGCTTGCTTTTTCCTCCAAAGAAAAACCACTACAAACCCTTCTAGCAGCGAAAACTACATTCTTCATCCTTTTCTCTCAGCTTCCTGCCCTCTCATCAAGAGACACAATCTCCTCACTACCTCCTGTCCACTCTCACCTTCTTATTTGCTTTATTCAGCTCCCCAAAGACTTCCTCAGGCTTCTTAAAAGTCCACTTTCCCTCTGCTAGTGTGCCTGTGTGTTCATAAATGTCCTCTTTGTCCCTCTTTACGTCGTCTAATCAGTTCAGCCTTGTGCAGCATCTGATATTCAGCATGTGACCTACTTTGGGGAAAAAATTCCCTTGGCAGGAAAGAATAAGAATTCTCTCTTGGGGAATTTTATGGATATGGTTTTAAGTGTATGTTTGTATAAGGTGGTGAAACCTGTAGATGTCCAAAGTAAAAAGACATATAGATATTTTAATTGAATATTTATTAAACCTAAGACTCTAAAACTTAGCTTTTTTCTTAGATTCTAGTTGACTTAGCAGCGTTTCAAGTGCTGATTAACTAGATGTAGTGTTAGGTTCCCTTAGATTTCTGTTAGATTTAATTATACAGGAAATGCAATTTCTTACACTATTTTGACACTACAAGAAAGCTTGAATACATTAAAGTCAATATCAGACAAAATAAGAAACCCAAAAACAAGTAATCACAGGACATACTAGAGAGTAAGAGAAAAGGAAAATATGGTAATGAAATGCTGAAAAATACTCAAGAAAGCAGAAAAATATGTTTGTTTTGGTTTTTTAAAGGAAATATGAAGAAAGAAAGACTCATAGGGTCAAAGAATTGAAATAGTGATACTACAGAGGTTAAGCAAAGAGCAAGACCAAACAGCGAGTAGACAAGTGTTGCAAGGAGATATGGAACAAATTAATTTACTTTGCAGAAATGGTTAATACCTAGGTTTACTTTAGCAATGGGCAAGACTGCATTAGGACTGAGTGGCTGTACTGCTGCTGGTGGCACACCAATGGGATATGAACAACATTTGGACCTTGTTAAGAGCTATTAATCATCCTGGTTGCGCTTTAGCACCGTGATGGGAGCCTGGGGCACTGTTCCCACACCGGTGTCCTTTTAGTGAAGGCAATCGTCTTGTACCTCAGGTACCTCCTGCTATTCCTCATTGCTGCTCCAGCACTCCTGTTGGTTTCTCCATCTTCTGCTGGAAAAACTCATAAAAGATAGCAATAGATCTCACAACCTGCTTTTGAGCTGCAAAAGCAGAATGTGACCCAGTATTTTGGATAAGGGAAACATCCTATAATGGGAAAAATAGCAGTCCTGGGAGAAGAGAGCCAGAGAACATGGTGATATATCGTATTCCATCAGCAATCCTCCATCAGAGTCCATTGGATAGCCTCTAAAAGCTGCTCTCCCTTCTGTTGCAAAGAAGCTGAGCAAAGGGGAAAGTTTTCTGAAAAGGTAAGCTCACATCGAACAGTCATAGCTGCGTGTGATGCATTCTGGTGTCAGCTGTACCATCTGGAAGAAAGACTTCCTTACACTTTTATTATAGTCACTATGAGTTTTCTAAACCTTAAGAGGAAAATCATCATTCTGTTTTCTTGGGTTACTTGGTCAGAAGACTGATTCACTCCTTCACAGGAATATGTGTTTTAACTGTAGGGTAACTGCACCAATGCTAACGCAAAAAGAACCCCATGAAAACAGCATGTCTTTCTAAGTATTACTTAAAGGACAAAGCACAAAACTAACATCTAAAGTGCTAAATTACTTCTATAAGTTGTCAGATAAGATTTCTGTAAGAATTCAGATATTGAAAAAAGAGCTGAAGGAAGTCAAAGCAAAATGAAATTTTAGTTTCTAAATAAAATGAAAAAAAGACACCCTCTATAGGAAAAAAGACTAGAAAATAATCTGTGAAAGTGTTCTGAGAATAAATGTAATAGGAGCAAGCTCAGATGAACTAATCTTCTGATTTTTTGTGTTAGAACTGTTATGCAGGAGTCAATTACTCTACTATAAAGAAAAAAATAAAATAGTTGCAGGCATGATGAGGAAGAATGGCCTGATTAAGTCAACGCAATAGTCTTTCTAATCACTGGGGAGAGGGTAAAAATGTTGTGAAGACTTTATTAAAGAAAGGGAAACAGAGCTGAAGACTAACTGTACACTACTGATCAATACTAACTGATCTTGAATTTGTCCTACTGAGAGAGTAGAGTAGGATACCATGTATGTGAAAGATGATATTCAGTGTAGGAGCCTGATCCAAATTTTTTTTACCTGTGGAAAATCAATATGATTATTCTTGACAGAGGAAGTATATGTGGAGTAAATAAGTACAGGATTCATTCCTGAAGTTGGAATACCTTTAAGCAGTTTCACTGAAGATTTGCCACAGCTGTGGAAGGTGCTATATCTCTGAAAATACTTGTCTGTTGCTTTTTGCAGTACAGTATTCCCTGGCCACATTTCCACCAGGAAACACTGTTTGTTAATGATTTAAGCATTCTCATGAGCTTATACATTGCAGACTGGCTCCTTTGAAAAGCTGGCTTACTGGATCTTCAGCAGGTGGGCAAGAGAGAGGGTTTCTGGAAACATACCATTAATGCTGAACCAGTACAACTAGTTTAAATTAATTTCTTATTTTTCAATAGGGAGTCTATTTTGTGACAACTTTAAATAGAGATGAATTTAATTTTTTATACTGGGCAAAGCTGAGAAAGAGGGCCATTGTTTTTATCTGTTTTTAGTGACTGAGCTTGACATGAAACCTGGAGGAAATCTTGTACGTTCACTGGGGTATTTTTCTTTGAGATAATTAGGGGTCTAATCATGTTTCCATGTGCTCATATTCTTCCCTTTCAATTTTATTTACCCCCAAAAAAATAATCCCCCTTTCAATTCAATGCCTTGTTTGGAGAAGTTTGCAGTGAAATTACATGAAAACAAGTGTCCCCTTTTATATTATTTCATAAGTTGACAGAGTAAGTTTAAATTTGAAAAGTTTTATGAAATATGGTTATGGAAATCTTGAACGACAGATGGTGGATAAACACTGTACACTTTGAAATTTGGTATTCGTAGCACTTGTTCTGTCTGTGCTGTGGGTTCACTCTCTGTGGATGACTCACACACAAATATGCATTCACTGATAATGCAGAACAAACTTAAGTTTAGATTTGAAATTTTCTTGATTTGCTGGCTGTGTTGTCTAAATGCTTCTAACGAAGCAGTCTGACTTGCTACTCTGTGTATGCCATGCTACTTTGTTGAAAGGAAAATGTTTTTGTTAACTGTCATAATGATTTTCATCTTTGTGCTGCAGTTAAAAAAATCCTAATAATTAGGCATCATTGTGGATAGCAGGGTAAGAGTGGGAAAAGATTAATTACTTCTTGTAAGTCAGTAAGTAAGTTTTACAAAGGCATTTCTTAGTGAAATGAGTAAGTAAGTGTGTTAGTTACATGTGTTTGCTCAGTTTTACCAAAGTGCTCCGTTCATTATCATTAAATTTGACTGGAAAATAACTTTTTAAAAACAATTTAAAATGAGTTTTGCAGAAACATTTGGATCTAAATGAAACAAAGTTCTGTAAGCATCTTGTCTCAAAATTAATATTGAGCACTTTGGGAGAACAGAGGGTGGGCAATGATGCCAAACATGTCCATTCTGTCTTTGGTGTTGGCACATGTGGTGGTGGTGTAGGCTCAAAGACAGAGCATTTGTAAAATCAGGCTTGTTAGAAAGGGTCAAATCAAATATTTTTTACCTGAGTGCTCAAGCATTCAATTTGTCTACTGTAATGTTGATTTACATGTAAAATTATCTCTCTCAAATCTCAGTATCATGTTGCAGCTTTTGGCACAGATCTAGCAATTGCTTGAGGCTCAAGTTCAAAACTTGTCTAGTAGAGTTGCACACAAAACTTTTAATTCACTTTCAAAAGCTTCAGAAGTTTGTCTTATTCCAAATCCTCTTATTGTTTTTACATTTGTTGTTTTGATAGCATATTTTGAACTCTACAGAGAACTTCCTTGTAGCCACTTGTTAAATTAATTGTAATACACATTGTGGAATATTAGTATTTTTGTGAATGAATTCAACATTGAGTAACTACAATGTTTCTGTGTCACTGAACTGAATTCGTAATCAGAATTAAAATTTACTTTCTTTGTATAACTACGTAATTATGAAATAATTTCTTTTTCTAGTTTTATATTTCTGTGGCTTGAAAGAGTTAAATCATTAAATGCATTGACATTTATTATTGGCTCTGTGCTGATGCATGTAGTTGTAATAATTCAGAATAGGCAAAGCCCATGACATGTTTCTAAATCCTGAATAGGTGGAGGGGACAGGCTAATACTTGCCCATCATTGTGTGCTTTTGTCCTCTTGTGCTATCTCCACCTTGTAGGAGAGAAAGCTTTTAAACCTTATAAATCCTTACTCATGCAAGTGACTGCAGGAGGGAAAGATCTGGGGGAGATTCGTATGCGTCAGGATTCTGTAAGTTGTTACTAGCTGTATTGCCAAACGTCCCACCTGAATTTATATTTAAAAAGAATCAAGAAAAAAGGGTCAGGATATGTCCCACTTCCCCCGCCTCATTTCCAAATTTCTCATCATAGGAAAAAACTTTGCCAGAAATGAAGGATTTTATTTTACTTTAATGAAAGCTTGTGTATATTTGATGTACACCAAAACTATGTATCATTTCAGATGTTGTTAAAGCAGTGACATTGCTGTATAGAGAAAGCTGAGGCAGGCATTGAAATGGATTGATACACATAAAACAGCCATCCCCTCTTTCATGTATCCCACCGCATCTGATCACTGAGAAAACAAATATCTTTAAGTTCTTTTCCCTTAGGAGCAGCCTTTAATAGCCATTTCATTTGTTTAAAAGCTGTTTTTTAACTCACTGATTGTTGCTTTTATTCAGAATCTAAATCCTTCCTAGGGTGTCAGCTTTGGCATAAAACAAGAGCATGGATGTTTTGGCCAGTTCTTGTATTACAATCTGTGACAGTACCTCCCAAGTGCTGTTCAGTGGAGAGATTCTTTTGATTATGCTTATCTGTATTCCTCTAGTTTCTTAATAACAAATGTCTGTAACGTTTGCATGGATCCTTTTTTATTTTTCCTGGATAACTTTGGAGACGATGACAAACCTCAACAGATGTTAGAAATTAATTCCATGTGATACTTACAATTTTTCTTTGATGGATTTTTACCTTTCACATACATTTGCTAATGAGTAGACTATATTGCCATGACAATATGCAATTTCTTTTCTAGCTACAGAATTTTAATGAGAAATCTTATTTCAGCTGGAAAATGCAGTCACACCCTTGCTTTTTTAAGGACATTACCATTATTAGCAGCAAATTTATACAAGTATACTTAGGCATGCAAAATAAAATTCTGATGCAGAATGAAGTGCGTGGATTTTACAGAGTATAAGGACAATGTACTGTAGAAGACGTATATGCATTAATATGTGTGTGACTCTAGATTAAGTTGATGCATATCATGGGAATGGGGAGATGTTTAATGCTTAAAATGACCGTGCTTGTGGTTTGAATAGGATTTTATACAAATCTGAGACAAGAAAAATAAATATTTAATATGTATTAATACAAATAATACCAGTTCCTTGTGTTAAATATTTTGGAGCAATACCTACTATCTCTGTAGTGAATTTCCAGAAGGAATCTTGAGAAAAGGCAGCCAAGGTAGCAGCCATGGTCTCTCCTAATTGTTTCTACCTTTGGCTATATATCACTGATGGCAGGGTGAGAGTTGGATGTGAAATGTTATGCTACAAACTTTTTTGAGGTATCTTTTTTTTTTTTTTTTTTTACCTCCACAGCACTCTGGCAGAAATTTATTATCTTTCACAAGTTTTCTTGGGGGAAATATGTACAGCGAAAGGAAAAGGATTCACAATCATCATAAAAACACTTACGCAGGGTGTGGGAAAATGGGATTGACATGCCTCCTCTGCCTGATGTGTAACAGGGATTTGTCCATGATGAATGCCTAGCTTTGCTGAGGTGTGTCTTTCTCCTGTTGGACCTGTTCCACTTTGAATATACAATTATATATTCATTAGATCAGAGATAGTGTGCCTGGTGATTAAGGCACTCCTTTGAAATGTAAACCCCAGTGGTGCCTGTTCCAGAACAGTAGTTTGGTTCAGGTTTTGGAGCACAGATGAGTTCCTCATCAACGACCTGCTGGTTATTCTGATCTCATTCCTCTCTTTCTTGCTTTTTAACACCCTTTCTTACCTCAATTTTCTCTCTCATTTTAGAGCATAAATTGCATGCCAGGACTAAGAAACTATTAAATGAAGGTTGATTGCAACTGATAAATGTATGTGAAACATTTTGACTTGCACCAATTTGCATGTTGATGAATTGCAATGCAGAAGCATCTCCTTCTGTACAGTATATAGGGAGGGTATGTAGCATGCCTAGCCTAATTGAAGATGTTCTACTGAACATGTTTTAAAAAAATGGGTAAAATGGGTGTGCAAATTTTGTACAAAAATATACAATCATCCAAAAAAGATATGTTTATCATTTCTCATTCTTACAGCTCAATATATTCTGCTGATGTTATACATCAGGATTTTAGGGGTGTTATTCATGAGGATTTTAGGATGTCAGTAGAGTAATGCCCTGCTTCAAAGCCCACTACAATTCCTTAGCTCTGAAGGGGGTGTGAGAATTCTCTCTCCTTTAGGAGGAGGGTATGGGAATTAAAAAGTCTTGAAATGGCAATAGTTAATATGCATGTTCATGACAAAAACAGAGAGGGAAAGTTTCACTGCTGGGGTACTTGCAAATGTTGAGTTAGTAATAATTTTCCTTTCTACTGAAATTGCTTCCTTCTCTGAATTTATGCAGTACTGTTGAAAAGTAAAGTTAGTGTAGGAGGCCATACTATCAGGGGCACACTGCTTATTTTTCTGTGACTATTTTATGAGTAAAATTTCAAATCCATTTGTATTGCTGAAGTATAGACACAGAGTCCTTTTCCCTTTCTGAAGGACTATTTCTTCCAGGTTTTATTTTGCATTGTTAGTTTACTGGCTGGTGGGGTGAATGTGGAATACATTTCAGAAACAGTAGAAGTAGACTCATGTTTTTTCATGCTACCAGTGACAGGAATTTCAGCTTTATTTCTGAGAGTGGCTCCTTTGAAAAGGAATCAACCAAAAAAGGTCTTTAGTGATCGAAAAGCTACTGCTAATACTAAGAAAACTAGACCTGAAATGTTAAGGAATTCAGATAAAATGGGATTCAGACAAGACTGGATTTTCAAAAGCATTTACTTGTAGCCCAGCTGTTTCTTTTGAAATAGGTGTTAATTCTATCAGACATGAATAGGAATAGCTTGATTCTTCTGAAAATTCCACTCATCAAACTTATTACTATACTTAAATAGGCTTATCTGTCTGAGGAGCATCTGTGTTGTGACCCAGAGGCATCTCGGGCTGTGATCTTTCCATAGAGAGTCTGAGATCTTTCCATAGAGAGTCTGAGATCAAGTGAAAATGTCTTTGTTGGCTTTTGCTTTTCTTCTTAAAAAGTGTACATTGGTCAACTTCTAGTCTAACTACCGTTCATCTGGTAAGAATCTTGCCTTAGATTCTTTCTGTTCCTCAGCCTGTCTTCCTACCACCTCCAAAATGGCAAAAGTGGTATCTGTACAGCTGGGGAGGAGAGGATTTTCTTTTTCCATGAATCACAAGACCATTATTCGCTGCCAATGAATCACTGACAGCCACCTTTAAAATAATGTTACTAAACTTGAAAATTGTTATTAACTTATCCTGGAAATTTTTAATATGATTCAATATGATTCATTACCATGACACATACCTGAAGTAGGACATGGGAATTTAGAATTCCTTTGAATTTTGAACAAAAAGTAATACCTGGTATTATATGTTATTATATGAATATTGTTGGGAATGGTAGTCTAGTTCTGTTGCACAGTGTTCTGTGTATTTATTTATATATGTGCATACTGTATTCAGCACAATACCAAACATTTTACAAATGTTGATGTAAGTAAAGGAACGGTAAAGGAATGGTTTTAGCCAAGTTTGGGAAACAGATACATGGTTAAAGATTCCTCTTCCCTTCTTCCTCCCAAAGGACACCTGTAGAATATATTTTTCTAATGTAAAGGAACTTTGCATTTCTCATGTGACAAAATTAATTTGTTTAGTTTCAAAGAACTGTGTGAAAGTTATTCAAGGTACAGTTTTAGCCATAAGTCTCATCTGACTTTCATAGAGACCACATCAAGAAAGCCTCTGCACTTACGAATGTACAGGTACAAATCTTGGAAAAGGAATTTTTGTAGGACATATCCATGCAAAATGTATAAATATAATGTAATTGTTAAGATAAAATTTAGAAGAGAAGTTTTTAGTGACTGAACTATTTCTAGGCTGGCAGCGGATTTTGAAAACTTGTTTTCTATTTGTGACACTGGTATTTCATCGAAGCAGAGAATAATTCAGTTTGGAAGGAATTTGTGTAGGTCATCTAGTCCAAGCTCCTGCTCAGAGACAGACAGCTTTGAAGCTATGTCAGATTGTTCAGGGTCATAGCCAGTCAGGTTTGCTAAGAATAAGAAACAAAATGGACACTGAAATGAAATGTTACAATAAAATTAGGTCAGCACAAAGCTGGAAAAAATGATGAGATTTAGATGTGTGTCTGTGAAAAACAAAGAGGAATGAATTGCATTTTATGTTATTTGTCCTTTGTATTTCTTCTCAGTTGAATCTATAGTTGAGCATTACGGGGCCTAAAAGAAAAGTCTTAAGTGTTATCAAAATAAGAAAGTGTTTCAAAAGCTTGCTTTAATGGGTATTAAAAGGGAAGGTAACGCTAAGCTCTGTGTGCTTAGCCACTAGAGTAGCACAATGATGGCAAGGTAAGTGATGCAATAGCAAGAATATTCAGTCATTTGCCTTTAGGATTTGTGCTTGAACTTGAAAGCCTTAAGGGCCTTTTAGTTCATTAATAGTTTAGCTTTTTTCTTCCAGATTACATGCCCCGAAGATCATGATTTTGAATAAGAAGGCAAATTAAGAGTTTTACTCATGCATTTCCTTTGATGTAAGATTGAATAAGAGCTGGAAAGAAAAGATTATCAGAATCTTATAATGGACATAAACATTCCAGAATTTTAATCTAAATGACTAACCATATATGTATTTCAGTAAAGAAATATAACCCAAGAAATTGTTGGGCTATAATATGTTAAAAGTATGCTAAAAAATAAATCACAAGATGAGAACAACTAAATATACTCATTTCATATCTGTGAATATGACAGTCAAATGGAAAAGAACAATAGCTTAGACAATAGCTTAGAACTTGGGTTTATTCCAGCACCTTTAAAAGTCAAGGAGTCTCAAATTCCCCTAAGTGCTTTACAAAGCAATGCTAGTGATTGTGCGATCTGTCCAAATAAACCCATTTAGGCATGCAGCAGTTTTTCAACACAAAGACTTAGAGCTACAAACTGGTTTAACCAAGGAGTTTCCACATAGTCTCAAGATACCCATTGGGGTTTTCATAGCCCTGAATTATCAGCAGAAAGGGATGAGAGGTGTCATCCTTTAGAAAGGAACTGAAGTCATCAGTAGGAGTTTTCTTCTTTCCTTTTAATCGCTATCAGTGTGTGGTGAAACCCTGTTGGTTTCCAGAGCTTCAGTAAAATCAGGTTTCTGTTCCCTAAGTCCTTGTACAGAATGTGACTGTCTACTTCCGTCATAGAGTTACATTTAAACATCTCTTAATTTCTTCAGTTTTTGCAGATAATTGCATTGTGAAAGTTTCTGTGATGATCATGTCAAAGTTTTAAAAGTAGCCTGTCTCTTGAACAAACTTTACTACGCTTTCAATTCCTGTCGGTGTTTTACTCCTATTCTTTCCCACCCCCCCTTATGTCTTGTTACTATTATCACTTAGTGGGTGCTTTCCTTTCCTTGATCTGATTTTTTCACTTTTGATTGTATAGTCCTGGGAGTTCAGAAAGCTCTCAGGGTCTGGTTGATGGGAAGTCTAGTGCTAGCCTGGAGTGACACAATATGACAACGAAAGATTTTTTTCAAGTGAAGTGAAACCTTTCACTCCCCAGAACCAGCATTTGCCACCTCCAAAGAACATACATCTGTGTTTTGATGAAACATTTTGGATATTTAGTTTTCTCCCATACTGCTTTTCAGCTACTCATCAGACTGTGTTTTCTGTGCATTTGTTTGCTTTCATTGCATGTAGCTAACTAAAAGAGGACGTATTTTGCCTAACTTTTCCGTATGAGACAGATCAGGCAAGGTCATGATGCTCCCATGGTGCTGGGAAAGACTATCCCTACAGATAATACTGAAGCAGAATGAGAAACACGTTGAAGAAAAAGGTAGGCATACATGTTTGTCACAGCTCAGAAGCTGTTAATGTGAGCTTAATAGAGATGCAATAGTGAAAACCAAACCTGAAGAGAGTTCACATCTATCCTTTTGCATCAATCTCTATACAGGCAGAGGACACACTAGCATTTTTTCAAGAGATTACTTCACTTTGGTAGTGGTTTCATTCCTTGTCTAGATTTGCTGGTTTACAGTGTTGTAGATTTCACACGTATTATGAAAAGCCAAATCCATTGGATCTTTCTTAAAAATCTCCTTCTTGAATGCTGTACTTCATCTGGGCAGAGCTGAGAGAACAATATCCCTCTACAGATAACAAGTGAGAGTAAGCGTACGAAAAGTTGTAGTCAAAGCAGTTGTAGTTGTGTGTATTGTGGTTTTGTAATGAATGTGCTGAACCTGATAAGGGGCTTGAAAACAACAAATGGCACCGTGAGAGATGAAAATCTGTGCCATATGGAGCGTAAAGTAACTATGGAGTCTCAAAACTCTGACTCTGGGGAGTGTGCCAGCATATGTGGGAGAAGTGAGAATTTCATGAATTATGTTACTCTTGGGTAGATTTGAAAGTACAAAAGAGTTCAACAGCACTCTGATAAATATGTAAATGTCCTTGTTCTCTGAATGAGACAGAAATGTGGCTTTGATGTTTAGGCTTTGGAAACTTGAGCTTTGGATAAAACACAGTACACGTATAGTATAGTATAGCACGTGCAAATACCTGAAAACATTGCTGGAATGGTCTAAGTCTCAAGACAGGATTAGATGTGGCAGGTTTATAAAGGTCTAGTATCAGAGTGGGAGATGGCCAAAGAACCACATACTGTACGGCAGGAAACGGTTTGGTTATTTAGCATGTATCACACTCTTCAGAATATAAAACCGATGCTAATATAAACGCCAGATTGTGAAAGAATTGCAAAGCAGAATACTGTCTTGTCTTAAAGATCTTAGAGTCTTGAGTAGGTGGGTTTAACAAACATTTTCTATCAAAATCCTGAATTAGATGGAAGTGTTTTGCATATTATAAAATCACCTGTTCATTTCAGTGGGATGAGGCATTAACATGTTAAGCTGTTGTTAGCAATGTGGCTGTGTGCTGCTGAGCTGGGCATTGCTGAGTGATGGGTAAAACACCCCCACTATATATGTGCCATTAAACTAAGCATGGCTGAGTGAAAGGTAGAAAAAAATTCTGTATTGCTTCATTGTCAGGTGAATAAAGGAGAGCTGTATTTTTCAGGTGAGAAGTACTTTGTGGAGAAAAATATTATTGAACAAAGTCTGCAGAAGTAGTTAGCACTCACTGATCTTTCCAGCAATCTCAGATTATCATCCTCTTCTTGGGCTTGGCATATCTAGAGGTATTCCCTCCATATAACCATCTTAGGTGCCAAACTAAGTAATCTTACCTGCTTTAGCACCGAGAAAAAGAGAAAGCCTGTTAAGGACTATTTCAGAGCAGCAGCAAATCCTGGTCTGTATCTAATCCTCCCATGACTGCCAATTACAGTCAGAGTTTTCAATCATTTGTCTCATTTGTAGACTATGTTACTTGATTCACTCTTCTTGCCCCACAGCTCTTAGTGTTTTTTTTTCCCCTGTCTCTTGCCAAAGAAATTAATTCCCTACAGTTTTCTAAGCTTGACTCATTCTCAGCTTTCACTTTCTCATGCTGTTGAGTAGTTCTTGGAGAAACCTAATATCGTAGAACAAGGATGAATGTGGTTTGTGGAAGGAGGTGTTATTTTTTTTCTCTCATGGGAGAAGGTGCTGGGTTTTTTCATCTGAAACGGAAGTATCCTGAGGGAATAACCCTAAAGGGAACAAAGCTGGTAGCAGCCTCATCCAGGACTCGGGGACTGCTGTTCTGTAAAACCATTTTTGTTATTAAAAAGGTATCCTGTGAGAGATTAATTTTGGACAAAACAAAAATTTGCTGAGTATTCCAGTCAAACTGTTTTGAATATCTGTAGAAAACAAGTATCGCTTTCATATTTTACTTTTCATAAGGTTTCAGAAGTATGACTTCACTTAAGCAGAATTGTAAAAATTAAAAATGAGTACAGAGTGATTAAAATAACTTACTAAAATGTATAAAAAAGGCAAGTTCCAAATTATGTGTCTCAGAGTATGTTACATAGTTAAAGCAAGGGACATGTTTTTCCACAATCTGCAATAAACTCAACAGTAGTTTATGAATTAGTATTTCCTCACAGCAACATTTACTTACAGGAAGGTGCTGCATTAGAAAACTTGAAAAGTAAAAACAAGTAAATCTCCTTTTTAACTAAAACAACAGAATTCCTAAGCCAATACCACCATCAGAAAAGTGTGCATTACATGCACAGAGTGAGAAAGTGCCCTGCCTGTAGCAGCCCAAGCTGAAAAGCTTTAGGATTTTGATGCATATATGTCAAATTCTGAAATTCTGTCAAATGCATACCAAGTCTACACTGACTTCAGAGGATATAACTTAGTTTTGTATTAAAATATTTTGAAATTTTGCATAAACAAGCGAAAACCAGCATTGCTTAGATTAAAGAAAGGTTAGAATTTACTGAACTTACAGATCATTAGTGCTCTTAAAAAGCTGAAGGATAATTCCCATTGTAAAATTCAACAGACAACTTTTTAAAGAGTATCAAGTAACAAAGTTGATAGAGTGTCTGAAAGTTATAATAGAGGAAGACAGAAAAAAATATATAGCATGTATTTAGGAATGAGTCAGCTATCATTCTGTGAGCTTTCTCTTGACTAAACTTGTTCTGACAAAAACTGCAAATTTAGGCAGCAATTCATACTTTAAAGCCATCTGTAAAAGATGTGTGAGAGAAAAGTATTCCACAAATTTGGCTGTGAACACCAGAGTAGAAGTAAGAAGCCTACAGGAAAAAAAGAAAGAAAGAAAAAAAAAAAACAACAAAACCAAAACAAACAAACATCTTGAGATAAAATTATAAGTATTTTAGGTAAACTATTAGGAATAAAAAACATAGGCAATGTTTTCTGTTTGTGTTTTATTAATACATAAAATTCTGCTTCTTACAAACACGTGGTTTGGCAAGAGAAGATTTTTTTTAAAATCTCAAAATTTTATAGGGGAACAGAATTATTGCAAGATTACAAATCACAATTTAAGTTATTTATTATCCAATTAACCATTTTTCCCCTATCACTTTTGTTCAAGTGTTTGAAGCACTTTGCAGATGTATATTATTACTGCCCTCTCCCTTTCTCCTCTCTTCCCCAAGCAATAAAACTTCCCACAAAGAAACAGCAACAAGTTTGAGCTCACAAAGGCAGTGAGGGTCAGGAATTTTGATTCTCTTTTACATGATCTCATGAATGGACTTGAATGCTTCATCCACAAACATATATGCTGTGAGCACTCCTAACTTCCCTTGTATTTACTGATAAACAGCATTTCTTAGGGCCTAATGGAAGAGTTATCATACATTTCTGTGATACTACGTTTGGATTTAAATTTACTGTGAAGCAGGAAAACAATCTTATATGATGGAAACTTGATGTTCTTGGACAAAACCCTTGAAACCGGTCAAGCATTGTAGGCTTGACTTATGTCAATTCTTTTATTTACATACTACTATTTATTTATTATTTGCATAGTTCAGCACATTACAGCTTTACTAACACTAACTTGTATTCCTTAACAGCTAAGCAAACGGCTCCCTTAAACCTTTAAGTAAAAAAAAATATAAACACAAGGATCATTTCAGTAATAGAGACTGTGGGCGTATGTGTTGTCACCTGAAACAGCTTTCAACCTCTGGAAACCATCCTCATTCTGTCTTGGACTTTTTGCTGACTGATGGATTCTGTGAAACAGGCTTCCTGGTACGCTGCCATGAGAGGGTGAGGTTGCAGCAATAGTTAAGTGAATTCTGTGCAATTCATGTCTATTTTTTTTCTAACTTAAATGCCAGAGAGCTTCAAAATCATGTCACTTCAGAAGATTATCAGAAATTCTTTTAGGAGCACTGAAGTAATTAAGTCATTCAAAAAGACTCTGTGTGAAGCTGGTGTCAAACACTAGGTTCTGCTGTCATCTTATTGATTAGAATAAAAAAAAAAAAAGAGAAATTAAAATGGAGAACAACTTCTATGTCATTGTGGTATGCTTATTTAGTGTGGTCAAATACAAATCACTTGACCCTTATATAGGGAAAAACTCAGTCTGCCCTTGATGTGCATTTCTGATCTCATTTTTGCTTCTTTGGCTTATATTCTGTGATTTTGTTAAAGACTGAATGAGTTTACATCATTTGTAATCAAAATCTGCTCTGAAACAAAATGCAGCTCTTGAGCAGAAAAAATGAGATAAGACAAGAAAAAAATGAGATACAATAAGGAGGAAATAATTTGTAGAACTGTAAGGAAGGCTATCATCCATGGAGAACTGTAACGTCATGGGAAAATAACTTCAGAAAGTCTTAGTGTCGACTTAACTCTGTTTCCACGGAAGTCAGTGTAGAGCACTTCTGAGGGTCACTCTCTGGCACAATAAAAATGCTGCAATCTACGAAGATGCAGCCTGTTATATGGCTGCTCATAGTGGTGTGTAAAAGGAGAAGAACGCAAGATGGAAGGCTAAGTAAGAAGAAGGATGGCCTTCTGGCTACCCAAAACCATTACCTGGTGGGGATTCTTACTTTATTTTTGTGATATTTATGTTGGCAGTATAACAAGTCTTGAGGGAAGAGATTCAAACTGGCCAGAACTCGCAATTTTTATTTTCTTTCCCTGGCATGTGAATCATCCATCATCTTATTCTGACCCTAAGTGTTGTGTTTCAGTGTTGGCAGAAGGTATAACACCAGTCATCTGAAGTGATACTGTCTGTGTTGGAGGTTGCCTGCCCCTCCAGGGCCAGAAGAATTATGGCCAGGCCTCTTCCCTGCACGGGCTGAGCTATAAAGAACTCAGGTGATCCTCGTGGAGGTGCAAAGCCCCATCTGGGAAAGGCATAAAGGAGGCAGGCTTGTGTAGTAAACCTTAAGAAGAAGTACTGACCTTCCCTTCAGAGAACAGGAGGGAGGCCTCCGGGGCTGCGCTGGGAGAAATGATTTTGATTTGGTAGTTTGACCTAAGTTTCTCTGTTTGAAAAATAAAGCTGAGTCAAGAGAGAAATTTGAGCTTGATGGTAAGTCCCTGAGAAGCATGAGATATCCAGCATGAATAGAAGGAAACTGAGGCAACATTTTTTTAAGCTAACTGGGCATGTTGTACTATGCTAAGCTTTTTGTCAGGCTGTGTGCATGACTGAAGCCTTGCAATAAAAGGTAGGGAAGCTAGTAAGAAACTAAACTAACAATTAAAAAAATACATTCATACATCTATGGCTGAGTAATTTTATGCAAATCTTCCCTGTATAGTCAGTATCTAATTATATGAGGGTTTTATAGTAGTAGCAATTGAGTACTTGGACAAAGAGATGGCAAGATTTAGGTCAAAAGATAATTTAGCTAATATGAATTCAACATAAAATATTTGGACATGCAAATAATGATGTTTGAGCTATGTCATTAAAGTTAGTAGGTCTGAGACTTGTTCAGAGCTTTTTGTCCCCTACAAATGTTTCGGGATTTTTGGGTAAATCTCTTCTACTGAAGAATCCTAAAACAAAGCAGGCAAGCATATTTAGGCCTAAATATGAATCTCAATTAAAAAGTATCAATGGAGTATCCCAAAGGAAGACGACTTCTGTTGCTTTACACCTCTTCTCCTCTGTATCAGCTGCTATTAGTTCTTATTAAACATTTATCTGCATTGTCACCAGGCCTCTGAGCTCATTGTTAACTTGCTTTGTAAGCATCCAAGAGAAGTAAGGCTTGGAATAGAAAGATGACAGTGAATTAACTTGACAGATATTTATGGGGAACCACTCCCAAACATGAGAGTCAGCATGAGAGAAAGCATGAATGTTCCACCTTGGAAAAAGCAGTGGCTAAGTGATGGTTCAGCTGTTGTTTTAGGCTGAGGGAAGGCACATATTTTCATTGGTTAACATGAAATGACAGGGAGACAGAGATATGCCAAGAAAAGCTGTGAAGATAATTAACACACACTTTTATTCTGGGATGGGGACAAAGGAGATGCAAAAAGTAAAGGGTGGGGAGCTAACCCTTGAAGAAAGGTTCAGGAAGTGTTGTGCTAGTAGACAGTACTTAATTGGAACTTGGAGTTACAGCTTGTCAACTACAATGAGTTTTTAATCTAACAACCATATGCTGATGAACCTGCACACTGGAGCATAAGGGGAGAGGAGAGATCTGTACATCAGTATTGCTACTCAGAACTGAAATACAGTAGCTTTTAACCAGAATGTTCCTATTGCATTATTTTTCAACCCAAGGCTCTTAAAAGGCCAGTTACCCATGAATGATGGTAGCCATGTTGTTAGCCTTGTTGGCCATGCGCTGAAGTACAGGCAGAAGATTTTTCCATGTAGCCAATGCAGGCCCTTCAAGAACCACAGTGAAAAAAATTGTGTAATTGCTCTTGGGTTTTGCAGTGGAGTTTCTGGTGCAGGAAAGCCTTGCAGGGATATACCTAGCTGCTGAGGCAGCTAGTGTGTGACAGCTTGTAGATCCTGTTGATCAAGTCAAGGACTGCAGCCAGAATAATTGCTTGAAATATTCTGGGTACAAAAGTGCCAGTGAGGAGTGCTGCCCTGTTCTTTTAAACGGTTATTCCTAAGGAGCAGAATCGGAATAGTCTTGCAGTATAACAGATGCACATTTATGGATAAATGTCAAGGGCTAGCACTGATTCTCCTGAGAAGTCTGTAGCAGTTTTACCACATCACTGCTTACAGTCAGCATTGCAATACTTTTTAGCTCTAAAAAGTTAATGGAAAAAAGTATGGTAGGAGGAAAAGAGTACAGGGAAAGTGTGAAACCTTTTCAGAAATTATTTCCTGCTAAGAAATCTAATGAACTTTATGTGAAGAACTGTGACAGCTACGTACACCCCACATAACAAGGCAAGCTTTGACACATAACAGGCAAGCTTTGATGGTTTTTAAAGCTCTTCAGGCACGCTTTTTTATTATGATATAGCTATTTGTGTTCCCTAACCAACTAAAACTTATGTCCAGATTTCTCCTTGCTACCCTGCTCTTCCTCTTTCCCTATTAAAAGTAGGTTTTGGGAATTTGGAAATCCAGCCCTATTCAGAAACACAGGTTATTGCATATTTTTTAAATCTCTTTGGAGTTAAGAATAAACCCAATAATTTTTTTTTAATTTTTTTAGTTGTTTTTTTTTCTCCTTGAAAATCAAGTATTACTTACTCAAGCTTTCTAGAAATTTGTCCTTGGTTTTAGTAGTGCTTTAAGGCTCTTGTTTCAGGCTTCCTGAAGTGTGTATAAGTATACAATTTTCATTTTTATGTGTTGGAAGATTAGCTTGATTAATTATATGATATATAGAAAAACTTACAAGAAAATATTCTTAAAGTATTTTTAGAGTGCATGTTGGTGTAGAGTGCACTGTATACGTAGGCATCTGTTAAAATATTGGGAAAATAACCTGAATCTGGGATGATCCTAATGATGAAGGGGAGATTAAATCAAAGATTTATAATGCTGGCCTGGAGATGTTTATTAACTCTACAGAAAATGTATACAGAGTGTTTTAGTATTATAATGTTTTTCACATTACAGCTAGCTGAGAAGCATTAAGATATGTGTAGTCCTAAATCCTTCTCCTTGGATTATAAATTAGTTCAGTACTGAAAATTTATTCACAATTATATGCTGATAGCAGAGCTGCAGATTGCCTGTACATCTCTTGAGTAATGAGAACTCGATCGCTTGTGAATGTAGAATACTGATAACAGAATTGAGAATTTGACATGCTGCAGGCAGGCAACATGCAGGCTTTCGCACACAAAATGCATTGCATGCCTGACCTACTACTTGCAGTACAGTTCAAAAACACAGAAATGAGATTTAAATTAAAAAAAAAAAAAATTAGAGGTGCCATTTTTATTAGTAAGTCTTCTCATTGGGACTGAACTGGACACCTGTCCACAAGAAGCAGTGAAGGAAACAGACTCCCAATAATCTGAGAAGTTGATGAAATAAGAGAAAAGTATTTTTAGTGCCCTGAACATATTTCATTTGCAGTAGTGTACATATTCTGCAATATCAATAGTGTTGTATCACTGTGATAAACCTAAATATCTAATTATAAAAATTTTGGGACTTTGGGATGAGAGACACTTAAAGGATTGAGCATTGCATTGAATTTTAAGACCCCCTATGGATAGGGGGCTCTTAAACCTGCATCTACCTTTCTACAAATAAGAAAGAATCCCCTGCAAAAAATAATGTTAGTTTATACAGAAAAGTGTAATAACTAATATATACTTCCAAAAAAGGATTAGAATTATGGGTTTGAATTGTATGTAAAAACCAGTGACTTAATTTGCAAGTGTTTGTATGTGTGTACATGCCTATTTATCTTTCATGATATTCTCACAAGTAGTAAAAGCAACAGTATGATTATTTCAGTAGACCCTCATAATGTGTCTTTCAAATATTTCATTCTAGCAAATCAGTAAGATGAAAGAAATAATCTTGTTTTGTGGATTTGTTTTTTTTAAAGCATGTGAATCTGAAAAATGATCGCTTTTCAACAGAAAATGGTGTACTAAAATACTTCAGAGCTAAATGTTATTCACTGTTTCTGTTTATAAATGGCTGTGGTTTTTAAAGTGTTTTTTCAAAGCTCTGAAGTGTTTTTAGCCTCTAGCTCTCGCTGACTTGGATAAATTCATATTGGAGTTCAGATGCTAATTTACGTGACTGCTTTTGAAAACAATTAAATTTAGGTCAAATCCTGTTTCTGTAGGAGCATCCATTAACTCTGCCATTAACTCTGGGAAATCTTTGTGTTTGCAGCCTCTGTTCTTTAACTGACAATTAATTTTTTCTGACTGAGTCACCCACCTTCATGTATGGTGTTGCCAAATAAAGTGCTTTCTTTAAGAAGCAAGGAAACTTTGCAATACAAATAAATTCTGTAGAAATCTAGCATCTGCATTTACATTTTTTATTTCTTATCTAGCATTTACTTTTTTTTATTTTTTCAGGGGAATTCTGGCCTGGGGTTCAGTATTGCTGGAGGAACAGATAACCCTCACATTGGGGATGATCCTGGGATATTCATTACTAAGATTATACCAGGAGGAGCTGCAGCAGAGGATGGAAGACTCAGGTAAAAACTAACTCATTATATACGCTTGGAAAGAAAATGCATCGTTATAAATTATTCTCTAGCAGTCAAATGCGAACTGGGTCTTTCACGGGGTCAGGGGAGGTAAATGACATGACCAGAGTCTCCTTTCTGCTAAGGTAAGAGAGCTGATTTAAGTAGCTTAAAGGAACTGAATAAGGTTAGTTAAGTCCTGTATAAAGGGGCATTTGCTGGTGCCACCTCCGTCTTTGTACCAGTAATTTCATTTAGTACAAAAGGCAAGATGGGGACAGGAGGAAGAAACAGGCATATCAGCATGAAAGTCTTCTCTGCTTGGTCTTTGTATGTTCATGGCTGAAGAACTATGCATTGGTGTTATACATTAAGCCTATCAAGACTTTCCAAACTACAGAGCCATTGCTAAATAGTCATAGCTATTTGGAGATGCTCCTTGTTATTTGACTGCAGTAGTGAGGTGTGCTTACCTCTGTTTCCAAATATTATTTTTCTCTGCGAGGATGCGATGGCTATGCATTATATTCTGAGTCACCTCCAGAGCAATCTATTGCTGTAGCTCATGAAATGGACACACAGGTCACTTGTGGTTCTCAAATACATGGTAGCACATCTCTTAAACAAGAGGAACCAAGAGGAACCACAGGTGTTCTTGTGCTTCTTTTTCCTTATGGACTGAATGCAGAAAGGCTTCCGTCTACCGCAGAGACTGCCACCCATCTGCCAGTCGCGAAGCCTGCTAATGCTCCAAAAAGGTAATTTAGCTGGAAAGATTTGGGATAAAATTCTGAAGCTTCCATGATCTCAGCACTGGAATCTAAGATCTGGGAGCTTTAGCCAAAACCAGATGGTCTAAAATTCATGAAATGTGACCAGATGGTAACAATAACTTTTTTGCCAAAACCTTTTCCTTTAATTCAAAGTTAAAAGTAGGGGGAGTTGGCCAGTTTTTAGAGCAAGTTTTGGATATTTCTTATACAAGGTTAGTAATCTGATTTTGGAAACGATTCTTATTTTTACTGTAATAGTGATGAGGAACCATGGTGGTTGGCAGTGCCTGAAGAATTTACAGTCTAAATAAGACTGTAGACAAAAGGAGTGGGAATAATCTCACGTAACTTTATGACTAAAATGTATCTATCTACCCCTAAGGTAGTCATCTTAGAGTCTCCTAATAGTCAGTGAAGAAAAACCTAAGCATTTCTAGGTTGTGACTCATCTCATCCTAAAGTCAATGTCTAAACTGGAACAGAAGAATCACATCTTAAAAGGGCCTGTATTTTCACTGGTGACTCAAATGAAAAGGAGTTTCTTCAACTAGTTCAGCTGTAGTGATCCATGTTGTAAATGTCTGCATTGAGCCAGATGAGCTTCATGCAAAACAGAGCATGAGGAAATAGCAGTATTTGGAAGTCACGCTATCAAATTTGACACGATGAACAGCATAAGGGAGTCTTAAACCTGCATCTGCCTTTCTACAAATAAGACAGAATCCCTTACAAAAAAAAAAAAAAAAATCTTTTCAAAAGTAATAAAAACTCTTCTAAAACTTTTCTAGTTTAAGCCATTAAGAAGACAGAAGGCATTGCAGTATTTTGTTGTGCTATCTTTGTATGAAATCAAGTATTTCATAACTCATTGCTAGACTAATTAACTAGTGTAAATTTAGCTCATGTTTAGTAATTACTGTGTTTTAAAGGTCTTAGAGAGACCTTCTAAACCCACAAAAGATAGATAGCATACTAATGCAATTCATTAATCCATATTAAGATTAGACCTGGCAAACTTTGTGTTTTGTAATAAAAGTTTAGTAGTACAAGTATAGTTATCTTAATACTAAAACTTAGATAATATTCTTACAGTATAGTATTTGTTAGCACATTTTGAAGCAAAATGTTATAATTGTTAAGTATGTATTTGGCATGGTGGTTTTTCATATTCTCATTTGTAAACATAGTTTACACCAAACTCCTCTCTTATTAATACTGAATATCTGAATGCAATTAGTTCAAATTGGATCTGCAGAATTTTTTTACTTCAAAGAAAAGGGCAAGCATCTTGAAATATGTCTCTGAAACTGCCATTAGGGAAATGGGTTGACTTAATCCCATGGGTTTTACCCTAAATAATAGGAAAATCTCAATTTTTTTAGCTGAATATCACATGGTATGAATTATTATACGGAGTACCTGGAGTTCTGTATGCTCCTCAATGCTCAAAGGTGTTTTTCTTCTGCCTCAGTTTCCCACAAGCTCTTCTAAAACATTGTAGTACATGAGAATTTGCACTAACCCATCTTTCCCACTCTTACGGTCAAACACAAGCTGCATACTTACATGACGCTTTAATGTTATAGAACATTGCTTTTTCAGTATTTTATAGCAAAATGGTGGAAATAATTAAAAAAAATCTCACCACAATTGCCAAGAAAAAATTCTGTCTGGAATTCCATATAAACAAGTTTGTAAGTTTTGAAGGTGAGACTTTATTTTATTTCACAACGTTTTTCCCAGGGAAAGATTCCTCCTTTTCTTGTTTTATCTGGTAAGTGGGTTTCACTTTGCAACAATGCTAGCAAAGACAATCCTGTCATGTTTTAGGAACACCTGAAAATGTATGTATCGGTGATCGTTACTGATATGCCACTGAACAGAAGAGCTATCCCGGGGCAGTCTCTGCTGACTTACATGATAATTAATTTTACATAACAGAGAGTTTATCAGCTAAGGCCACTCTATAGGAACAAAAGCTCAACAACACGCAGTAACATCTGCCAAGAATAGCAATAACCTGAGAATGGGAGATTGGTGTTTATGGACAGAAAAACTATACACTATATATAGCAGTGTGGACTGTTTGAACTGGCTTCTAAATCTACTGCCTGTTTTTAAATCATAAAAGCCTGTAAAATCACTTTTACTGCATTTTACATGAAGTCCTTTTGATCTAACTTAGCTGAGCAAAGTTCTTCAAATAATGAGATTGTGAAAGCGACCTGCAAGAAATGGACTTAATGCTACAGACCCTTGCAAATCTTTTATGTGTATATATGGGTTGAGAAGTGGAGGAGCAGGTCAACTGGAGCTTCACGGAAGTCCAACAAAAACAAATGCAAGCTCCTGCACCTGGGAAGGAGTAACTCTCTGCTACAATAGAGGGTGGGGTTTGGCAGGCTAGAAAACAGCTTTGTAGGGAAGGACCTGGGAGTTCCAGTGGGCAATTTATAGTTATAAGTACATAAATATCAGGTATAAATACCTGATGGGAGGGAACGAAGACAAAAGAGCCAGACTCTTATCAGTAGTGCCCAGTGACAGGGCAAGAAAAAATGGACACAAATTAAAACAGATTAAATGCCATCTGAACATCAGGAAACACATTTTTACTGTGAAGGTGACTGACTGTGGGCACAGGTTGCCCAGAGAGGTTGTGGAGTCTCCATCCTTGGAAATATTCAAAACCTGACCAGACATGTTCCTGGACAACCTGCTCTAGCTAACCTTGCTTAAGCAGGGAGGGTTTGATGAGGTGATCTCAAGAGGTCCTTTCCAATCTAAATGATACTGTGGTTCTGTAATTTGCACCTGAGTCAGCAGTGTGCCCTGGCGGCGATGAAGGCCAGCATGGAGGTCTGCAGAGATGCACAGAGGAAGACCTAGAGGCGACAGTCACATGTTGCAATAAGGGAAATTCCAATTGGGTCTGAGAAAAAAAGAAGTCTCTTTAATGAGGATAGTAAGGCACTGTAACTGGTGGTTCCATGAGGTTATGGGATCTCTGTCTTCAGAGGGATTCAAAGTTCATCTGGACAAAGTCCTGAGTCATGTGATTGAACTTTCAAGTTGGCCCTGCTTTGAGCAGGAGGCTGGACTAGATGACCTCCAGAGGTCCCTTCCAAACTGAATTGTTCTCTGATTCTGTAGATTATTCTTATATGTAAAACTTGTGTGTGGGACTGGAACAAAGGTGATTAAGTTCCTGGGTTTTTTTCCTTTAGTGGATTTCCCTCCCTGAAATGCACTGACTTCAAGAACTAGTATAAGAACCAATACACTGCACAATTCAGATTTTAGAAGACATTTTAAGTGAGTACACTTGCACAAACTCCTAATCTTGCAAAATACAGAAAGCTGTGGAATCTTTTATGATGTCCATATAATAAATAGAAAATAATTTCATATATAGTAAATAATATATAGTAAATAATTTCATGGAATACAAAAGAATTCATTTTGGATTTGATTACTTTAGCTAAATGTGACTATAAAAAACTTGGGACTAACTGAAAATTATTTTTTTTCTGAATGCTGAATACCATGTTTCTTTGAAGCTTTGAGTTTCAAGTCAGTGACAGACAGAGAATATAAAACTTCCAGAAGCAGTAACCATTCCCACTGAGTTGAAGCAGAATTTCCCTCAACAGTTTGATCTTTTAAGACTTTTGATGCATAAAAACTGCCTGCTTCTGTCTCACAAATGTCAGTTGTCCATGGGCAAACATTTACTTTTTAATAAAGGAGCTCTGAATTTAGACTTCTTTTACTCTCTGGAAGAAAGACAATTCCAGTAATTTGTGGCTCAGTGCCTTTTTTTGTTTTATTTGAGCTTATGTCAGAGAAAAAAATACAGTGGTTGGCTCAATTGCCTAGATAAAGCAAAGAACTTCAATATACTATTCCTTCTATTGACACTTATTGATCATAAATGAAATTCTGGCTTCTAAAAGGCAACACACATCTAAAAAATTCATCATACTTTGTGAAAACAAGAGTGATCAGCTTATGGAACTAGAAGCACAGGGTAGTGTATAACTTGATCGGAAAAAAAAAACCCCAACTTAGTAAAAGAATAATGAAAAGCTTTAAATTATGACCAAGTTTAAAAGAGACTCCCAAAATATGAATTTATTTTCAGCAATCGTAAACCAAAACTCTTTTTGAGTGAAAAATCATTCTTTCTGTTTATAGTTTCTCAGGGTCTAATTTCGATGTTATGGTGGAGGTATTTTTCTCAAAACTCTGTCTACAGGAATGAGTGGGTCATATGAGTTCCTTATCTATTGCTTTCAGAAAATACGCTTTTCCTTTTTGTGAAGGCAAGTTTGAAAATGTGAATTTTAAAAGGTCTTGGGATCTAAAAAACAAATAAAAGAGTCTTGGATAGAACAAGGATTAAAATCTTATGTTTTATACTAATCTCATGGTCGTAGGAATCTTACTGAACCTGTGATTCAAAAATGAGTTACTGCATATGTGACTGAATATGAATGAGTTTATTTGCAGGACTGTGAGAGAGATTTGGATGGCCTTGAGCTTGAATTTCAAGGGTTAATGTTGTACCAAAGGTTATCTTGGTATTTGAGCCTGAGCTGTACTCAATAGGAAGGAGGGTTTATATGAGGGCTGAGTCAAAGGGAAGAAAGTGGTTGTGCCTGGAGGCACGATGCCCTGGTAAGCTGCCCGACCTGTAGCTGTTTCATTCATTCTTTCTTCTAGGAAACTGGTTTCCAGTCTCTTTCCATTTGTGAACCTACAAAGTTTTTTCCTTAGGAGTGTGGATATTTGTAAGGACACGTTAAGAAAAGTAGATCGATTGTGAGTTACCTTTGGCAGACTAATCAGAAACAGCACACGTACCTCCAGCTATCTGAATACCATAGGTTAAAAACTACTAAGGCTGTGCAGTGTTTATCTTTCCTTTGTAAACGTGTCTTTCCTGATATTACTCTAATTACTGATTGTCAGGAGGTTTAGGATTGTGAAACTGCAACATTTTTAAGGCATGCTGTGTTGTTCTACCATCACCATAATAGTTAGCCCCATTGGATTTTTTCCCCCCAGCTCTCAAAGTGATTTGGTGTGGGAAAGGAACATAATACGCATGCTGATGGGAGGAAACAAGAACTGAAATAACTTGCCCTCAGTCATCTAGTACATCAGGGAGAAATCTTGGAATAGAATAGCGATTCCTTCTCTCGTATTTCTGTGCCTTACAGGCTTCAGTCAAATGCCTACCAGCAAAGGTTTTAAACAACTTAGATTTGTGTTCCCTTCAGTTATCAACTAACCCACTGATGTGTCAAAGGATCATAAATTTAGCTAGGTATATGTGGCAAGAGAGGAAGTCTTCAGTTAAGACTCTTTCTCACGTATATTTTGTTAATACAAATTAAACTAAGTAAAATTAATTTAGAGGTAAAGATTGCATTCTGATCAGATTTTTAAAAATATTTCTGTGTTTCACTAAAGATGAACCAGAGAGGAAATATTACAATTTCATGTTATTCGCTCAAAGCTTGAAAACTGGAATTAAGAAACACACTGGTATAGCTATTGTGTGCAGTTTACTTGAGAACCATAAAGGCAAGAAGAAATGGAGGAGAGGAAACAGAAGCGAGTCCCCACTTGGTGTTGGCTAGACAAAGGACCCCCTTCAGTCTTTGCTCCATGGGCTGTGCTGACAGTGCTTTGCCTTGGATAAAAAGTCTGAAACCTAAATTCCTGCAGCAGCAGCAGGCACACAGTTGTTGCCTGGTAGTATCTGTTTGTAGCTCTAGATTGCTTACTAAGAAGGGTTGAATTGAGAGTGATAATAGGAAAAAGCTAGGGGCTTTTTCAGATTAATGTGAAGAGCTATTCCCAGGAGAGATCATGTTCTTTACAAGTGTGTCATGTATCTCTAATCCAGTTTGGGCAACTAGCTTTATTTCACCGTCATTATGTATCAAAACAGAAGTGTGTCTGCATTGTGATTCACTGCCTAAGTCCCTATTTGTTAACTTCTGATCTTGTATTAAGCCTATCAGTACCAGGTCTATGTGCGTTGCAATGGCAGAAAGTTTGTTCAGGATGTTATTATAATTACGGTGCTGCCACAAAACACTGATTCATATCTGCACTGTTTACAGCCCTCTGACAATGCTATTAGTTCAGTAGATAATTTAGTAGTAAGTTAATAAGAGACATTCACCCCATTAGGCAAAACATGCTTGCTTTGCAGACAGTCATAAATTAGATCACGAATTATTGACTGTTCACTCTGTCCTGGTTTGTGTTAGGAAGTTTGATCTTATTAACTCTGTTTGTCTGTGTATCTGTGCGTATCATTTTTGAGCTACTGTGGAATACAAAAAAGATAGAATTACCACAGGGGATCTACATGAAAAAAGGCAGGTCACAAAATCAAAATCCGATTTTCATACATTATTTTTGAAGTTCAAGATGGCTTACTATGACTCAAGTTTGAAATTATCAACTTATTTTCATCAATGGAACATGTGACCATGTAATTATCTTTTCTGTTACTTCACTTTTCTTTAGCTGAATCCTTCTTTTTCTCTTTTTTCCTATGTAAATTTTACATTCCTTATTTGGTGTTGCAGAGCCCCGGCATGCTTCGGAATTTGATTGTATTTCTGCTTTTCCTACTTTGAAAATAATTTGGTAGACTGTAAAAATTCTCTTATGAGGTGCAAGAAAGAAAAGGGAAATCGTGTTTTAACTGCTGAATTGTCAGGTAATTGGAACAGAATTTAATGGGAAGAAAAAGGTACTTCTCTGGCTTGTGGCATTTGAAACTAGTGAATTTTAGGAGCCTCTTTATAGACAGTAGTGATGGATATTTTTGTAGAAGTTTTCTTTTGTAACACAAAGGATCAGTTTCCTTTCCCCCCCTATAAGTTTCTGAGCTGTTTCCCACTAATTGAAAGCACTGCTTGTGAGTAACACTTAAGCAAAGTAGTGTGTTATTAGGACTAAAGATACACGGCAGTTCTTTAATGCCCATTGCACTAGGTATTTCATGCAATGGTACTGAACTGGTTAACAGGGCTCTCTCCCAAGAATTCCTTTAGTACCCATTCTGCCTGAAATTACAATCGCCCCAGAGTGCTGCAGCAGCAGAACAGCGCCATGCAGCCAAATCCAAGTGATTATTTCATCAACATGTTTGCACTGCTACCGCAGTTACGAATTTAAACAGCTCAGTGATAATTTATCTGGAGTAAGAAGCCTTCTGTGGTTACATACCTTAGAAATCATCAGCTCTCTATGGAGTCTAGCGTTAGTCAAGGAAAAAATATTTTGCATCTGTTCCTGTACTCGACAGGTGTAACCCTCTGGGGTACTGCTGAATTCTTCATTTCTTTCAATTCCCACCGAAGCTGAAAATAAGATTTTGGATGAAAAAGAAACTGACTTAAACTATCACAAAAAAATTAAGTTCCTTATGACCAGCAAAGATCTGCTTCTAAAACTTTGAACAAAAAGCTTGGTCAACTTTTTTGCTTCTGAGAGCCAAAACCACTAATACATGGTGAGACAGTCTGTTCATACGCTGTCAAAACTCTTGGCTGTGGTTTGAATAAACACTTCGGACTTCCAGACTTCAGCCAAACCATATTTCCTGACAATACCTCATCATTGTTGTCACATTCCTTACTCCACTTTTACTTCAGCTGTTAGCAGGGCTTTTAAATTTATTTCCCCATGGCATGTGAGTTTTCATATCAAACTTGCAAGATGTGCGAGTACTTTGTTTGGATGTGTTGCTTACATCATGCCATTCTGCATGTTACTCTGAATCACACCATTGCAAAAAGCAAGATTTTTCTTTTTTTTTTTTCCTCCTTACCTATTTGCATTCTGCTCAAAGCTGCAGCTAACTCTATGTTAAGCGTGTAGCCTAATGGTACTGATGCTTGGAAGCTGCTGAAGTTTCTTACCGAACTTGCACTACATGTTTTCTCCTCCTTCATTTTTTTTTTTTAACGCTACACCTTTGTTTGGAATAGCTATTCTCAATCAAACCAGAGCAGAAGGGAGGGTTTTCTACTTGTTAGTGCAAGCGCCTAGGAGGCAGGACTGCTTAATTTTGTTCTCAACTTGCTATGCCTGATCTGTGGCAACACTTTTCTTCTTTTGTGCTAAACTTTCCCCATTTGTAAAATGGGTATAGTGATCATTATCTTTGCCTCACGGGGGTTGTTGTGAAGCTTAAACGAGTTCATATTTGCAAAGCACTTTGAGAGCCCCAGATGAAAAGTGCTTGTAAAAATCCTAAATCTGGAATTGCCTTCTGGGTTATCTGTTGTAACTGGTTTTCCTGCACAAACCTGAATCTGCTTCAGACAGTGCTAGTGTCAGTCGGGAGGATTTTAACCACGGGTGAGGAACAACCGAGTAGTTTGGTGTACTTAGCAGGCAAAGTGTATCTCCAGTCCCAAGGAAGCGCCTCGTCCTTCCCGCACTGGACTCGCTGAGGCCTGGCCGAGGCCGCTGCCTCTCCTCCGGGCTCTGGGCCTCGAAGCCCCCGCATGGCGCCGGAGCCAGCTAAACCGGAGGGCTCGGAGGGTAAGTCAGGGAGGGCTCGGAGGGTAAATCAGGGCTGCGAAGCCGTCCCTGCCCTCCACCACACCTACAGAGCCTGGCCTGGGGCATCTTCCACTACCTGCAGAGCAGCCCTGCAGCTGGGAGGAGCTTTGCAGCTTCCTGGTGCCTTCATTCATCTCAGACTTTACAGGGTTTTGTTTTTCTTTCCCCTTTCTTTACCCCGACACCTTCCTCTCGCAACACCCCGCAGCTACCTACACCTCGTTTTTCCCATTCTTCGCCTCTCCGCTGTCCCACTTTGGCCTCTGTCTTTGAAGGGCAGACATGGATACTTGTTGTGTGAGCAGAAGTTTTCCTCCTGGCCACCTTTAGAGGCAGCCGGCTGCCAGAGCCGCCCAGATCGACAGAGGCTGGATGCGCTGGGAGGTTCAGCGCTCGGTTGCTAGTGGGAGTAGTTTCGGAAGGAAAGCATCGTACATGGCAGTGGCAGGAGACGAGACGCAGAGAGACTGAGGATACCTGGGGAGTTAGAGAACGGACGGAGGAATGGAAAAATGTGGTAAGAGCAAAGGATACCAAAGCTGAGGATCGAGCCGGATGAGAAATGGAGAGGGAGAAGAAATGCAGGGTGGGGGAAGCAACTTTATTTTGGGAGGGGGGGAATAGAAAAAGGAGATAGCCATTCCTACAGATCTCGCAAAAAGAGTTTAATAAAGAGAACGTGACACAAGTCTGAGAGCCCATTTGAGGGAAGCCTTCTGGAGCGCCCGCCAGCCCCGGCCTCCTGCCCACCCTGCTGCCCACCCTCTGCCTTCCCCCTCCCCTTCCTGCCCTCTCCTGCCTGCACTCCGCTGTCTGCTTCCTCTGCCCTCCCCTCCATGTCAAACACAAACATTTAAACCAAAACCTGGGCTGGTGGGGCCTGCCGGCTGATCGATCGCTAGCCAGGCGTTTGGCCGGTGACTGCTGACTTTATCTGGCAGAGCTACTGGCCTGAATCACCTCACGCTTGTGTCTGTTCTGCACTAGTTCCAGTCTATTGCTTTTAGTAAAGTCATACTTGATTTCCAGTAAGTTAAGGTGGGAATCTCAGGTCTGGTAAGTACAAAATGGTCTTTTATGGGTGGAGAAGTGTTTTGATTTGTGTTTTATACTGGTGTGTCTGGCAAAGGGGAGGGCTTATCCCCAACCCAGCAAGACCTTGGCATACATTTGTGTATCACAGTCCCTAACTCTGCTTGAAGACGGTGTGACTTATGCTGGGGGGAGAGGAGTCCATCTCATGCAGGGGGCATTTTAAAAGGAATAATGTGTGAAATCAAAGATCATAAACTCTGTACAAGATTACTATAGGTGTGGCTTACCTGGCAAAAGAGAGTTAATTTGCCTTGAGTTATGCTAGCCAAGCAATAACTGAAGGCTTGATGTCGCAGAAAATCATTTCATTATAAATGATTTAGAACAGCTGTACCTCCAAAAGCATTATACAGTGACAGGACATCATTCTGCTTTCAGGATGTTTGTGATAAAGAAAAAAAAAAAAAGAAAGGAGAGGTCCTCCTGTTGTAGATGTACTTAGACTTGACTTTTCTAAGTTTATGCTTGAGTCTGTCTGTGTGCAAATTGAATGGGTGTTAGCTACTCCTTCCTCCACCCCACATAGCTACACCCTGTGAGATGAGCCACCATCAGCTAATAACTACTTCCCATTCTCAAAGTGTGTGTAAGGAGGTAAGGCTCTTCTGGGAGGCATTAAAGCAAGTGGGGTTTTGCTTCTCTCCTCACTCTGCATTGGGTTTGTCTGTGAAGCATCCATAACCTCTCTGAATTTTAGCAGACACAAAAAGAATGGTACTTTTTTGTAGTGGTGTTGTTGGCTCAACCTTTGAGTAGATATGTGAGAACTTTTAACTGTATGGGTTTGGTTTTTTTTTCCTAAGGTGAGGATGTAGAGAAGATATTTGGAGTTGATATGGAATTTACCACTGTTTTTAGCTCCTGGATATTATTGACCATGTTGCATGAGGTCATCATGAGCAAATTTTAAGTAATACCAAGTCAATACCATGCAGTCAGCGTTCGTATAGTTTATGAAATTTCAGCTCTTATATAGCTTCAAATAATAATAATAATAAGGTCAAGTTATTGATTTTGAAATTAGTATTAGTATTGATATTTTAGTAACAAATTCACTCCTACAGCTAAGAATTGCTTCAGATTAACTGCTTACGAAGTTTTTTTTGGAAATCAATAATTTACATTATAAATGCTTAGTGCATTTGGTAGTAATAAATTTTTGAAAGTTTTCAATATATGTGGCAATTTAAGTTATACAGTTTCTTTATTTGACTTGTAATTATTTAAATAAGCTATTTTTTAAATCTTCCTTGCCCTGTGAACATTTCCCAAAGGAGTGCTGGCTGCATCACTGCATAAAAATTTGCTATCTACAAATTTCATGTCTAAAAAGACTTCAGAATAATATACTAAAGCTGAGCAAACATTTTTTGATACAAGATGAGGTCCAAATTGCTTTTCAGTGGCAAAGGGAAAAGAGTAAATCAGGGCTTCCTTCATTCACGAAAGTACCGGCAAAATCACCTTTCAGCTCAGGTCTGAAGGGGAACCTGCATTCACCATCCTTCTCTCGGTGGGGAACATGAGCCCACATCTTCCAGAGGAGTAATCAGACCATTAAACTGAAGGGGCTATGACATCAGTGTATTTTATTCTTTCCTTCCAAAGCTGTTTCACTTCCTCAAAGACAAGTAAATGTTAATTGGGTCAGAGCAACCTTGCAGTGAGCGTGCTGGTTTGAGAGTCAGGTAGAGGTTGTGGACCAGGGTCTCCTCCCTATGGGTGTCTTGAGCACTGCTCAGCGGCAATCTTACATGCACATGCATTAGTTCCTATTGTTGTTACCATTTCTGTAATACATTTAAAGAAATCATCAAGTCAAAGCAAGAGGCAGAATTTCTTTCTAGTCTTGTGATTGAGGATGCTTTCCTGAATAATGGGAGATTTTGACTGCAATTTAAGAAGAGCATTATATTATACAAAGTGCAACAGCTTCAGTGATGGAAGCAAAGGTAGTTAAAGTGTTTTTCTAGGAGATAATATTGGATAACAAGACAGCAGATTGTTGTCTTGATTTTTGTTTCCCTGAGTGTCTAATCTTTTATTTTATTTTATTAAATTTTATTTTAATTCAAAGCATATTAGAATGAAATTTATTTATCGCTTGACTGGAAAATTTATTCAGCATAAAACAATGCCATTTTTTGTCAAGAAAAAACATAACAAAAACAACTTTGAGCTGAGCTGCATTTTTTTCAGAGTTCAGTTATAAATCTGTAGGTGTTACAGCCAAGAGGCGTTCAGATAGATAGAAAGATGAGTGGTGGTTTTTCCATCCCTGAAATTAAATTAGTGTTGCCAGTAGTTCAGCTATATGCCTTTGGCTTGACGAGTTTGTCCAGTGTGTCCTTTTTTCTTATGATGAAAAATCAGTTACGAGATGTAAGAGATTACGTCCTGTTTCCTAACTACAGGAGAGAAACAGAACCATTAGGGAGCAATGTTGGGTGTCTCTTCTAACAAAAGGATTTGGGGACATCAAATGAAACTAATAAGCAGCAGGTTGAGATATCCATAAGGAGATATTTATTTAACTGGTAGCGAAGCCGTGGAATTCATTGACAGAGAACACTGTGGATGTTAAAAGTTTATGTGGGTTTTGAAAGCAGTTAAACAAATTTGTGGAAGAAGAATCTATTCAGGGTTATTAAATGAAAAAAAAAAAAAAAAAAAAAGTATGTCTGACTCAGGTATGTCCAGAGTTGTCGGCAGCAGAAAATGTATTCTGGGTAAATATTGTGTTAGCACCTCTCCTTTACCATCTGGTAAAGGCCACTGCTGGAAGGAAACAGCAGGCTAGATGGACCCCTGCTCTGGATTATGGCTTCATACAACTTTTATCTTTTCTGCGAGTGAACACCTTACTCCACACATTGTATCTCCGATCTCCCCTACAGCGTGATCATTCAGGCAATAGGGGCAGCAGTGTTTCCTTTAGGCAGAGGGCTTGATTTCTGGGTGAGCCGCCTGGCCCTGGGTAGGGATGCGGTCGGTGAGGTTCAGCGGGGTGGCCTCCGTGCGAGCCTGGCTGATGGCCGTCTTGCCTGCTGCCAGAGGCCAAGGTCTCTGATTTTAATCTATGGGAGAGGTTTTTGCACTACAGGGTTGTGACTGTTCTTTTTCTTTTTTTCTATTTTTACTCCTGTTGGTAGCCATTAATGGGCCACCTCTTGAAATCAGTCACTGCATGGCAGGTTGTGGAGGGACTCAAGCAAGCGCTAAAAGATCTCAACATTGCAGAGCTGCATTAACACGGCCTTTTACCTGTGGTAATTGGCTGTAGATGTATGGAGAACATCGATCCAGGTGGATTTCCATGCTAGATCTACTCTGTCAGTGTCTTAGCTGGCCTGGATATCTCTGCATGGGATTTCACTGTGCCAATTTGATGCAATATGAGCTGTCTTTGCGGTCAGACTCTCTTGGATTCTAGATATTAGCTTGGTGGGTATTTTCAACTAAGAGGTGTGTATAAACACTCCCAAACAAACAGACACCCTGTGATAAAGGCACACTGCCTAAGAGGATAAAAGGATCTGTTCAGTGTGGCAGAAAGTGTTAAATGAAGGAGAGCCCCAGCCTTGCCCCAGGAAGTTCTCAGAACTAGGCTAGAGTGCAGAAATGATCCAAAGTATTTTAAACAACAGATAAACTGCTTTTTAGCCAAGTTTGTGCCTGGAGTGAAGTCTTACAGCTGAGTTTAAGACCTTAAAAAAAAAAAAAAAAGCTAATGCTGCCTCTATTGAAACTGTGAATCGGAACATATTCAAGCTTCTAAATATATTTTCTTCTAACAGTTTAGAGGCTGCAGGGACTTTTCCATTCCTAATTATACAGTGCAGTATGCTGTCTGTTTCTGACTTGCAACTTCAAAAATAGAAATTAGAGTTCTAAAGGAAACATAGGGAGAGGGGTAAAGAGACGCTGCATATGATAAGGAGCTGCTCCGCTAATATTTTTACTGATATTGTTACCAGTTGCTTGTGTTTCAAATTCAGTTACTATTATGCAGACCTCTTAATACATTGACATGTCATTAAGATGGCTGTTGTTTTAAAAGAAATCCATGGGTAACTAAAGCAGTAGCGAAGGATAATAAATCTAAATGTCTTACGACATTTCAGTGGCTGTGCTGATTGTGTCTTGGGTCCCAGCAAGGTCATGTCATTAACAGGATATGGAAGCACACAGGCATTTCAGGCAATAACACATTCTGAAATTCAGAAGTATTTTCTGAAATCTGAATTATTCCCTGACAATTTGGGCTCCAGCCTCTGTTCTGGAAGTAAAATAAAGCTCAAAGTCCTCTGGTAGCACACCTGCAAGTCATGCTGGTGTGACCTTAAGCCCTCCTGGATGTGATCTGAAATTTTTGACTGCATTACAGTAGGCATTTCTGTCTCCTAAACTATCTCTGTGCTCCTGGTATGCAAAGGAGGAATTTCCTTTGTCCTTTTTGCTTTCTCATGCAACCTTCTGGAGGACAAGGACTAGGACTTCGCGCTAGTGGGTCCTGGACGTGGGAATCAGAAAAGTGACTGAGACACTGCGCCGATCCGGAGGGAGTGAGCTGGATCTGCGTGCACAGGGTTTTTCTGCTGTTCCTCTGCTTCTTCTGCATTATGCCATTTAGGCAGGAACCCACGAGAAATCAGCTTTCACTTGGAAAGATAGGTGGCTCTTTTCTATGCCAAAATCACTGCAAAAATTCAAAGGAGTGAACAGTGAACTGTGGGGGTAACTAACACAATTTCAGGTCACCCTCCATAACCTCATACTGAGAGGTGTGGGCTGAAGGCTGGTGGTATGCTGAAGGACAGAATGGGTTTCCATTATGCTGTAGTAAAACCTACACATTACTTAAATCGAAAACATTTGTAGGATTTTTGGTATCAGTCTCTATCAGGGCTGACAATCAAGCCAGTTGCTGGTATGAATTATAAGGCTGCAGGAGCATGGCACCAGGCTTAAACAAGCACACCCTGCTTTTCGGCAAGACTTGTTAGCTCAGCCATGCTCCAGCCTTCAGGCTCCGGATGGCCAGCACACCGAAACTGGTTTGCCAGCACAGGTGGAGAAAGCATCCGTCCGGGTGTATTTACTTACAGGAATGCTGTGCAAGAGTGTAGTTTCTATCTTTGCACACACACAAACACTCACACAGCACCACCTTTGTGCGTGGTGGAAGTGTTTGCCCTTCATCTCTCGCTTCTGAAGACGTTACAAGGGTGAACGCAGCCAGGAAAAGGCAGGGAGCTGCTTCTGTTGGTTATCTATTATTTATGCTGAGTATGCCTGGAGGCTGCACTGAGGGTTAGTCCCTGTTTGAGATGAGCCAAGAAGGTGTAGGCTCTCCTCTGGAAACTTTATTTAGATTGTAAACAGGAGATAAAGGAAGTGGGACGTAGGTGGGGCTTTAATCCCCTATTTGAAGATTATGAAAAAAAAAGAAGTTGTGACCTGCTCAGGGTTGCACAGGAAGAGTTGGGGTGGCACCAGGCCAGCATTTTGGGGGAAAAGATTATATTGTTTTCAATGTATTTAATTGTAACAGTTTAATGCCACTTGCTAAAGAATTCAGAAGATTGAAGGATTATTTTTTTTCTCTCAGAAATGCAACATTCCGGTTTTAGTCCTTATTTACTTTCCTCAGAACCAAAGACAATTCTGCTCTTGCTAGAAGCATAGGTTAGATTCAATACTTCAAATAGTGCTTTCCTGTTAAATACAGCTGGGTTACCATTTTATTGTACCAATATTTGCACATATATTTAAATCAAAATCACTCCTAGGATTTCAGATTTTTATTAAGTTCAGCTCAAATACTGCTGTATCATTCATAAATTCTGCCCCTCCCCCCCAAATCATAACTTTTATCAAGTATTATTTTCAGCCAGTAACCATTTTATGAGATATTTGGAATTTCATTATAAAGCACATAAGTGTCAAATTTGGGGTTAGGATTGGCTGATACCTTCATCAGACATTTTCATAAGCACTACATCCTCTCTAGGTTCCAGAAATAGCCAGAAATTTTCTTCTACTGCTAATTTTTTCCCCTTTATTTTTAAATTGGACATAGCAGTAGTTTTGTACTACTTTACAATGTCAGAAAGGGGCCTGAGGGTATATGTGAATTTGCTACAGAAATTGGATCATGTGTCTAAGGATTTTTATACCTAAGGAAACAGTATGCCCCAAGGTACGTACGTATCACTGGCATTTAGTTTTAGCTCTATATTCTGTAATTGGAAAGAGAGATCTGAAGACTGCTGTAGTAAATTTGAGATCTTTTATTCTGAATTCTTAGTTGAAATAATAAAAAAAAAATTATTCCTCTTGGAAAGAAATTATATGGGCCAATGCCAATAATTACATTTTTTTATCCTTATATGCTGTAAATTTTACTTGCTATGGGATAGGAAGGGTGTGTATAGAATTAAAAAAACAAAACTAGGGGAGAGAGAATCAGTCTTCCCTAACTAATGGACTAGACTGACTCTCCTAGGCTCAGATAGTGTATTTATATTACTATTCACTGATTTCTTGAAGAAAGGATAATAACCAGTCCTTTCAGCCTGTCACCTATAATCTTGTGTTCCTGCTTAAAGTGCTGTGTTCTTGTAACTTCTGGACGAGAGCAAGCATCAACCCCTTTATAGGGAAACTTTGGCTAAAAAGGTTAGACAAAGCAGGAAAAAAGAAACAAAGTGAAAGTTTAGTGCTTCTCTCTCTTATTTATGTTGTCTACCTGATACCTCCATACTGATATATGGACATATATATCCAACTGACATATTCCATAGTTCTGCACTGATTCTTCCTTAATAACAGCATTTTTACCTCAATTTCTAAGCTTTAACTAAAGAATAAATAAAGTCCATATGAATTTAAGCTTTTCTGAGAAAACACCTAAAAAGATTTGCTTAGAAATAATCTATTAATGTTGGCCATTCTACAATAGAAGGCATGGTAACTGTATTTGTGAGAAGCAGGGCTGTCCCATTAATAGATTGCCAGTTAGTCTGGAGGTGTCTGGATGATAACTAAGACCTGTGGATTACTGCAGCCTTTAGCATCATGACGTTGTCCCACGGAGCACGGATGTTTCCCTTGCTCCATAGTTGGTTCCAACTAGCTCCTTTATGAAGCTGCAAGTGGGCTAATGCATCTTGGCAGGACGATTTGGTCTTCTGGGGCTCTTTGCTGCCATACTAGGCTGCTTTGGATTTCTCCTCAGGGCACCATATTGCACAGAACAAGTGAACAGGATGATCATTACCAGTTGTCGTCTACTATATTTCCAATAAGTGCCTAAGGATTGTACTTGTCTTATTTACTTATGACTTGACTGAAGCAGTTATCAGCTTTTCAAGGATGTCTGCACAGTTTCTTGAAAACAGTAAACGTGAAACTCAGAGGAAGGTAGTCATGTTTAGAACAAACTTGGAATAAGCCCTTGAAGAATAGTATTTTTCTTTAAGTAATCCAATCCTTTATTTGCTTTGAAGATAGCAACAATGGTTGTAAACCTCTTTGTCCCTGACCTTCCCCCTTAATGGCAAAATCTCTCTCATATTTCTTGTATCAGTTGTAACTGTCGTGGCATGATTATAGTATGTGTTCTATATTTTACGATCCAGGGTCCTTCATATCTGAATTATTCTACAGAGGTCTTTTAGAATATATCCATTTTGTTAAAGTATTTAGATGAGCCAGCGAGCTATGGAAAGAGCTGCCTACCTCATTTTAACTTGACCGTTACCTGCATGGGTGATTCTACAGACAAGAATAAATTTAAGTATATGCATAATGCTGAGCCCCCATTTGAGTATTTTGGCTAAAATGGAAATAGGATTACTTACACCTCAAAAATTAATCAGATTTATATGCTGTGCTGAACTGAGGAAACAATAGCATGAACATTGCTTTCAGGCTTATGTTCTTTTACAATATGGTTAGAACATATTTTCATTCTTTTTTTTTCAGCATGGCACATGCAGTTTCCAAAACACTTATAATCACATGTTGCTTTTCATTGAAATATGAGTAAATTTAGTCAAGACCTCTGTGAACCTGTATCATCAGCAGATGCTGAGATTATATTGTTAAATCTTAGCAATTAAAGTTCTGCATCTTAAGAATGTTTTTAAGAATTCTTTTTGTATAGAATTAGAGAAAATAATTTCCTCTAGTTTCTTAATCTTTGCATAAGTCATTAGCTATAGCTTAGAATACAACTTCCTTTTCTGCTTTCTCTCTCACTAGAACTTTTTACAATTCATTATAAATTTTTACAAGTTTTTACAATCTTAAAAAATAACTGTATGAATAAACCTTACTCAAAGAAGTATATGGTGTTAAGGTTTACAAGCAGAATGATAATAATTTAAAAGTGCTGAGACTGTTAGATAAATGCATTAATATTAAAAATATATATATATTTATGGTATCTTGTTGTGGAAACAAAGAAAGTCATCTTGGAACAATTTTCCTCCTGCCTGGATTTTTTTGTGTTGAATTACTGTAGTTATTGGTGAAACTATAAGGATCTCTTCTGTTGAATTTGTATATTACTATCTGAGATTATGAGGCAGATCTTCTCCTTGGCACAGGTCTGAAACTGTGCCTGAAACTAACTTCTACATATAGTGTATACCCACCTAGAGGCCTTAGGAAAATTTTGAGATAAATAGAGAAAGGAATCCATGTATCAACTGGAATACACTTTTGCCATATAGTTGTCACATGGATATCTCAATGAAGCCAGGAAAATACGTTGGAGAGCTGTTTGCAAGGGCAAAATAATTTTGCCCCTAAGTGGTAAGACCATACACTTGATCATCTGAAAGAATTTTCTTAAACTGGATTTACTGACTTTTTTTGCTATTATTATTTTAGGTTTGTATTGTTGTGGCATTTATAGGTCACTAAAAGAGCAGACTTCTTACAGAGTAGGAACTGTACTGTAAAAGTTTAAATAGAAGGAAAAAGTATCCCAAGCCCACTCTCACAGACTTCTGTCTTTAGATAATAACAGCTATGCCAAGTATTGGCCCTGAAAACTTTCTGCATAGATTTTAAGAAGAAAAATATGACATCACAGTCTGTGTGTTGCGACGTTGCTTCAGCTTTCTTGTTTTATTCTCTTCTCTGAAATGCTCTTATTTTATCATGAATAATGGTTTGTGTTTATCTTCCAAGTGCTCTATATTTCTAAATTTAAAAAAGATTCTAGAGTTTCTAGATTAATAATAATCCTAAAATAATTTAGCCGTTATGGGTAAGGTTAGAGTCATCTCGCCAGCTTATGTCATTTATTTCATTGCACCATAGACCTGCTGGTTTAGAAGTCTGAATATTCTCAAAGAATATATGTAGACCTCTGAGATCATTGCATTCTGTTGATCTAGTACTGGGTCAGCATGCCCTCCAAAAATTGTGTTAGAGCCCAAAGAACTCTATAGTCACATATATATGTGCATGCTTTTATGCATGTGCATGTATGTTCTTGAATATTGTATTTCTTTTATTTATGAAAACTAAAAAACTCAGGTCTGTTTGTGAGGGAGAAAAAAAGCCTGTAGGTTCGGAGGGGTATAGCAGGGTATCTAGCACTGGATGTGTTCGTCATAGCAGACTGGATAGGTTAATTGTCTTGTTACTTCTGCACTGACAAAGTTTGTATTTGTATACAAACAAAATACTTTGTGTGAAAGTATTTCTATCACTGGATCAGCTTTGTATTCTCTTACTCTTATATTCATCCTACACTAGCAGTATTAAATCTGTGTATGTTTTACTAAAGATAGTCTTACTGTTTTAAAGCAGGTAACTCTAAAAGAACAAATTTTAGACACGAAGGTGAGATTTCTGTTGGAGTGTAAATGTTCTTTTCCAAAGGGTCTTGCTTTTTTAGTGAACGGAGGTGTGTGGCTTACTGATTTTGGCAAGTTAATTCCATGTTGTTTATTTACTTTCTCCAAAATACATGCTTTTTTCCTTAACAGAAAGCATCACTGGAGGTTTTATGAGAGGTTTTAGGTAGATAGGATTACCTAGTAATATCAATACTTATCAATGCAGAGCACAGAGTATATGAAAACAAAATAAATGTAACCCTTCTTTTTAGTGTTTTTATAATCTTTCCCCAACTTTTCATCTTCATAACTATCCAATGGTTAGGATCCTATAGTTTGTTCATTAAGCATGGTATAACCAATTGTATTTCAGATATGACAACAATAAAAGTCATAAATTTCACAAGAATCATATATATAGTGACGTTAATAGAAAGACTAGCAACTTAGACATAATTACTGTTTTTCTGAGTGGGAAGCACTAGCAAGATGTATTCATTATTTATTTAAAAAAATAAAACAATTTAAATTAGAGCACTTATTAATTTTACAGCCAAACCACACAATTAAACATTTGGAAAATTAATACTTCTGGCATTGAAGGAAAGCAGCAAACCAAACCATTGAATGAAAACTGGAAACTTTGCAATACAGTATTTTTATCACAAGGGAACTGTCAATTTTGTGACCTTTCCAAGTTCAACCAATTGTCAGATAAAGGCTGCTATCAACATTTTCTCCTGTAAATGTTCTTCCAAAAGGCTGATAACACAGAAAGTCTTTGGTTTCAAATAGTTGTGGTCTTTTTGTTGGTTTTTTTGGTTTTGTTTTGTTTTTAATCAAAACCAGCAACACAAGAACATAACAAAAATCCATCCTAATTTCTCAGAGTTCAGATAAACTTTTGGTAAAGCTTCATTCTTCCTTCTTGCGCTAAGACTCCTGAGCAATACCCAGCTCAAGTGGTGTTTTGCTGCAGAGAGTAACATTCGATGGTTGATCTTTATGTATAGAAATGTAGAGGAAATGGGAATATTTTTAGCAACCCATATTTTCTTCGCTGATTGTCCTTTCAGACATACAGAAGAACACATTCATTTACATATGCCTTTTTCTTCTGTACCCAAAATACTTAGAGGCATCTCATAATAAATGTACTTCACATAAGAGCAATAGTCTCGGTTCATCTAGTTCTTTGGAATTTGCTCTTCTCATTTACCCTCATTTGCAAAGAAAGGATGGCCCAGTAGTTAAGTCATTAGCCTGGTCCTTTGGAGATGGGTTTTAGTGCTCTCAAGGTGTAGATTTCTTTCCAACTTGGACAAATCTGTCAGATAAGGAGAATACTACTCCATCTAACCACGACATTTTGAGGGTGAATATATTCGTTCATCCTCAGATAATGTAGTAAACACCCAAAGAAAGAATATGAGGGAATTTTATTAATATTCTATGAAAAATAGATGCTATTACCACACAGTAGATCTTGGAGTCTACAGTCAGTGGTGAAAACATAAACAATGACATTTACTCAAATTATGTGGCATGAAACATTCTCTCTTAAATTGTCTACGTTTTGTAGGACAGCATTTTTACTTTGACAACTTACAATTCTTTGGCTCTGATGAAGAAATATGAGAGATTTAAGGAGGTATTTGAATGATTACTGGTCTTTCTGTATTAAATTGAATCAACTGATTTCCTTAAGACCAACTGTAGTAGTAAGAGCATCCGGCATGAATGTTTTAACTCGATTATATTGTTTAGTAAAAAGTGTTTTAATGAAGTCTGTAAAGACAAGTTGTTTATTACTCATTTCTATCACCCTGTGGATCCAGCCCCAATTTATGAAGGAGGATGGTAGGTGTAAGTGATTAGGTAGACTTTAGTTTGAATCAGGTATGTCTTTTGGAGGGACTAAGTGTTCTGTTTCTGTCTCATTGCTCATGAAGCATATTGCATTAAGTCTGTCATCTGGCAGACTTCCCAATGAAGTGTTCTTCATTTTACAGCACCACTGACAAAAGTCTGTTTGGTCCAAAAGAACAGCTGAAGCATTTAGTATCTATGGTTCTTTGCTTTTCTTGTAGGGTCAACGATTGCATCTTGCGAGTGAATGAGGTTGACGTGTCAGAAGTCTCACACAGCAAAGCCGTGGAGGCCCTAAAAGAGGCTGGCTCCATAGTACGATTGTACGTTCGTCGAAGGAGACCTATTCTGGAGACTGTGGTAGAGATCAAATTGTTCAAAGGACCTAAAGGTAAATAAGAAAAAGACAAGACATCCATTTTAAACTTGATGCTTGACCTCTCTTGTAGCTCAAATGGCATCTGACTTTGACGATTTGTTAACGGGTTGACCTATCAAATACTGAAATGCAGTTAATTTAGGATGGTAGAACTTGAATTCATGGTTGCGTGTCTCTTCCTGAAATATAAAGGAATACAAGGAGTTGTGATTTGTTTCATTTGATGTTTACTGTAGAGATGGCTTGTTACCTCACGAAGAAATGCAAGATGCAGGCATATTATGCTTTACATTGGCAGCACATACACTGGTGCTGTTGAATACAGAGTTTCTGAATCCTCCCTTTTTTCAGAAGGCAGTATGGTTATCCAGCTTAGCCTTTTTACTTTCATGTTGATGGTTTCTTCTGCAGTTATCTTTGGAACAAGAAGACAAGAATACTAACTTACCCAGATATGTAGAAGAATTTTATTTTATCCTTCAACAAAATTACATGGAAGTGTAACATGAGACTTTCACTAGTCTAAATCAGCTTTATCACTTCCAGCAGAACCTTCCAGTTACAGAAAAAAAAAAAAAAAAACCAACCACAAATTCCTTTCTAGAAGCATTAGTACAAATTGTGAATATTATATTTTCACCTTTCCTTTTGCAAAAAGTTTTTATTTGCGGAAGTGTTATTTTTAACAAATTTAATTTTATTGTTTTTCCTGCCTGAAATTTACCTCTGGCTGCTGTATTTTTCTTCATAGCTAATTTCTGGGCAAAGAAAATGGATATTTTCACAGTACAGGAGAATAGAATGAACAGCAGTAGATTTTTGGATCCATAATAATTATTTCATAAGCAAGTCTTTAATTAATGGTATATACATTAAATGAAGAAATTTGTGTGTCTTTTAATATATGCCATGCACATGACATTATTCTACCCGTTTCATCTACAGTGAATAACCAGTAGCTTTTTCACTGATTTCCCTTATATCTCATCTCATGTGAATGTTACAGTATGCTTCTACATAGTTTTTATACCAATTATGGAGTATATTTGTTTCTAATACACTTGGAATTCTTGAGATTATCCATTCATAATAAGCAAAGATAGTGCACTGCTTTCAGTGTTGCACTATACCTCATCTGTGTATATCATGGTTATTTGACATAGCAGTATATTCATCATCCTCTACTCTTGGCAAACAGTAAGATACATTTAAGCACGCATCTAAGGGTAACCCCCTAAAAGTCTGGATTCTTGTGGTCAATTACAATGCTAAATTGACTTTCTAATAGAAAAGCATCTCTAATGAGATTTTGTACGTGTATGAACTCAGAATAGTAGTGCAGGCAGCAGTGTTTTTAAAGCTTTGGAATTAAACTAAATGTGTGATATGATAGTCATTTCAAGTAACCTAAGGCTAAAGAAACTAAAATTAACCTATCCTTTCAGGTTGTGATGAAACAGTAAAAGTTATTCACCATGACCAAATTTTTGCTGCATTGTGGAAATGGACAAGAGAAGCAATCATTATCTAATAACGTTTTTGCATCGTGTTTGTTTTGATTGTATGCCTGAAACTATTTATTTTTACATTTATTTTCATAAAATAGAGTGGATACCAAAAAGGTGCCTTCTATGACAAGCTAGAGAAGCTTTGCTGCTTAGTGCTACAAACATCAATTTTATAGCTATATTCTTAGATGAAGTTTACTACAGATATATGCTATAGTGATTTTTATTGTTAACCTGAATATCTTTTTTAAATTTTCACTTCAATATTATAGAAATAAGTTAACTGGAAGCTTGGATGATGAAAAAGTTGACGGCCTAGTTCTTTCAAAAGCCAGGGTTTTTATCTTTATAATTTAGACCGTAAGGAAGAATACCCTTGTATGCTTTCTATATTCCACAGATGAAAAAAGCACAATGAAGAAAATAGGTTGTAGATTGGTTGGAAATCTTATCAATACTAATTATAATATCTGTAGCAGTTTTCCTTTGAGTTTTTCAAAATCTTCCATGAAAAATAACCTGTTGAGAGGCATCAAACTGATGGCAGAATTTGAGAATAAAAGCTGTGAATCTTGGCTGTATGTTTCAGTGCTAGTCCCTCGCGTGATGCTTATCTGCTCATATTTCAGGTGATTTATCTGTGAACTGCTCTTTCACACCATTACTATAAAGTGCAAGAATAATTTAATATTTATAGACACAGTGTTTCTTACTTCTCAGAGTGAAATTGGGATGTTTTGGTGTCCAGAGCAGGACCTGAAAATCGGCGTGGTAGTTCCCACGCCATTCCTTCCTTCCTACTCACAAAGTGAATCTGATTTTAGACAAGGCGGCTGTTCCACACTAAACTTGGAGTAGCAAATACCTTTTCAGTTGCTTCTTTTCCTGTCTGTCTCTATCAGTATATAACTCAGTATATGCTGAGTTCATTCCTCACTGTGTTGAGAATTTACCACATGAAAGCAAGTCTTAGCTTCCATAACACCATGTAAACTCAGAGATTGCTGGCTTGCCGGTGTGTGTGTAGTAGATCATAGCTTTCAGCACTTTAAGGTGATAAAGAAGGAAATTTTCAAGGCTTTTTATATAAATAGTCTTTTAATTTCATCTGAGGTATTCAGGACGAGGGCTCTTACAAGCTGAGTCCAGGAAGGTTAGATTTTTTTTAAAATGTATGTTAATTTTTCTAGCTATCAACCACCATATAAAAGACATCAGCTAATTTTGCAAATCTATTTTGAACTTAAAAAGTTAAATATGCATTGTGTAGCATGGCTTTGGGCATATGTCAGGGGATGGGTCATGGTAGTGTGCTGCCAAGTGGTCCCTGTTGAATGCAGATCCAATGCAACTGTTCCAAAAGCTGTCCCAGAATCCCACGCGCTAAGAGGCCATGTGACTCTTTAACTTGACTTTTTGGGAAAAGAGGTAAACAAAGATGTAAATGAGTTGTGTAAAGAAAAAATCAAGGTTTCAAACAGAACTGCAGCTGTGTAGGTATTTAAAGTTGTGCATTCATCAGTTTGCCACAGCTGATTGATAACATTGGCTGATGTCTATAGTCTGTGTCTTGAAGGCAATCGCTGACTGTGATCATTGCAGGATCTGCCTCTCCTTCCCGTGCTGGGGACATTGTCTTTTGTATGCCTCTTGTATGTCTCTTTGGTCAGACATACAATTTTAGTGATTCACTGTTTGGCTTTGCATAGCATTTAGTAGTAAACAGTAGGTGTTTTATTTCAGTCACTCTCAGGACACTACAGGTTTTAGCAGCCAGTGTCTTTGCAGTAGCTGAGGGCTGTAACAGAGGAAGGATATACAGTGGAGCTTTCTTATTGAAAATCAATAGGATTTAGACACTACTGAAAATCCTGTCCTTAAGTAATACGCTTTTCTTGCTCTGTATTGAAACATAACAAGACTGACAGTAATGAGAATGGATTGAGTACGCTGCAGTATTTGTTCCTGGGGAACAAACATGCAGACATTCAAAACAAAGCGATTTAATGGTGGTATTTGGCTTTGTAATATAACTTGTGTATTAGCTTCCTATAAGACCCTGCAAAGAACTGTGTATGAGCAGTGAATTACAAACTTCAGTCACTACTCAGAGATTACAGTGCTCAAACCCATTCGATTGCAATTGACTGGAGGATTTTAAACCAAAGGAATTCCACTGGCCTCTGGGATTTTCATGCTGTCCTATCACACTGCAAATCTACTTTTAACTAAAACCAGAAGTATTGAGTAGTATGCTTGATGTAAGAATAGTTATAGAAATTAAACTTGATTTTTTTTAAATTTCATTTTTTAAAGAATCAGGCAGAGAAATGGATTTCTACCATTGCAGAAAATTTCTGGCAGTCAGAAACTTAGTTAAACACAGAGGTTGTGTAATATTTTATCTACCAATACCTAACTGATAATTTAAGGTCTGATATTACATACCAGAAGAAAAAAAAAGTAATGCAGAAAATAATGATTCCAGTAACTACAGCAGTGTCAGATCACATAATAAACTTCTGACCTCAATTCTATAGGAAATGTGATATCTTAAAAGCCAACACAGCTGCAGAAATGAAGTTTAGGGTATGTGAAGCAGAACAGCTGAGTACCAGGAAACTTGAGAGGAGAAATGGCAGACTTAAAAACACCCAAAAAAGAAACAATATAAAGGATAGCTGGTTCTGCCATCTGGATATTCTGGTGGCTTGAGTATAAAGTCATAGAGAAACAGGATTAATTTCCCACACCCTTCATGATCATTCAATAGTGACTATCATTACAATGTTTGAACCGCATTGGAATCTTGCAGTGATGGCTAGAGCTGCCCTTTTGTTCACTGTATTTTAGATGGAAAGGCTCTGGACAGATCAGCAGCTATGTCTCTTTTCCGTTGTCTGTAAGCCTGCTTTTTTCTCATTCCTGGTGTATTCAGCCAGTGATACGTTCTGATCAGGTTCGCCCCACCCAGTTTTGGGCTCTTAACAAAAGATATTTGGGGGCACTTATTCCTCTACTCTTCCTGCTCTCAGAATTAAGGCCACATCAGGACTTTTCATTTAGTCCATTTGGAGTGGTATGTTTTGTGGCTCTAAATTAGAAATTAATGCATCTGTTATGCACTGTTCAGCCCAATTATGTATCTCTCTCTGGATGGCTATCCTCCTTATCTTAATTTTCTTCTTAATCAGCAAAGATTAAGCTCCTAAACTGCGCATCTCAGTAAAATACTCAAAAATAAGATGCCATGAATACAAAGGGCGTAATATGCATTTATTTTTTGAATTATGTATATCCATCTAAATGTTAGATGAAGTCATTGGGCATAACCAGTTCCAGAGTTTCCATTTCATTGTTTTCTGTGCTGGCCTGAAGCGACTATGCAGCACGTGGTAGATTTCCTTTTGACATAACTCTTTGTTTTATTCTTGTTGACACTGAATAAAGTCACTGGGTAGTAATGAAGCTTTCTTACTATATTAAGAAAAGAATCAGTATGTTTTAAGTAGTATATTTTTTAACCCATTGATTAGTTATGGAAGTTTCGTGAGAAGACGCAGAGATTTTCACCATCAATATAAGGTATGATTTCACTGTAGATTTACCTTGAATTGTAACTGAAATGTTCTCTACTTCATTACTGTCTATAGTTTCATAGAAGTTCATACTTCTGTTTCATAGAAGTTGACATATTTTAGTTTGGATTGATGTCTTAATTGGAAAAATCTTGTGTTCTGTTGCATAGATGGCATCCCTGCTTGCAGTGACAACTGAAATAGGCAATAAAGTACAGTAGAATTATGTGTATTTTAAAATGTCTGCTAAAAAAAAGTGTTCAATTCAGAACAGCAGAATAGAGGGGGTTTTAACTTTTACAAGTGCTGCTCCCAGTAAGGAAAGGAGAAATCTTATCATTTTTATTTACTAAAGCAAAGCCAAAGGTTACCTTTTCATCTCGCGCAATAGCTACAGCACTTAAAATGAAAGACACAGTTTCTGCAAACAAAGAACCCCAATTATTTCTTTCCCAATTTTAGAGAACACTGAGAGCTTTCAGATCTTACTGCTTGATAACTGATTGCAAGTGTTTGCTTCAGACTGATGACGATACCTATTTTGTTATTAACATAGCTGTCACTTCTACTACAATACTGGCCTATTTTCTCTATTTTAAGGGGCACTAAATACTGCTAGCAAACTTTAGCATTTGGGGAGGGAGGGGTTGTGGCAAGTTAGGCAGATGTTTTGTTAATTTATGATCGCTTGAAACCTTCGAAACATTTTTTATTTCATGCTAAGAAATGTTGTATAGTTCCAAAGTGTTTTCAACAAAATTGGTTTTTTACAGTTTGAACAGAACCTTAAATGTTTTCTTATGGTCTTTTAAGAATTTCAGTCTTCTGATCTCATCAGCTGTGAATTTACTTCTGTTTTACAGTGTTCTCCTCCTTCTGTACTGTGAGCCTTTTTGTGATCTAAATCAGAACAAAATGGGACAACTTAAAAAAGAGAGCTGTAGAAAAATAAGGAAGCAGGCAAACTTTCCCAAACCTAGATTTAACAAACTATTTAGGTTCCCAACTCTAATTAAAGTGCTTCACTTCATATTACTGTAACACACTATCACTCACTACAGGCATAAACAGAAAAGCACCACAACTGAAACTAAAATACCATTTTTTGTGAAATGTCTTTGCTTGAAGGGACTTGCATTTCATCCAATTAGCAGAAAGTGCTCTGTCAAGCACTAATACGTAATTTTCCTGTTTTAAGATAATGATTCAAAACCATCATTTATAAGTTAACATCACGAAAAGGCATAACTTCCCTGCAGGCTAGGATTGTCTAATGTAAGAATATGTGAGTATCTGTATAGTTTATCATCGCATGAAAATTGTACTCTCTTGAAACTCATAAAATTAGAAAGCTCTGTGATAGTGCTATAAAAGCCTTTGCTGTTTTTCAAAAATATTTTGACATATTAGTGTTGCCAGTGCCTGATGGAGAAAAACAGGTAAGTTATATCTGCACCTTCATACTTCACAGACTGAGGATCTCGTTCTTTAATTTAAGTGACGATATCTGCATACAGCTGCTATTATCATATTCTGCTTTATGGCACAAATGAAATATTAAATGTATTATCTGCCTTTGGTCACTATAGACTTGTCATCTCATTTGTATAAATTAACACATATAAAATATTTCTTTAAAACCATTCATTCCGTAGAGTGGTTCCTTCCATTCTTGAAGAAAAGTAGTGCTTATTTATTGAAATCTCACATAATAATAGTTATTGTTATTAGAGTGGCACTTCAGTTCTAGTATTTCAGGCTTTGGCTACCATCCTTTTGCTTTCAATGGAGAAAGTAAGTAAATCTGTCATGGTTTTTTGTTACAATTGCAGTTAAATGGCAGGAGATTGTGGTATCAAATTGTTGTCACGTCAGACCAAATTCAACCGTCTTTGGAGCTAAGTAGTCAGTCAATACAGTAATGATTTTCAAGATCAACAAGGATAATTTCAAATGGAATTCAAAAGCCATCCATCTGGTTGGTTGTCTCACTGAAAACTAGAGCTATCCTGCGAGCTGCGGGTTGTCACTTGTTTGAAGTCTTATATTTTTATAATAATTCTGACTTCCCTCTTTTGTGTTTCACTGTCATTTTCCATTAGCAGTAAAGGAATAAACAAAATGACTTGGAAGACTGTGCAGCAATTTTATATACATATATTTTGTTTGTTTTGTTTTGTTTTTCCCTCGAAACCATTCAGTTCTTAAGAACTCTCCAAGCAGTTCTAAGAATCCTGGGTTAATATGCAAAACGAACATCTAATCTCATAGTAGATTTTAAGTATCAGATTCCAGAAATCATTCACAAAGAGTGAAGTTTCTACTGAAATGAACAGTACTTTCTGCAACTCTATCACGCTAGCTATTTCTGAAGTGGTGCAGTAGCAATTTTAAAGTGAAGTGCTGTATTTTAATAGCCAATTGAGATGGCTATAAAAATCCAGCACTGCGCATTAAGATCATTACTAAATTGCTTCAGCAATACTTACTGATGAGGCAGCTTCAGCAGAACACGATTCATCTTAATGAACTGTGGCTGCTATAGAGCAAAAGCAGCAGCACGGGAAAAGAAAGATGTGGGGGTAGGCTTGGATGCCAAAAAGCTTAAGATTTTGTTTCAAGAAAAATAAGCTTTGGCTAGCTTCTTTTTGTCTTCAGTGGAGAAAGTAAATCTGTCATCTTGTTTGTTACAATTGCAGTTAAATGGCAGAAGATGGTGGTATTAAATTGTTGTCACGTCAAACCAAATTCAACCATCTTTGGAGCTAAGTAGACCATTGACATTTAAATTGACAAAATCTGTGCTTGTCCTTTCTGAATTAGACAGAAATTTTCTATTATTATCCAGTTGCCTAGATAGTTTCATCAGCTGTGACTAGGGACAGCAGGTGGTATGGTGTACCAGTATGACCTTGGTTTTCATCATTCTCTGTCATAAGATGTCAGTCCTTTTGCTGTGGTCAAAGTTACTTCTGTGGCTTTTGCTGAAAATCAAGAGCAGTTAGCACAACTTACTAGATTCCCCCTGATACTGTTCTTGTCACCTTGGCCGGTTTAACTCTGTAACCTCTCACTGGAAGTTTGAAGGGAGGAAGATGTTGCATTTTCTTTTCTTTGTCCACTTCCCCTCATACAGAGAGAAAGGGCTTTTAATTTCTGCGCTCAGCTGTTGGATAAGCAATGATGCATCTCCAGGTTTGGTTCATATGACTTGCTTCTGGGTGAGAATAAAGCAGGCCATTTTAAAAATTCTGTGTTTGATTTATCCTGTCCTTGTGGAAACGCTTCAAAGGAAGTTGCTTACTAAATGGATTTCGCAGCTACATAATGTTCTCCAGCGCAGTGCTGAAAAGTTTCTTGGAACATCTTTTGTCTTGGGCTTGTATGGAAAACTGTGATGTCTGTGCTTTGGGATGCTATTTGACACTGCTGCTTTGTTCTCTGTGTCATTTTTAAAAATCTCAAGGACTTGTCTCCACCACTAAGGGCTCGGGGGGGGGGGGGGGGGGGGGCTATGACAAGTGTCACACACATTCACAATGAATCTTGGCCAACTTTTCCAATTCTAAATTTTTCTTCTGACCCAATGTAATGTAATTACAGTAAGTCTCTTAATTTTGTCGTTATTGCATGCCTTTGTACTCCTGTTTTCCTTTAGATTGTAAATTTCTGGGTCAGGGAATAGTTTAATCATTTCTCTCCCCATTCTAGATTGCTGTGTAAGAGTTAAAAGGGGAGTTACAGAAGATCCCTTTCATTATGTTTGCCATTGCTGTTTTCATCAGGCCAACATGAGAGGGAGGAGATGCAGCAGACAGTGTAGCAGAGTGTTAATTGTCTCATCAGTATTTCCAGATACACAATAAATCAAAAGATGAGGAAGGAGAATGGCGTCATTTGCTAAACTACTGGGCTGAGTGTGGAAAGAACTCCTTGTGTAGACAGGAGGCCAATATCTTTTTTCTGTTTTCTTAGTGGAGGAGTGAGAATTTTCTAGGGAGTGGCAGTTTTCTTGGACTTGCGTTCCTTGTTTTAAATTCCTCAGGTAGTTTTAGAGAAAGATTATGCATGGTCTTTCACCACTTTAATAAATAAACAATTACATGACAGCAATTGCTGTGAGCCTGATGTGACATCCTGATGCAACAGAAGATATATTAAGGCTTTAGCGTCCTATGTGGAATAAATTCATTGCATGACATCTGTCACTTGAAACTGAGTGGTCTGAAAATCCTCATATTTGCTTCTTTGCAGAGCTTCATCCTTTTTTGAATATAAAGCCAAATGTGCAAATTAACCAGGTGAAATTACAGAGCAGTGATTTCATCCTTTATTGTTCAGTTAATTATCTACATAGCAAGTTCTGTCGTCTTGATAGTTTTTTAGATGTCCAGATCTTTGTCAAGAAATCTGCTGTCTGGAAGACAACACACATAAGCAAAATATTGCAGTGCCATGAAAAGCACCTTTAAAAGAATAAATTGTATTTAATTAAATTTTTATAGCTTGGGGAGCTGTAGCTATTCATTTCTCTTGTGTTCTTGTCTCATTGTTTTTCTGTAATCCTAAGCACAGGCAGACAGTCAGTATTTTAAGTCTTCTGAGAAAGGCATTAGAGATTCTGATCATGGTGAGGTGACAAAGCTGGGTGAAGCTTTAAAGATTCAAGTCATACGGTAAATAAAATATCAGTCTGCAGCCTATTTTAAAAATATTCTAGATTGTCAATATTATTCTTTTGTTTCCACTAGTTGAAAAAAAGGAAGGAGTTACATTAAAGCATCTCTGAACATCCGCAGGGAATAGCTAGTGTAGTCAGAAGCCAGACACCAAAGTGATTAGTTGCAAACAGTCATTCATCTGACTATTTCCAGTACTATCTCCCAGTCCTTTCTGCAGGTCTGTCATCCTCATTTTGCTTTCAGTATTCCGAATTCTAGCCAAACTTGTAGTTATCCTTAATGAAAATAAAACAAAGAGCAAAACTTGGGTTCTTTTCAGGTGACAGCTAAAAGTGGTAACCAGATCTCAACACTTGGCAAAAAGAAATTTCCCTATAGTATTTTAGCTTTAGCTTAGCATTTGTTATTTTAGACCATTTGTCCCACAGCTTTGAAAAACTGTTTTTCTTTCATCAATTAGGGCTTTTTTTGTTTTGTTTCTTTAAATATTATATTAGTATTCCTAGAAATGGCAGCCTTTCTTTTGGAGTTTAGACGGAAGAGGATCCATTGCTATTTGCCATGAAACAAACGATCTGTGCAGATGACCATACTTTCCAATTGTTTCATCTTAAGATATGAGACTAAGAAGTCCAGGCTCTGGGATTCGAATGCGCAAACATTCTGGTACTGCATGTGTGGCATCCGTGACATGTACAAAGGGCAGCTGATTTGGACATGTAGCAGAGGTTCCTATATTGCGGACACAGTGACCCTCAGTAAGTTTGCAGATGACACCAAGTTGGGTGGAAGTGTCGATCTGCTGGAGGGCAGGAAGGCTCTGCAGAGGGACCTGGCCAGGCTGGATCGTTGGGCCGGGGCCAACTGTGTGAGGTTCAACAAGGCTCAGTGCTGGGTCCCGCACTTGGGTCACAACAACCCCATGCAACGCTACAGGCTGGGGGAGGAGTGGCTGGAGAGCTGCCTGGTGGAAAAGGACCTGGGGGTGTTGGTTGACAGCCGCCTGAACATGAGCCAGCAGTGTGCTGAGGTGGCCAAGAGGGCCAACAGCATCCTGGCTTGTATCAGGAATAGTGTGGCCAGCAGGACCAGGGAAGTGATTGTCCCCCTGTACTCGGCACTGGTGAGGCTGCACCTCGAGTCCTGTGTTCACTTTTGGGCCCCTCACTACAAGAAGGACATTGAGGTGCTGGAGTGTCCAAAGAAGGGCAACAAAGTTGGTGAAGGGTCTAGAGAACAAGTCTCACGAGGAACGGCTGAGGGAACTGGGGTTGTTTAACCTGGAGAAAAGAAGGCTCATGGGAGGCCTTATCAATCTCTACAACTGCCTGAAAGGAGGTTGTAGTGAGGTGGGTGTCGGTCTCTTCTCCCTAATAACAAGTGATAGGATGAGAGGAAACGGCCTCAAGCTGCGCCAGGGGAAGTTTAGGTTGGATATTAGGAAAAACTTCTTCACCAAAAGGGTAGTCAGGCATTGGAACAGGCTGCCCAGGGAAGTGGTTGAGTCCCCATCCCTGGAGGTATTTAAAAGAAGGGTAGACGTGGTGCTCGAGGACGTGGTTTAGTCTAGGTGGACTTGGCAGTGCTAGGTTACTGGTTGGACTTGATGATCTTAAGGGTCTTTTCCAACCTTAACGATTGTATGATCAAGTTTCTCGCAGAAGCTGTGCCAGATTTCTGCTCCCTGACACATAGACAGCTGCTCTTCAACTCTTCTTTTGAGTGAGCAGCAAAGACGTGATTTGTGAGAGAGTATCACTTCTTTTTCTTTGCTTGCAGAGACTCATTTAAGAGTTTTTCATTCAGAAATTCTGCCATTTGGGACAATGGCAAGGTGATATATTTTTCTCAACGTGAAGCATTTGGTGTGCTTGGTAGATGAAAAAAATTCCTGTGACCTCTTCCAGGGTGCATTCTTGCTGACTTTATATGAGAAAGGCAAGGAGACAGCTTAATGCTTCTGTCTTTAGCTTCTCATTTCTGAGACAAATGCAACTCTGAAAACTTATAAAAGGAAATTATATCTGTGGAGGGAACCTCCTATGAAACCAGAAACACTAGCTAGTATATCCAAAGTATTCCAAGAGCACAAAGCTCTGTGTTCATTACCCAGGATGTTGGCTTCTGAATTTTGAGTAATGATTTATATGAACAAATAAGAAGCCTGCTCTTGGATTCTTTAGAAAGAATTTTGACCAATCATTATCTTTGACAGGAAGAAACAGTTGCAAAGAAAGACCTTAGAGCTGAATGAAATGTAAAAAAGGATATAATGACACAAAAAGTCTTTAGGATATGACAAAAGATATGTTGCATAAGCTAAAAGAATAATATCCTCCAGGCATGCTCGATGTTTTTATTCTGGAAAGTGATATTTGCAAATAAGGACATAATAGACTTTTTTCCCCTAAACTGTGTTCTGGTTTTTTGTTTGTTTTGTTTCTTACGCAAAACAATGTGTAGGATGTCTTATGAAATTAATGTAAAGACATACTAACCACTCCAACAAGCAGAGAGACCTGAAATGAGGAAACATAAAATTACAGCAAATAATTTAATAAAGTTGTTTAGTGTTGGCACATTTATATTTTATATACTGTAATTGAAAAATGAACTGAGTGTAAATGATAGGCCAGGAGTAAATCTTGTCCATAGTCTGTAGGTTGGATGTGTATCATTTCTAAATTCTAATGATTATCAAATGCCATAGCCAAAATTTCTGAGAGTTATTTTTAATAGTACTTTTAAATTCTGTTATAGCAAACCACATCCCCTCTGTAATGCAGTGAAAATAATTGTAGTTTAGAGATGTACTTTGTAGTTACAGAGAGATGTTGAGGTAACAGGTGCTTTCGAGGCAAGATATAAAAAGTGCCTATCTTTTTGCTGGCATCAGTTTTCACAGAAAGGTCATCTGTGGTAAGGTTGCTATCATGATTAAAACCAGCAACAGAGGGACAAGACCTCAGCCTCAAATGAAGAAGGAACAGACCTGGCAGCACTTAAAGAAGTTAGATATTTTTACACTTGCAGGTCCTGATGGGCTTGATCCCAGACTACTGAAACTTAGCTGATGAAATCTCAGTGCTGACAGTGGTTGGTTTTGAACACCGGTGTGGGAGAAGGTAAAGTGAAAAACTGGAAAGTGTAAGCAGAAGACTCATCTTCATTGAAGTGAACAAGAGGAGCCAAAGGTCTATAAAGCCATCAGTTTGCTTCCAGAACTCCAGGAGAATACTGGAACAAGTAGGAAATCTCTTTATAAGCACTTAGAAGTTTGAAGAGTAATGGTTACCAGAGGATGCCATACTCCTCTTTCGCAACTCCTTTTCACATTTTTCTCAGATGACACCACGTGCTGGGAGGGTTTAACACTGAAAGTGGTCTGTAAAGAACAAAGATGTAATTCAGCAGGGATAACTGCAAGGTGCTTTCAGCAGAAGTAATCAAATAATCTACTAAATAGTACTTAACAGAAAACTGTCGGAAAAAGAATCCCATTGAAGAGTATCTAGAACTTTGTTAGCTGTAGCATTTTGTCTTTTATACATCATGGTGTGAGGAAACATTCAAATACTATATTGGTATTTATAAATTGAGACATATGAGCAATCCTTTCATCCTTCACAGGTAAAACTTTGAGCTTTCCACTTCAAGAAGGCTGTAGGCCAGCTAGAGGGACTCCAGGGGAAAGCAGTAAAAATGATCAGAGATTTAGAAAGCCTGTCGTACAAGGAAAGAATGAGTGATCTGAAGTCATTTATCTGAAATACCAAAGACTTAGAGGGGGTTACGGGCCCCTGATCACAATCTTCTTGCCTTGCAGCACGTCTTTGAAGACTGAGTTTGCTCTATGTGCCCCCTAGGGAGGGTGTGGAACAAAATTTAATAGACAAATTATAATAAACAAGATTTGGACTGGATTTAGGACAAGTGAGGATCGTGATGTGATAAATTACCAGGCAGGTCACCACGTCTGTAGCATGGGAAATATCCGAGTGCACCAGACAGCCATTTGTTAGTCATGGTGCAACTAGAGTTGGTTCTGCCTCAGGTCAAGAAGACAGAGTAAATGATCCATTAAGTTTCTTCCAGCCCCGAGATTCACTGATCATAATAAAATTTTCTCATTTCACTGCAGTATGAAGACAAACAGTAGGCACAGGGCTATTTAAATCCTGCACCTGCAGAAATAAAGAGGGTGTCTCCCAGACAAAAAACACAAACATTTCCTTTGCTTGTCCTCAACAGTAATTTAGTATTTTTTATTTCCCTCTTTTTTTGCTTTAGTTGTAGCTAGGAGGGATAAAACATTTTTAGAAAAGAAACTTCTCCACATGTGAAAATATTGATGAATACTAGAACAGATAAACTGCAGTCTCAGTCTGCATTTGTGTATTCACATCCAGCTAGGATTCCTCTAGCTTTTCAACTTTTCTGTTGCTCAAGCCAGGATCGTGCTCCTTAGGAACAATTTCGTCAGATGGGTGGCTGGTTCTTCACCAAAGGCTGTCGTCACAGCAGGTTTCAGTATTTGGAAGGTAGTCAAGACTCCTTTGCTTTGGACTGCACTAAGGCTTTTAATGCTAAGTTGCAATTTCATATAAAACATTTTTGTCCAGCTCTAGGCAGAGCTGGGTTTCTTTACACCTAAAATCAGCCTTGTAGGCTTTGGGTTCTACATTTGTGGGTCTCACTAGGATGAATCTTTTCATTCAAATAGCTGCCTAAAATTTCCAAGGGGTGGCCCAGAAGTGGTCTGGGAATAAATCAACATGTTAACACATTCATACTTTCCCCCAGGGTTTGACTTTTCATTAGGAATGCTGTGTATATCGTTCCCAGAGACTGACACCTACACCCTACCGCTGGCCTTGCAGGGAAGTTCAGGATTTGTTATTAATTTAAATAGATGATGGAAAGGCCATGTTAATACCTCTCCTAGATAGAATCCCTCAAGGGACTAACAGCAGAGTCTTGTGTTATACTATGTCTCATGAAGAGCCTTGATGAAAAATATCAGGGAAACTCATACGCAGAGAAAATCTGTAGTGTAACTCAGCCTGAAACAATCACATTTAAGTGTTATACTCTGAGTGTCAACACTGCTAAGCACAAGCTCTTAGAAAATCTTTCATGGTTTGGGACCAGTCTGAAAAAATCTGTATTTCTGAATACAGATTTCAAATATGGGTTCACATCATATTTCTAGTTATGTATACTAGAGTACAATTCCCTTAGCAAATATTTAGCATAATTTCTGAGAAGTCATAGAATCATAGAATGGTTTGGGTTGGAAGGGACCTTTAAAGGTCATCTAGTCCAACCCCCCTGCAGTGAGCAGGGACATCTTCAACTAGATCAGGTTGCTGAGAGCCCCGTCCAGCCTGACTTTGAATGTTTCCAGGGATGGAGTATCAACCACCTCTCTGGGCAACCTGTGCCAGTGGTTCACCACCCTCATTGTAAAAAATGTCTTCCTTATATCTAGTCTGAATCTGCCCTCTTTTAGTTTAAAACCATTGTCCCTTGTCCTATTGCTACAGGTCCTACTAAAAAGTCTGTCCTCATCTTTCTTATAAAGTCACAAGTGTCTGCTTTTACTCATTTTACTCTGTAAGAGTATAGGGTGCTTCTCACTGGCAAAGAAAACATTTTTGTTTCACTTTGTTTCTTAGAGTATTGCAAGAAAACATCACCAGTAAAGTGAACTAAGGGACCAAAGTACAGTTTCAGGGAGACAAAAAGAGTCAAAGCAAAGTGCAATGACTCATGAATCCATTTTCAGAGTGTCTTCACCTTATTACTACAGTTCAATAAGCACCACCTCTTTTCTTTCCCTGTACTGTTTATATACGTCTAAACTTTTAACATTAGGGCTCCGTAAATCGACTTACATAAAAAAAACAAAATTACTTGTAAATTTGTGTCTTGATTTCTCTCTGTGTTTTTTAAAAAGGAAGTAACTGAATGGATGACAGATTATTTATGGGTTGATTGCAAATAGATAAGAGGCTACGAGATGAACTTTGATTTCATTTTGTATTTTCAAGCTTCAACATAATTGGCAGAGAGCTTTTCAAGAAAGTATTTCTGTTCAGCTTTGCAACAGGGATAAGAAGATAATGCTAAATTCCCCTCATCAGATGGAGGGCGAACAAAAGAAACTGATGAGTCTCTCCCTGACATTTATAGTTGTTAAACAGATCCCAAACTGACAGACTGCTCCTTCTGTCTCCATTTTATTGGTGACAAATTATTAAATATTTGTCTAGAAGAGCCATCCAACTTAGAAAGTAGTGACCCAGCTGTACTCAGTTAAAGATATATCACCTAATGTTATACAAAGCAAATAGCATTTTTTCATTAATTAGAATAATTATGTCCTGTGTCAAGTCTGTAGGTTTCAAGAATGAATCTTGATCGGAAAAAATGGCAGGAAAAGCACAGCTTTACATAGCACCATGACTTAAAAAAATTAATATCTCATCAAAAAGTAATAACGACTTTAAAGCAGACCTTGGTGTGCATATCTACAGGAACAAATGCTTTTCATTTATGTTATTATGAGGTGAAATAACTTGTGCTGCTGTCAGTAATTACAGTAATTTCTGCAGAAAATTACGTAGGTACTACTTGTTAATGACAGACAAACTATGATGGTCTGTCAGCATAAATTTGGTTCCTATGCCTGAAACAACTGGTGTATTTTGTGCATGGAAAGTGAACATATTTCAGCATTTGAACCCAAGTTAATATACAATGTGAAAACAATAGTAGATTCTTTGGATCTTCTCAGTGCGGTCATTCCAGGTTCCTGTAACTGCCTGCTTGTCTCTAGACACTGCAGAGGAGCCATGGCATGTTATTTTTATTTCCTTGTCCAAAAGTTACATGTCTGAATTTATGTGGCATCAGGAATTAAATAGGGTCAAGTGAAATTTAAGAGCATGAGCAGCAGGTGAAAAGGAAAAAAAACCTTCAAGATTTTGTCTGAATGACTGGTGAAGAGAGGAGACAGTTAGGGAAAGGGGACTTCTCTTGGTTTTACACCAGTGAGATCAAGCTCTGCCATGTTGATCCCCTTTCCAGATACTTCTTAGAAAAACGAAAACCTTAGAGAGCTGATTGATTATAAGTTACATATTAAGGGAACGTAGCATTTTTGTCAGGAGATGCAGTTAAAATAAATACAGCTATAAGAGCATATTTATGGTAATGAGGTTAATTGCCTTAAAAACTTGTGTTAGGAAAAAAAATGGGACAGTAGAGATAGTTTGGTTTCCCAGTGCTTTTAACCCATGTGCATAACTACTGTCTGAATTAAACATTCTCACAAGGCAGCCAAAGGTGGTTAAATCCAATGTTCTCAAGCCCAGCACTTCTCTTGAAAGGGTGAGTTAAAGGTTTGATATTTGATTCTTTAACCAGGAAAGGTTCATAGTACCGGTGTATCTGCCAGAGCAAAAATTGGAGAAATACTGAATAAGCATTATTATTAAACTGTTTTCTTCTCCTATAGCAATATCAGATTTGTCTTAGCTCTCAGGAGCATTACAAACCTATGATTAGTAACCGCTTTCTCTTTCTTAAGCTTAGGAGAGAAGTTTGTTGTTCCCTTTCCTCCCCGTAGGACTCATGCTCTAAAGGCATATTTTTACTGATTTTTTTTCAGGTGCATTGCTAGCCTTAATAGCCATTTGTGTCCTACTCACTTCAGCTGCTTGCTCCTGTCCTTGCATCTTTCCTTCTTGCCACATACCCAAGTTGAGTTTGCTGAGCAGCAGTGATAACATTGCACGGCTCTCCATAGGATTCATGACTTTATTATAAAGTGCCCTGTACAAAACCTTGCTGCCAGCAAAGGGGACATGTGAACCCAACACCATCCTCAGCTGCCGGCTCTTACTGCTGCCATATCTGTAGATGCTGGTGAATGTGCACCTGGTCTGTGATTCATACTAATTTGTTTTGGTTTTCATCCCATTTTCAGCTTGCCAATCCATTTGGCTAGAAAATCTTCATGACTAATACAAGGCAGGGAGTGGGAAAGTGTGGCTAAAGGCAGGGCAGAGAGCAGAGTTATCTCTTTTGGCAGTAGTGAGGCTTTAGGTCAGCATATGACAATCTTAAAAATGCACCCTGCAACCCCTCACGTGGCCTTTTGCTGCTAATTAGAACAACTGACTGCTTAGAATCATGGAATCATGGAATGTTTTAGGTTGGAAGGGACCTTTAAAGATCATCTATTCCAACCCTCCTGCCATGGGCAGGGACATGTTTCACTAGATCAGGCTGCTCAAAGCCCCATCCAACCTGGCCTCGAACACTTCCAGTGATGTCTTCTTCATCTGTAGTCATGCATAGTCCAGTTGATTTTTGCCCAAGTGAATGAAATGGCAGGGGTGAAGATGGGATAAAAAAAACCCAAACCCCTCTTGCTAAGAAAAATGCTGCTAATGCAGAAAAAAATAGAATGAGAAAAAAAGGGTAGTCTTTAACAGTCTATTCATATCGCATTCAGCCATACAGTCACTTATGCTGTGTTTAACATTATTCCCTGCAAGATGTAAATAATCCTGTCACACAGGCAGCCAGCCAGATGATGTCTCCCATAATCAAAAATTGTGATTTTTGGTGACTCTGGATCTGAGGACTGTTTGTCCTTGCGATTGCACCAAAAATATGCAAAAACTTCCTGTGTGAACAGGAAGTCAAGGTGCATGCACAGCCTCAGTTGTAGGCATATGCAAACCTGTCATGGAAATGTGACAATCATAGAATCATAGAATCGTTTAGGTTGGAAAAGACCCTTAAGATCATCAAGTCCAACCAGTAACCTAGCACTGCCAAGTCCACCACTAAACCATGTCCCTAAGCGCCACATCTACCCTTCTTTTAAATACCTCCAGGGATGGAGACTCAACCACTTCCCTGGGCAGCCTGTGCCAGTGCCTGACTGCCCTTTCGGGGAAGAAGTTTTTCCTAATATCCAACCTAAACCTCCCCTGGCGCAGCTTGAGGCCGTTTCCTCTCGTCCTATCACTTGTTACTAGGGAGAAGAGACCAACCACCACCTCACTACAACCTCCTTTCATGCAGTTGTAGAGATTGATAAGGCCTCCCATGAGCCTTCTTTTCTCCAGGTTAAACAACCCCAGTTCCCTCAGCCGTTCCTCATAAGACTTGTGCTCTAGACCCTTCACCAGCTTCTTTGTCCTTCTTTGAACACGCTCCAGCACCTCGATGTCCTTCTTGTGGTGAGGGGCCCAACACTGAACACAGGACTCGAGGTGCGGCCTCACCAGTGCCGAGTACAGGGGGACGATCACTTCCCTGGTCCTGCTGGCCACACTTTTCCTGATACAAGCCAGGATGCTGTTGGCCCTCTTGGCCACCTGAGCACACTGCTGCCTCATATTCAGCTGGCTGTCAGCTGACACCCCCAGGTCCTTTTCTGCCAGGCAGCTCTCCAGCCACTCCTCCCCCAGCCTGTAGCGTTGCATGGGGTTGTTGTGACCCAAGTGCAGGACCCAGCACTGAGCCTTGTTGAACCTCATACAATTGTCCCCGGCCCATCGATCCAGCCTGTCCAGGTCCCTCTGTAGGGCCTTCCTGCCCTCCAGCAGATCAACATTCCTGCCCAACTTGGTGTCATCTGCAAACTTACTGAGGGTGCACTCAATCCCTTCATCCAGATCATTGATAAAGACATTAAAGAGGACTGGCCCCAATACTGAGCCCTAGGAAACACCACTTGTGACCGGCCGCCAACTAGATTTCACCCCATTCACCACAGCTCTTTGGGCCCGGTCATCCAGACAGTTTTTTACCCAGCGAAGAGTAGGCCCATCCAAGCCATCAGCAGACAGTTTCTCCAGGATAATGCTGTGGGAAATGGTGTCAAAGGCTTTACTAAAGTCTAGGTAGACAACATCCACAGCCTTTTCCTCGTCCACTAAGCGGGTCACCTTGTCATAGAAGGAGATCAGGTTAGTCAAGCAGGACCTGTCTTTCATAAACCCATACTGACTGGGCCTGATCACCTGGTTGTCTTGTACATAGTATGTGATGGCACTCAAGATGATCTGCTCTGTAATCGTCCCTGGCACAGAGGTCAGACTGACAGGCCTGTAGTTTTCTGGATCTCCTTCCAGCTCTTCTAGATGGGCATCACATTTGCTAACATCCAGTCAACTGAAACCTCCCTGGTTAGCCAAGACTGCTGATAGATGATGAAAAGTGTTTTCGTGAGCATTTCTACCAGCTCCCTCAGTACCTTTGGGTGGATCCCATCCAGCTTCGTTCTGCTCCCCATCCCTGTCTTCCAGCTCAGGGGGCTGGGTACCCGGAGAACAACTGCTCTGACTATTAAAGACTGACGCAAAGAAGGCATTAAGTACCTCAGCCTTTTCTTCAGCCTTTGTCACTATGTTTCCCCTCGCATCCAATAAATGAAGGAGATTCTCCTTAGCCCTCCTTTTGTTGCTAATGTATTTATAAAAACATTTTTATTGTCTTTTACAGCAGTAGCCAAATTAAGTTCTAGTTGGGCTTTGGCCCTTCTAATTTTCTCCCTACATAACGTCACGACATCCTTGTAATCCTCCTGAGTTGCCTGCTCCTTCTTCCAAAGGATCATAAGCTCTCCTTTTTTTCCTGAGTTCCAGCCAAAGCTCTCTGTTCAGCCAGGCTGGTCTTCTTCCCCACCGGCTTATCTTTCTGCACATGGTGACAGCCTGCTCTTGCACCTTTAAGATTTCCTTCTTGAAGAATGTCCAGCCTTCCTGGACTCCTTTGCCCTTCAGGACTGCCTCCCCAGGGACTCTGTCAACCAGGCTCCTGAACAGGCCAAAGTCTGCCCTCCAGAAGTCCAAGGCAGCAGTTCTGCTGACCCCCCTCCTTGGTTCTCCAAGAATTTAAAACTATTATCATTTTGTGATCGCTATGCCCAAGATGGCCTCCAACCATCACATCACCCACCAGTCCTTCCCTGTTCACAAACAACAGGTCCAGTGGGGCACCTTCCCTAGCTGGCTCCCTCACCAGCTGTGTCAGGCACTTATCTTCCACACACTCCAGGAACCTCTAGACTGTTTCCTCTCTGCTGTATTGTATTTCCAGCAGGCATCTGGTAAGTTGAAGTGCCCCACAAGAACAAGGGCTAGTGATTGTGAGACTTCTCCCAGCTGATTATAGAATATTTCATCTGCTGCTTCATCATGGTTGGGTGGTCTATAACAGACTCCCACCATATCTCTGAGAAAAGACATTTCAAAAAATCAAATTGTAAGCAGTTAATCCTGTTCCTAAGCGGTAGATCTTGGATTTATCTGCTTTACATCACTAATCTTCACTTTTTTAAAAACATAATTTGACTGCTTTTAACATGAAATGTTTAGACTCGGTGTATCACGTGGCTTTTCCTAAAAGAGCTGAACTGCTTGCTGTAATTCTTGGAATGTCAGTGTATGTCAAAAATTAAATAATTTTCTTTTTCTTGTACTTACGCTAGTAAAATTGTGACAGTGTGATTTAATATGATTTTCAGTGAACCTGAATCCTCATTAAAGCTTTAATAATCAGCTTATTGTGAATAATTAGGAATACTGCCTTCTCTTTTCAAGACAAATTTTAAAGTATTCTTGAGAATTCCTGTTGCGCAATTAGGCCACTTCTCATTGTGCTTTCTGGGAAATTTATTCCTAATTAATTTGAATAAATGTAAAAATATAGAATGAACACAACTTCTAATGAGGCTCTAAGTGTATTTTCCTAGCTTGCTGTTTCCTTTCTTTTCAACTACATCTGAAGGGAATGTATCTTTAGGGATAAATATACGCAGGCAAAAAATTCATAATGGGAAAAACGTTGAACTGCAAAACTAAATAGAAAAGAAGCGATTGTTTTCATTTGCATGTTAGAGAAATTTTTTACAAATTTCTACAAATAGCAGTGTAATTTAACAAGATGCATTTTCAATTCTTTATTAAAGATTACAGAAAGATTACCTTTACTGTTATGATAATGTAAAACCAATGCTTTATCTACTGTACCTACAGCAAGATTGTTTTTAAACATGCACTCACCGCTTTGCAGGTATTTATGTCATAATCTCTCTTTCCCATCATCTCCTTTCTGGCTGGAATTTTTTTAAGCTAAGGAGTGTACCCCTGTGTCCTGAGAACAGATTCCTTTCTTTCTTGTTGTAACCCAATAAATTCATCTGCAGTGTTTGATTTTGATGCCCAAAAGAATGAAAAAGCAGTTGGAAAAGAGCTGTAGTTGCTTACATTTGCTTCTGAGGCCAGAGCAGAGTAAATTAGCAAAAAAATCCCTGAAATATCCAGAAGACTTTTTTCCATATTCTGGACTCTTCTGCATTTCTGACTTTTGTGGGTCTCAGATGATGTTGATGAATCCCTTGTGTCCAAAGAAAAGATGTAACACATTGCATTCCCCTATCACCAGCAGAAGAGCAAGCTCAGAGAAAGCAACATTAGGCAGGGAGCTTTCTGGCACATCCCAGCACATAGCTGTTTTGGAACAGGTATAAAGAGCTGTAGGTAGCATTGTGGTAGCAAAATTTTAAAATTACATATGCTTCCTAATGGTATGGATAGCAGTTTGTAAAATTTGAAATGGAGACTGCAAACCTGAGGTATTCTCAATCAAAGGTACAGAAATCAGCCTGCCATCACTGCCTACTGGATCACCAGCCAGCAGCTACTACCACAATCTTTCCCCTGTTGAGTTTTATCTGGCTGCCATTATTCCAAGCCTTTAGTCCTTCAGAGAGCTGTTTGGGGTAGTATGAATGTGCATATGCACCAGTGTACTGAAGTCATTTTAATCTCTGTGAGATCGTTACCTCTGTTCTCTCTCTCTCATCAAGCAAGCAGCATGACCAGACCTCTGCAGATTCCTGCACTGGGCTGAGCAACAAGATTGCATTACTACAGTGTTTTAAATTTCAATTATTTTTTTCTTTTTATTCAATTAAGAATAGTTAAAATTAGAATTATTTTATTGAAAATTATTTTTAAAATTTGAATTTGTAGTGTTTAAAATTTATGCAGATAAAAGCAGATGAAAGATGAAAAATTTTACTCTTTACTTTCTACTAAAAATTCTGACGAAAATCTGCCTCCATACAGAAAAGTTCTAAATCCTCTCTCGCTGAGGTTATGGAAGGGTCCAGTCCCTCAGAGTGATGCATCAGTGTTGCTGTGCAATCAGTGCTCATTTGCAAGGAAAGGATTTTCTTTGCCTGTTGTATAATCACAACTGCCAAACTGTATCCAGTCATAGCATCTCTCATGAGCATGCTGGCCACACTCTGGGGAAGTACTGTGTGTGCTCTCCGGTTTGATCCTCAGCAGAGGCTGTACTGAAATATGGCATCTCTGTTGGTTCAGTAGTATGGAACAGTGATGAACTGGCAGCCAGAACGTGGGGATTAATGAAAATAATAACTATAAAAATGGCTGTGGGCAAGAACAAAGGAACTGTGTAACAACTGCTGGATAAATAGCTAAAGGCATGACACACAGTGTAAAGGGGACAATAATTTTCTCCTTGTGTAAGGTGGTTTCAGAGAATATTCTTCTTACCTGGTGGCACTGTACATCATTTTTATTGTATCTGACATCAACTGGGAAATAACCGAAAACAGTAGATATTTCTGCAAAAAAAATGTCAAAACAATAAGGAAGATGGTTGAAGTTTTTGACCCAAGGCTGTTAGAAAGAAACACTAGATAATGATAGGCTCAGTTAGATTTGTAGGGGCTTGGGCCTTTTTCCCAGTTGAGGATATTACCAAATTTGTGGTTACAAAAAGAGCCCCCTAAAGTGATCTGGGAGCAGGGTCTGAAACAGGAGTTAACAATGGCAATGAAAGTAGGCAGCTTTTAAGTATGTTATTAATATTACTTAAAATTTTATGAATCATACTGTACTTTAGACTGACTTTTTCATCCACAGAGCAAAATGTAGTCAAATTTTATTCATTTAAGTCCTTCTGGTATAAACTGTCACATGAGCTGGGAATAGGAATTGTTATAAGAACTCACAGAAATAAACTGATATTTGAATCTACCCCTACAACACGAAGGAGATGAGATAGATAAAGTGACATTTCCTATGCTTAGGATTAATAGTTTCCCAGGAATTGATTCATGGGATGAAAAATAAAGACAGAAAGAGAGAGCTCTGTAGAGGAAGATCAGTCTCTCCTTGTAACATTGGATAGTTATTATGAAACATATTTTAATTTTTGTTTTGTAATGTATTTAATTTTTGTGTGTACCAAATAATAAAGGAATCTGTTGTCAATAATGAACACTAATTGTAAGTCACAGCTGTAACAAGTATACAAAAATTCCACAATTGTGAAGTGCTACTTTAAAATACATGTTATATCTCTCCTCCAGAAAAACTAAAATTGGCAACTAGAGGCTTGAGAAAAGGGGCAGGGGGAGATATTCCCTGCTGTTCCTCTGTTTGTAATTAACCTTGTTTCAGTTTGTTTATTCATATAGCACTAGATATAAGTGTGGTACCTGTCAAAACAAGTCAATCATTATATCAGTCAAAGCATTTTATATTACCCATGTTCCTTTCCTCCCTACAAGTGGAATTTGATCAACCAGAAACCAGGACTGGACTTCATTGCTCCAGGTTTGACAATTTCATTGGTAGGTTCTTCAGTATGATACTGTTCTCCCTTTCAGAGGAAAAAAGAGACTATATAAATATTGGCTCTGTAAGCTTAAGTAATTTCAACAATAAACCAATACTGAGCTATATTTTTTGTAACTGAGTGTTGTAGAAGTGGCTGGTCTGTGTAAAGTCAGGAGCTACCTCAGTCTGGCTTCCTCATTGCCTTGTCCAGTTGCTCACAGGATCATGGCCAATGTGTCATGTCCCACAGCACAGCCAGGGAAGGTCCTCAGTGGGGCAAGTTGTTGCATGGGTACTTTCTGGTTATATTATCTTGTTTTGCTGCCTGAAACAGTTTCATAAAATCTGAGTTCGTACAGTGTGCTGGAGTAAATCAATTTGTTTCACACCTGTAGAAAATTATTGTGGCAAAAAGCAATGAGAGATCATCCAGGAAGGGAGAGTGATATTTATTCATGAAATCTCCAAATAAGTTGCCCAGTTATGTTCATTTTCTCTTATATTTCATTCACTCTTCATTTCCCCCACATCCTCACAAGCCCCAGGATGCATGTGCCGAGGTGGTCTGGCTCACTCGTGTGTGACACAAAGGACATGGGACATCTAACCTTTACCACATCTCTTGGCATTTTCTTGATTGGCAACTATGGACTAATTTTTGGACAGATGAATTATATCCTCTAGGAGTCCACTGTTGTTATGGGGTGGTCCTTTACATTGAACATTTCTTTCTTCAGTCTCTAAGTCTTAAACAAGGCGGCTGCTCACTGCGTTTTTCTTCATTTAGTAAATACACGTCTTTATCGCTATGATCTGCTTTCCTGTTGGGCCTACAGGCAAGAGAACGGCATATGTCACATGCTGTAATCTTGCTGCCAACATCCCACTGTTACAGTACAGGGTCTTCTGCTGACAAGACACCTGTGCTGTGGCCTTAACTGGGTCCAGACATTCTGTCCAGGCTTGACAGAAATGGCTAACTTTTAGTTTTATTGCTAGGAATGTTCTGTATTGTCAATACACATAATTTCCCTAACCTTTGTTCTTTCTTCTAGTTCTTTCGTGCGCATTTCCATTCATATTTCATTTTTTTTCTAGCCTAATATTTCTATTACGAGTCCTATGCATTTTGTGGCTTCACCAAGTTACTCTATGCTCAACAGGTCACTTTGTCTGTGGTAAGGCATCATGTGGTAAAGCCAGGAATCCAGCAATTAGGAATTATGCATTTTATGTCTCTAGAGCACACTGTTTTGGTTAACTACCTGCAAATCACACACTTCTTAGTTACATTTTAAGGTTATGACTTAAATGCTACTTTCTTTGGCTTCCCCATTATTTGGAGGTTCCCAGCTAGGACTGTGAAATTTGTGTTGGATTTACCCTCTAAAATCCTTGTTCTGTTTGCTGACTTAAAATAAACTTGGTTCTCTCTGTAGGATAGTAGCAAAATGCAACATCCCATTTGGGTTATGAGTGAGAGTTTCATTTAACTTCAGTTCTTCTTAGAAAGTTGACATTATCTAGCTGCAGTTGATCTTTTAAGTTCGCTCTTTGGTTACTGGAAAGTGATATGCCCACAGTGTGATTCATCACCTGTGTCTTAAACAGTGATTTTATTATTATCACAGAGGCATCTGTTGCTGGACTAATCATAGAGGGAGACTCCATGCCTACTTTTTACCAGAAAAGTAGTTAAAACATATGTTTTTACTAATATAGTGATGCATTTAAAATGTGTATCTGGTGCAGCAAATAATGCAAAATAGATGTAAATAGTCACTGGTTACCTTTTTCTGAAATAGCTATGATTGAGACTTGGGAGGCTTTTGAATTGTTTTGGCTGCAACTTTTTTCTTTATGGCTTCATTACCCTTTCAAATATTTTAATGTTTTGTTTACTGATAATCCAGGGAAAAGATATGAATAAATAACCTTGACTATTGTTAATATCAACACTTTTTCTGCAGTTTCCCGTTTTGATGGAATAGCTCTTTCCCCTATCCCTTTTCCTTTTTGTGATAACAGTAATGTCTCCTGTCTCATTCCACTATTACACATGTTATTATCCACAGGGTCAGTGATCAGCATTTGTGGAACCCAAAAGCAGATGAATTTTACAAACAGCTATCCAGTGGAAATGGAACAAAATAGAGTTTGATTAATCTTCCCTAGTTTACACATTGACCCAATCTTATATGTGCCTGGTCTCTTCAGTGGTTTTGAATGAAGCTGAGTTTGACTTGGATGTACATCAGTATTAAATCCAGTTATCTTTCCTTTTTCCTCTTGGAGTAGTCTTCCCTTCTTTATAGAACCATACAATCATAGAATGGTTTGGGTTGGAAGGGACCTTTAAAGATCGTCTAGTCCAGCCCTCTCTTTCACTAGACCAGGTTGCTCAAAGCCCCATCCAACCTGACCTTGAACACTTCCAGGGATGGGGCATCCACAACTTCTCTGGGATACCTGTTCCGGTGCCTCACCACCCTCATTGTAAAAAATTTCTTTCTTATCTCCATTCTAAATCTATCCCCCATCTAATTCCTGTTGTGAGGAGACTGGATGCCCTGTCCAAGCTGAGGTGTTGCTGTGAAGCAGATTGCGCATTAGCAAAATAGGAAGCGAGAGAGAAGGCATTCCTCAAAGTGACTCCTGATCTTCTATGTTCTGATGGCAATGATTTCCTAACCACAGGAGTCAATAAGAAAAACGTTATGGAATTAAATATGCTATTTTATTTTCATTTTTTTTATTTCAATGGAGCAATGAAAAAGACCAAATTTAGAAAACATATGTTGCTCCCTGTGTTCCCAAATGTTTGAATGATTCTATGTTTTTAAAATAGAGTAAGAATCTGATATGAGACTAACCTGATGTAGCTAGTGACAAGAGGGATCCACACCAGGCGTGCACAAACCTTTCTGAGGTCTTAAAACAAAACAAAAACCTTCAGTCTAAATGGAGGTGAGACTCTAACTCAGGTTGTGAACTTTTATAGCACTGATCTTCCCACCCACCGCTTCCCACATCCAGCCCCCAACCTTTCAGAAACCAAGAGTGTGATTCATCTCATTTCTTTCAGATGTCTCTGAGATGAGATGAATCATGCTTTAAAAGCCCTTAATGCATTTTCATTGATTATAAAGGTAGCATAAATGATTAGCATAGTTGTCTGATGTCATTTGGCCATATCAATCCTACCCAAAAGTTTTATTGTAGTATACTTTCCTAGTGCCCTAGCAACAAGCACAGTCATTTAAGTAAAATTAAATGGGCCATTGTTCCATTCCCTGTTCTTCCCAAGAAGAAATCTTTTAAAGAAGGCAAATATGATTAGGCAATGAAACTAAATCATTATTGGTAGGAAAGACATGGAAAATCTCTCTCTTCCTCAGTTGTCTCTCCTACCCACTCCCCCTTTTTTCCCCGCAGTATTGCCCCCGTCTTGTTCTGCTCTTTTAAACCTTTTTATACTCAGCACTGTTTTTTCGGATCCCAAAGGCAGACCCTGCTTACGAACACAATGCAGCCCCACGCTTTGTAACACAGCTACATTTTATGTAGACTAGAGAAGCAGAAAAAGTTACTCCTTTTACCATTGTAAACTTTGCTTTTGTAATGGGAGTAGCCTGTGTTAGTGTTCTTTTTTTTTTTATGGTTTCATGTCAGTTGTGCTGCAACCATGTAAACAAACAGCAAACACCAGCACGCCACTCAGCAATGCAGAAAATGGAAGGGATTATCTTCGCTACTATTTGCTTATATTGCAGCAGGACCAGGCTGAGTTAGGAACCCCTTTGCACAAAATACGGAACAGCTATGTGGCCAGAAATGACCTTGCCCTTTACAAGCGTACAGTGTTAATAAAGGGGAGAGAAGAAGATTGAAGCATACCATAACCTAATCTTCCCAAGGTCTTGCCCTAGGTGAGCAGTGGAGCTGAAGCAAGCTCTCTGGCTGCAGTCTAGCCAACTCATTTGCTCTCATCATCATTCTGGAATACTCTCAGATCTTCACTTCACTGCTAGAAGTGTATGCAGATGGCTTTTTGGGTCAAAAGGATGATAGTTATGTCACCAAAGAACATTATTCAATCATTGTTTCTTGTCTACAGCTAATGTTTTAAAGAAAATTTCCACTCTTGATGTTTTCTTAGAATACCTTTTTGCTTCTTTGTTAGTAGTCCCAGGGTAATGAACAAATTCTTCCATGCTGAAGAAATCATAATCTTTTTATCCTTGTAGTTGTCCTGGCCATAGCACATAAATAGTAACAGTGATCACCAGCTTTAGCTGGAAATTAAATAAAGCTTTATTTTAATTATCCCATACTTCTGAATTAGCTTCATATGTATTGTTAATAGTCATCTTAATTAATTAAGTAGTATTTCAATTTGAGACATAAATTCAGAGGTTTCTTTTCGTACTTATTATTTTGGCACTATCCATTAAGTAGTCCATTATGTTATCTTTTTTAAGCTAAAATAATCATCAAGTTAAAATAACGTGAGAAAAAAAAAACAAAAACAAAACAAAAATATTTAATTCACTAAAAAACCCCTTATCTCTGTACTCATACAGCTTCTAAGAAAAGCCTGTGTGTACTAAATGTACCCTCCCTTAAGTTTTATTGCCCAAGCAGTCAGGCTGGTGAGTTTGCGATAAAATGCCAAATTCCAGGCAACTCATTTTTTACTATTGCATTTTACAGCTCAGGCTGCAGCTATTACTAACATGTTTGTTTTAAGAATGAATGAGCAGCATAGATTTCATAGATAAAACTAGTGATTATTCTCTAAATAGATATAACTATTTTTTCTATACAGCTAAAAGAGAAATGCCTGGTTGAAGCAATAATCTAAGCAGGTTATTGTCAGTAACAGCTTATTTGTTCAGATGGAAGTTCCCATTAGGTATATGATCTATGAAAAATTAGCTGTATGAAATAGATTTTTATGGAAATAAAGCACAGTAGTTTCTGTCTTTTCTCTGATTGAGAGATAAAAATGTTATTATAAATGAAAGCAATGATTTGTCTGTTTATGCAATGTGTCAGAGGATAGGAAAAGCAGGAAAAGGGTAAAACTGCCTTTTTTTCTTCCCTCAACATCTATTTATTTTGCCTTCCTTTCCCTGAATCATATCAGCATGTAATATTGACATTGTTCCAAAGTTTAGCTCTTTGGGTGTTTATCTAGGAATTTCACAGATCACTGAACAGTTATATATGTCCAAAGGACTATTGCTTTCTTATTCTATGTATCCATAGCCAAAGATATTTGTGTCCTAGAAAAATATGAGAAGCAGATTTAAATCCAAATATCTACACCATTTATCTTTCACTTCTACAGACTCTTCACTGTGGTACTACAGGAACTTGCAAAATCTGCAGTACACCTCTCCAAGTATTTTTCAAATTGTGTGGACAATCAAAATATCTTTAATTTTGTTCTGATAGATGGTGATGTATTTTATACCAATATTTAACAAAATAAACTTCAAGCTTCAGAGTTTTGTTACTAGTCATGGCAAGTTGTGCTATAACTTCTTGACATAGGCTGCACTGGCCCCTGGCGAGGACAAGCCATGGGTATAGAATCATCACTGGTTCGATTCTTTTTGTCTCTACCTTCCTATAATTGTACATGACAAAGAATTTCCTTAATTTATTTCTATCCCCGACCTTCCAGGGAAAGTGAAAGAGTATTGATCCCACAAATATCTCTTACGTTATTTGTATTTCTGTAAAAAATACTGTAATTGTACAGTAGATTAAACGTATGCTACTCTTGCACTCCTCTTTAATGTTACATATTGCATTGCTAATGTTTTGTTTTCCATATCTTCACCAGGTCTGGGATTCAGTATTGCAGGAGGGGTTGGAAACCAACACATCCCTGGGGACAACAGCATTTATGTCACCAAGATTATTGATGGAGGAGCTGCGCAAAAAGATGGGAGGTTGCAGGTTGGAGATAGACTTCTTATGGTAAGTATGACAAATTTAAATCACATTTTATTTGGCTGAGAATTGTTTCATATAAGGACTTTCATTCACCATACATCTTACTGGAGCTACTCATTACAACTTCTATAATAATTATTAGTTATATTTCCATCATCTTCATTTTGTCCCATTCTTTATATATATATCTCTGAGATTGCAGTTAAAAAAGCATTACTCTGGAAAACCCACATTTTATGAAGAGAAGGCAATGGGTTATATTACTTTGACGAGCCTTTAACTGAGAAGAGAATAAGCATATAATGCATATCAGCAACAAATCAAAATGCACTAGAAAACTTTAAAAGAAGATTTTAGACACACTCTTCATTACGGCAGTACTGATTCTACTGATCGTTTTAAGAAAATTGAAAGATGTGAAAATATGCCACTTAGCTCTCACATGTAGCCACTGTCAGTGGACTGTTACCTACATTTCGGTACATGTAGGAATGCTTTAGGTATGTGTTCCATATAGATTTCTTCCTGATATTTGCAGTGCTAGTACATTGTTCCTTGTAGATAATTCTTTCCCACTCACAGAGTTTGTTTAATTCTTTGTTGAGGGGGAAATCCTGACCCTGGTGAATCAGCAGAAGTTAATCTATGTCAAGTTGTATTCATGTCAATGCATTTGCATAGATTTCAGCAGGTAGAGAAATATTTTTTGAATGAGTGCCATGAAAAAAATGTACTGCAGTAGCTCTATTTTGTGACATGATATCTAAGCAGTAAAAAATTGCCATGAGTTTTTTTTTGCTGACTGCAAAACTGTGCCTAATTGAGGTTTTCTTTATTTAACTAGGGACACTGTGTTCCAGTCACATGTGAAGATGCCCATTCATTTTACACAGGATATTAAACAGAACTGGAAAGGCACTGGGTCACTAGGCTGATGACTCTTTGACTTTTTTTAATTAACCCAAGTGGATAGATAAAACAGCTTAAGAATCAAATGGTGTTATCAAAATCAAAGCAAAATGAAACTAGAACTTACAATTTCTTTGGCATTTCTTCTTCGCAGGTTCTCAGCACAGTAGAATTCAAGTCACTGTTGTATAATGAAGTTTTGGCTCATTCTTCTATAGAAATGTATATTTGTATTTGCCAAATTTGCACCTTATTTTGTTATTTTGCACCTTGTAGCAAATCTGCTTGTATTCAGCTGTTGGTTTTTTTCGTGATGAGAATTCTGCATAGTTTTTGTGTCATCCGTACATTTTTGTTACCTTACTCTTAGTTTCTTCCAACTCACTTGAAGTAATAAATAATATATAAAAAAAATAAAAACAGATGCAAAACCTCCGCGTTCACCATCTCCAGCATAATTTAATCAGGATTAATTTCAATGGAAAAAGTAAGTATTTTATACACCATTATGTATAAATTCATTCTTTCCAGATTTTTCTAGGATTTGTCTCTTAAGCATCTCTTCTCAGTCTTGAACCTGTGATTCACTGCAGTCAGATATAGACGTTTCTTTATTGTGAGAAGTTTATACTCCTATATCTGAGTTCTGAAAATGAGCAGAGGTCATTCTCAGCGTGTTTGATGTCTTTATACTGCTTTCATTTCAGTCTGGACCAGTTCTTTACTTACCATCATCTCCTTTTATCACTGCATGTAAAATGAGCAAAAAAAAATCAACCATAGTATTGCTCTCCACTAGTTACATACTTCCAGACCAAGCTTTTCACTGTTGCATAAGAAAATCCTAGTCACCTTACTCTTTGTATACCTTAACCATAACATTTTTGGAGATAAATTTAAAAGATCAAAATCTATTTCTAAAATTCGTGCAGATTACATTAAAACCATCTTTTCTGATTCTCTCCAGCAAGGCACTCTAATTTATTTATAACTTGTGTACCTTCAATATTTTTTCTCTTTTACTTTGTGAAGCATCTGTCAGTTCATGGCATTAACTTCATGTTCCTTTGTGAAAAGTGAGTGAAAGAATTCATTACTTTCTTTTGGCAGTGTATCAACACAATATTACCCTTGTCATCTATACGGTCCTACTTCTGCTTCACTGGTTCCTTATTGATTATATACTTGAACACTTCCTTTTTTTTTTTCTTCTTCTCAGTAGTGCATCCTTTCTTGATCTTTGTTTTTTCCATCATTTCTCTACAAAATTTACCAGAATTTGCCATCCTTCTGGAATTCTCAGCAGCTGCTGGGGGGCTTATTTCATTTTTGTATATGTGTTCTGATAAGTTTGTATGAAGTGCTTTCAGATCCCAAAGAACATGCAAATCAAATGCACAAAAATTTAAGATGTAATAAAAGAGATGCTGCAAAATCAAAACTAATATTGAAATGTAAAACAATTAGGTGCCATCTGAGCATTTTGCAACTTGATGACCCTACTGTTATTAAATGCAGATTACTAATAGTGTGTTAAGCATTCAGAAGATGTATTATGCAAATACATTGTGATTATTGTGAAATCTATACAAGGGCATGTTATGCAGTTATGTTTCTGTAGCACTGAGCACGCACTTAAGGCTTATTATCCTGAGCACTTCCACAGGAAAATGCTCCATTGTAAGATAATCTTGAGATGCCCATTAGGAAAATTACTGGAGTAATAAGAGTGCTTAAGCTGAAAACTGAACTCCGTGGTTTTTCTAGGTATATGTGAAAGGAACAGACGAGAGCTCTGCTCTGAAGACTTACAGCTAGGTGAAAAATACTCCCTTACTCCCTGTATTCTGGTGGTAATGCCTATGGTAATGTCTGCTACTGCTGGTGGCGATGCCTGTGGTGAGAACACGACTGCACTGGGTGTCTCAGCTAGGTTGCTTCTCTTGGCACTGGAAGGGAGAAAAGGGAAATCACATGTAGAGCATCATAAGCTAACACGATAATTCAGGGTCAGCTATAGGGCCAGACCTGTTTTCTCAGGAATTTATCCAATTGAATCTTGAAAATCTCCAAGGACGGAGCTTGCACAGCCTCTCTGGGAAACCTGTTCTACTGCTCAACTCTCCTCATGAGGAAAATACTTTTCCTTATTACCTATTTGACCCTCTGTTGTTTCAACATATGCCTGCTCTCTCTCATCCCGTTACCACATGCCACTCCGAAAAGCTTAGCTCTGTCTTGATGACCTTCCTGTAAGCACCAAGGATATACTGTTAGTTGTCCCCAGAGGCGCCCCTTCTCCAGGCTGAAAAAGCCCAGATTCCCCAGCTTCTCCTCACCAGGCCAGTGTTCCAACCCCAACCATCCCGGTAGCACTCCGGGATGCTTGCTCCATTTTGTTATCTTTCCTAAAGTGTGGGGACCATAACTGAATGCACTGTGTAGCTATGAGTGGCAGCTGTTGGGGAATAATCCTTCCCTGGATCTCCTGGCTCTGCTTCTTCTCATACAGCCTAGGATGCTGCCAGGACACACAACTGGCCCATGCCCAGCTTGCTGTCCACCGGGACCCCCAAGCACTTTTCCATAGAGCAGCTGCCAGACTGTCAGTGCCCAGCCTGTGCTATTGAAGGGGGTTAGCCTGTGCCAGGGGCAGGATTTACTGTTTCTCCCTGTTGAACATCATAAAGTTCTTGTCAGCCCGTTCCTCCAGCCTATCCAGGACAGCAGCCCTGCCCTCGAGCATAAGGACTCACCCTCACAGTGAAGGGTCAGCTGCAAACGGGATGAGATCGCACTCCTCACCTCTTTCAGGTCATTGTTAATGATGATCAGGAAGAGCTGAAAAATGGTTTAAGTTATTACCTCTCAGTAATTACTTTCTTTTATCTGATACCATCATCTCACTTTGGAAGAGTTTATCTACAGAATGGATAAATGAGAAATCAGTATAAAACTGTGTGTTTTTACCGTTACAAAACAACTAATAGCTAGAAGCAAGGTATCCTTCAGGGCAAACTCTAAAAACATTAGGCTTTAAAGGAAAATTTAAGCTAATATTTCTCTCTTACAACTATTAGCTTTTCAAAAATTTATCTCCTATGCCAAAATACCCTTGCATGTTTGGGCTGTATCCTGTTGCTTCTTGGCCCATGTAGTCGGAGAGGTCAGACTTTTGTGGGGTTATTGATGCTTACAGGAAAAGTGATGTTACTCACATACCAAGAGATTTAATTTGATTCTGTTTTCTTGCTGAAAACAGAAGGAAGAAACAGGAGTCACTTTCCTTTTCAGAAGTTTAGGCTTGCTTTCTACCCAACTCTGTGCTGAAAAAAGCATGTCATTGTTTGGTGGTTTCATAGGGCTGCAGTGGGGTTGTGATTGCACAATTGTTCCTTACAGGATCCCCTACGAGTATCTGTTTCAGATTGTATATGGATGCAGGATCATGTTTGCATTAAAGTCATCAGAGCGTATCATTTAAGATGCATCTGGATTAACATTTGGTTCTGATCAGAAGTTCTCTTTGAAGTGATTTTCGCTGTTTTGTGGGATGATCTTTTAGAAAACAAATTGGATTTTTTTAATGAAACTGCAACAGAAAATGTGGTGCAGGAGCATTCCTAATTGGCATTGCATTGCAGCTGCAAACAGGCATTTTTTAGTCAGCAGACTAGATGTAATGCAAACTAACCCCCTTAAAAGTCGTACTGACTGACCAGCATGAAGGAAACACTAGGAAAAATATACTCTGATGTGGAGAGTGAACTAGTACTGAACCAACTCAGAGGTTTGGTGGCTGCATCCCTTCTGATGCAGTGCTGGGCTCTGAGCCAGGTTTACACTGTCATTGACTCTGGCCTTACAATGTTTTCTCTAGCATTCAAACGTAGATTTGCTAGGATTGGTCTTTAGATGGTACCCTAGCAATAAGCTTCCCAATTTATTTCTTCTAATGATACTGTCATCTGGTTGTTCCTTCATAGTTGTGTCATTCTCATGCCACTTCATTAGCCTTGAAAACATTTTTTTTTTTTTTTTTTTTTACCAAAATCAGTGTAAACTGGGATTGAAAAATGACGGTCCAGTATAGAACAGTGCCACTTACACTGTATATGCATTACACTGCTTGAAGCCTGAAGCCTACTGCTCAGTCTCATATTTGTCTGTGAAGCACAGACTCTTGCATTTCTCTGCAAAGAGCAAATCTGGTTTAGGACACTTAGCCCATAACTACTAATAATCTAAGCAAGCTAATTTCAGAGGGATTAACAGACTGCGTCATCTGAAGATAGCCAGTTTCTTTCTATTCAGTTGTACAACTAACTCAGGAGCCCATGGGATTATAAATAGTTAATCCAAACAGATTTACCTCCTTAGGAAAAATGATTGCCCTTCATCACTGAAAAATATTTCACTTTTCGCAGCCTTTTAAATCATGGTGAGTTTTTAAAAAGACCATGAGCTTTCAAGATTTACAGGTGTTTACCAGCAAATGTTCACTCAGGATTCACTCAGGAAAATCCACTTTCTGAATGAAAGGTAGAATATTACACAAAAGCAAACATTACCACAGGCAAGGTAAAGATCACCTCTTTGTCTCACTCCCTGAATGAATCAAATCTCTCTTACCCTAAACCAACAGAGGAAAGGAATGAATTCCCTTTAAAAAAAGAAAATTAAATAAGACAGACTTATTCCTCCCGAGCTCTTATTCTGTTATCAGTTTATGTGAGCTTATGTGAATGAAGTTATTCTTTAGAGCACTTGTACAGTCATTTTGGGGATTCTAAGCTTTTCACTCTAGCTACTTCTCAGTGCCTTTGTTTTCCAATATGAATCTAAGAAAACTTCCAAATAAGATAATTCTTGCTTAGGTTTACACTTCAGTGCCTTGATTATGCTATTTGGGAAAAATATCACCCCAGTCTTTTTATATCCCTTTGGCAACATTTTGTACTAATTTCCCCCATCACTTAAATAGCTTCTTTGATTGGACCTTTGATTGGATCTTTAGTTTCCTTCACTATTGCTGTATTATTTCCTCCTCTTATTCTTTTCCTGTAATATCAGTATGTCTTTGTATCACATACTTTCTATTTAAAGAAACAGCTTTCCTAATTTCTTTTTTACTTCAGGTGCTGTTTGCATTTCTGAATATTCTGTATATGGACCTTTTCCCATTAGAAAAGCCCCACTTGCTCCAAGCCTGTTTTCCTTCTCACTCCTCTCCTTTGGCTCCTGTCACGGCATTTTGTGGCTCAAGCATCCAACTCTTGTAACTACCACTCAGATAAATTTCTTTTTTAGCCTTTGGCTTAGGGTTTTTTTCCCCCTTAATTCATTGCTACTTAAGTTGGCTTCTTAGAGCCAGGAAGCTGGCATGCAGTACCCATTCTACCCACTCAGCTCTGAAGTCAGCCTTTCTGCGCAAAAGTTTCAGCATCTCAGAGGGTTGTATGCCATATACACTTTGACTTTTTATTTTGTGTGCATCTCCCACTCTTTATCTCCTTTACCTCTAACTCAACTCTATTTTTTCAAACTATACGCTCCACTAAGGTCATCTTGACAGCAGGAAGTGAAGCTTTGGTGTGATGCATTGACTCTGCCACAAACACTGAAAAAACCCAGATTTAGTACTTGGAATTCGGTTAAGATAGGCATCTTTTATGGAGACAAGAAAAAGCTCAAGAAATAGTCTCTCTTGGAGATTCTGAGAGATTCTTCTCTCATTATATAAGTCTTACAATAAAAAACAACTACAACATCATCTTTCCTAATAATCACCATCTCTGGCTTGATGTTTTGAAGAATGATATCCAGAGAATTTCTTATGAAAAAAATTACACACAACAGTCTCCTTGCAATCATATTTAGGGAGCTGAACAATATAATTCTTCAATGTATTCAGGTTTTCATTTTTGTATATCAGAATACATGCAGATGTTTTTATTTGTAATCATTCTTTTAAGATCAAAAAGTAGAAAAGATATCGATACAGGCACATATTAGTATTAATGGGAATTGTAGGTCCAAAGCAAGGACTGCCTTCTGAAGGAAAATGGGAAATGCATAGTATATTTTATATACTGTAATTCTAAACTGATGTTGGCAATGACTAAGGAAAGTGGTTTTATCTCCTTCTCGAAGAGCTCCCATTTAAAAGAGACCTTATGGCACCACTGAGAATCTTTGTCTTAATGAATGAATCAACGTGTTTGATTGTTTATTTATCTGCTCTTGATGTACATTAAGTCTTTGTTTACTGAGAACTGAGCAGTCCAGGACAAAATTAATTAGTAGCAAACTTCCTTTCTAGGAGTGTTGTCTCTAGAGATAAGAAACCTCTAATTTTCTATATATTTGGAATGAGTTTGAATAGCAATTTTTGTGTTGTTGGAATACTTTTTATATCAGAACTCTGTTTACTCTGAAGGATCCTTTTGTCTCCTCCTCAAATTTTCTTCCGGGGTCTTTTCTCTGAAGTTCTCCTTTGTATCTTGATTTCACTCATGCGTTACCTTCTTTCAAGTTCTACCAAGTTCCAGCTCTACATATTTCAGTTTTCCACAATATTCTGCACACTTAAGCTTATATATACTAGAAATGAGAAAAAAAAATCATTGTACATAAACTTTTCCATGATCTCTAGGATCTTAAAGTGTATAAAGATAAACATAATGCATAACTGCTCACACATTAATTCTTAGTCTAGAATCACTTGGTCTTTAATTCTTATCTTAACTTCAAGATTTGTACAACTTGTACACAGCATTGGTAAAATACCTGTCCTGTAAAGTTACTGTCAGAGAGATAAGAAGTAGGACCTGTCATAGCAAATATGTTTTATATATATCATAGAATCATAGAATCATAAGATCGTTACGGTTGGAAAAGACCCTTAAGATCATCGAGTCCAACCGTTAACCTAGCACTGCCAAGTCCGTCACTAAACCATGTCCTTGAGCACCACAACTATCCGTTCTTTAAATACCTCCAGGGATGGAGACTCAACAACTTCCCTGGGTTATCCCTGGGTTATATCATACTATATTTTCTGTTTCTAAAATAGCTGTTTATTCTCCAACTGCACAACTGTGACATCCAAGTGCGTTGTGATGGAAGTACAACAGTCCTAACCATGATTTTTATCAGCTAGATTTCCAGGAAAAAATTTTGGAAAAAAATTGCAACAAGTCAATTTGTGTCTTAATTGTTTTTATACACTCCTAAAAAGACCAAAAGTCAAAATCCAGACAGTGTTATGATATTTCTTTTTGTGGTTTTTTTTGACTAAGAACATTTACTTACAGCAGCAGTAAGAGGTTATCATGGAGATTCTCTTTACTTCAAAAAGCTTGCAATTAGAATGAAATACAAGAAGATAGGTACAGTGTACAGACAGCATGGGAAGGAGAAAAGGTAAAGGACAACTGTGCAGTCATATTTCCAAAAGTGTGAATGTTCAGTATTCGGCAGTTTTGAAATACATAAGCAAGAAAGGCTTAATTTCAGTCACTTCTTGCTATCAGCCTAGTAATTTAAAAGACATTTATTTATGAAAAATGCATATGTATGTTACTGCTGTTCATAACAAAGAAAAACAGATAAATTTATAGAAGATAGGTATCGGATTTTTATTTAAATAGAAGACCTGTCAAAATACAGCATACAGTGTCAGCAACTCTCTTCTGAGTGTTAGGTTGTATCATTGCTCTTCATGTCAAATTGTCATAACATGCCTGTCATTGCCTTTTTCAATTAACCTTAAAACCAAGTCTGGGAATTATACAAGGAACAAAGTTTAAACAGAATCCTTACGGTTAGCAATGCTGTCCAACAGCAATCATTCTCTCTTGGTGTTGATGAAATCATCTGGGTATGAAGAGTCCTCTAGTGATTCATAATAGCTGGATTTCTTTCCAGTTACCAAACCCTTTGGCAATAGCTTATTGTCACAGCCAGGTCTCTGATAATTTACTGATACTAAATTCCCTAGAAAGTATGCATTTTTTGCTGTGATTTACAGCTGTACTATGTTGTACTGTAGTTGAGGAGCTACTTTTTCTTCCATCTTGCATAATCTTTACAAGGAATCCTTGCAGTAACTGTAGAAGTTGGAGGACGGTACTTTAAATCACAATAAAATGTTTCGTATACAACATTCACTGTGAAATGTAGGTCACTGGAACAGGCTCCCCAGGGAAGCGGTCACGGCACCAAGCCTCTCAGAGTTCAAGGAGCATCTGGACAACACTCTTAGTCTTATAACCATATGACTAAGTTTTTTTTAAGTTTTTTTTTAAGTTTTTTTTAGTTTTTGATAGTTCTACAAGGAGCAGGGAGTTGGACTTGATGATCCTTATGGATGCCTTCCAACTCAGGATATTCTATGATTCTATGATTTCTGTTGGTTTACACCACATGTCTGAAACCTGTATCTATGCACTTCTTTACTTCTTTCCTCTATCCTATAATTTCTTCATTCAGGGTGTATGGGTTTTGGGGCAGGGTCCATTCACTATTCTGTTTATAGGAGGACAACCTATTGTTGACATTCTGTGGATATAGTGGATTTATGTGTGAATAAATTTTAGACACCTTTACAATAAACCACTTCTGACACTTTTCTTTTGTTTTTCTTTCTCTGGGAGCAAAGCATAAATAGGCAAGGTATATTGCCATCATTTCCTTCCCTGTTTAATCTGTAGCCTTGTATTCTTATCCTTGCTCTTGTTAAGTATTTTTCTTTTACAATAAAGCACAGAACTAGTACTACATTCTCTTATTTTTTTGATGTCTCTTTCCTGTCCTTCCAGAAAACTGACAAACTTTCACACTGAAAATCCCTTTTCCCCCATCCAGAACTGCCCTTTTTCATTTCCTGCACCTCATAGGCAGCCCCTTATTCTGTATACCGCTTTGTACTCCTTATTATATCAATGGTCAATGTCATATCAGGGATGGAAAGATTTGGAGGTGTTAAGTATTTCTGAGGTCCCAGCTGTGCATGCTAAGAGGTGAATTTGGACAGTTCATCTTGACAGGTCAAATAACGTAGGCAGTTTCTGTAAATGATGTGGTGTTAAGTTATTAAATTATTATTAAATATATTTTTATGTTAATGATGACACTGGCAGCAGAATATCACAAAGGTCTTTTCTACTGACAAGACAAACTGCCATCTTGACTCATTATGATTCTGTGATATTATCAATACTGCTATGTCAGTCTTTGAAAATGCATGTGCTAAGAAAACTGTATTTTCTACCTTGCTGCAATACTGCTTCTGTAATCTTCAGTGCTCTTTGTCTACAGCCTTTTGCCCAACATGGTTATAACTGCAAGGCTGTCTCATTTTTTTGTGTCTATTCCGCATTCCAACTCACCCGTCTGATTTCTCCTTTAAGGTAAATAATTACAGTTTAGAAGAAGTTACCCATGAAGAGGCAGTAGCGATACTGAAGAACACATCAGATGTAGTATATCTGAAAGTTGGAAAGCCCACCACCATTTACATGACCGATCCATATGGCCCACCAGATATTACTCACTGTAAGTTACTTCTGCAACTCATTTTGTAGGAGATATCGGTTTGTCAAATGATTGTGTTTTTTTCATAGCTTGTCCAAAGTACTCCATTAAAGTTTATGAAACAGCTTGGAAGGCTACAAAAATGAAATGTTTATTGCCACTTAAGTATGCTACAGTCATGAAATATTACAGATAATATAACTCTGCTAAAGTATTTTTGCAGCAAAAGTAACAATGTAGCTGATATACTGCTGTGCTGACTCCAATTAGCCGTTGTCCAGGTGATCAGACTGAACTGTAACTCTTGTGACAATTACAGTACTAAGTATATATAATATATTTTGATATATGATTGGATTTGTAGACTGGAATCCTCTGTCCACTGAAAAATTGGAACAAGCAGCAAGCTGTCTTATACAAACTTACTGAAAAGCCTGAGGCAAATATATATCATATTTGAATAAAATATTTACTTGGAATATAAAAATCACTGTTCTCCTTGCAAAAATGTACCTATTTTCTGTCTATATCCAATTCCTAAATTATTGTTCCACTTTGCTTTATTCTCAGTCTGTCCATTAACTTTATACATGTTCATCTGCTATTTTTCCACTGAGGACCAAGGCGTTAGTTGTCCTTGCATTCAGTGTACACTCTGTTGTAGGAAAAGTTGTTGAAACAATATAGTAAAGCTCAACGAAGGATCCTCATAGGAAGGGAAGATGATTTTATTTTAAAACAAACTGATTTCAATCAGGCTGTCGTATCCACACACTCCAAATCATCTAGGCTCATGTCCAGCATTCAGGTAGAAAGATGTGCATCTAGGTGCATCGCCAGGACTCCCTGAGATGACCAAGTACAAAGGTGGATGGCTGTGGCCTCCTTATCATACATATATACCTTCTTCTTATGTTGACAACCTCCTTGCTGATGTGCTTTTTGTAACCTTAAGGAGATGACAGCAATTAGGATCTTTTGTCTCTCCCATCTGTCCCACCTAGGCATGTCTTTAGGATTTACTCACTTCTCTTTTGTCTCCTTATCTGAGTGTCCCGGGCTCCAATCTGGTCTTTATCTCCTGCCATCATGTCTTAATGGCTTGAGTCTTTGTTTTAGCTTGGGTGTAGGCTGTCCTGACAAGTTACATGTAGTTATGTTGAATATTGATGACCTATTAATGAATCTAGGTGCTATCAATACCCGCCATTCTTATACCCCTCCTGCCAGTCCTCCTGGTGTCCGTACCCAGGCATTCCCATTCCCTTTTCATTCACAGCAATCTTAATATTTCAGCTGCAGCTCTCTATACCATTGGTGCCTGTTAGTCTGAACAGTTCCTTACTGAAACTCCCTTTCTTCATTTAGTTGTTCATTAAAAACTGTCTGCCTTGGGTTCAACTACCAACAGGGACCAGCTGCACCATCTAACAACTGGATGGCAGTTTAATTTTTAGAAGAGCTTCAGCAACTGATCCATACCCATCTTGATCTCCTGCCAATAATCCTAGGGACACTAAAGGCCAACCAAGAGCTGGGAAAGGCAGATTTTCACAGTAAATGCTAGACATATAAATTTTTCTGCACTTTTGCATAGCGTTGCTACTGTGGACTGACAAAGTTGAGGGAAAAGCTAAATATCCATAATCTTCCTTATTCAGACTGCTCCATAAAAATAGAAGGGAAGGTTTTGTAACATGCACATCAGGTGGTATACTCAACTGTGCTGAGGATACCTATTTAGTTAGCAAATGTTACAACAGATGGCAATCATGTTGTTCAGCAGCAGTCTGGTCTGGATCTTAGCAAAGCCCAAGAAGTAAAAGTGCTAAATGTCCCTATCCAATCTCCTGCTTTATAGTACTTTCCAAAATAATAATTTGGGAGTTCTAAAACAGTGTGTTTTATTATGTCAGATTATAGATCAGCAGCATATGAGAAGACAGAAGTAATTCCAGAGGGAGAGTAAAGGTTGAAAAGATTTGCAGTAGCCCATCCCAGGGTGTTGGTGCATACAGATTCATTTGTCCTCAGGGAACCTTTCATTATACCTACACATTCAGAGTATTTCAGAATGGGTAATGGCCTTTCCCTGTAGAGATATTTTGCTTTGAAACATTCTGTAACTCAGCATCTGAAAGAAAGACCAAAACTAATACTAGAAACTTTAGCTGTCTTCTTCTCATGAGAAAATTAATCATAGCTCATTGCAGAAGCACATATCATTGTATTTGCTATTTATCATTTCCTTTTCTAACTACATTAACTAGAGATTGAATACAACTATTACATCTCTCCAGTCATAAATATCCCCAGTAACTTCAAAATAGCAAAAAGCAAACAAACAACAAAACTCACAAACCCAATATAGAATCAGACAGCATAGTCCTGTAATTTTCCTTATTAATCATTAACATGTAAGAGATTTGTATCCACCTTCTATTTTAAATATACAGATTTACTGTGATCTAAATATCACTTATGTTGGTACTGAAATTTCAATTGTATTGGGAATTCTGGCAGCTTTAGTAGATCACAACTTTAAATCTTCACCATACATAATTCTTGTCATACATACAATTCCTGCTCTTATCCTGCATTGAGCTTTGACTATATTACTCCCATCGCTGTATATTGGACCCAAAAAGAGGTGTGTGCTTTTAATCTCATTCTCTCTTATTTACATTTCCTTCTTCAGGTCAGTCCTAATTGAAGAAAATGTTTCCTGTCTGCCAAACTATCCTTTCTTATTCAGACCCCCTCTAAGGAGTCAATCCCTGCAAACGAGCCATTATTATTATTATTATTATTATTAACCTTTCAGGAAAACTCCAGCTGTTCCTTCTTTCCTGTTACATTTTAAGCTTCCTCAGGCAAGGATTGTCTGTTTTGATGTTATTTACAGCAACAAGCATGTTCTTGGTACTTAACTAAAAAATGGTGCTTTGTGACATCTAATCAAACATGAAAGTGGCTAACTAGAAATGCTTATTCTTATCATCAGCTTATTCTCCACCAATGGAAAATCATATACTCTCTTCTGGAAACAATGGCACTTTAGAGTACAAGGCATCCCTGGCCCCTATCTCACCGGGAAGATACTCACCCATTCCAAAGCACATGCTTGTGGAGGACGACTACACCAGGTCAGATGCTTCTCTTTATTTATTTATTACCTTTCATGACAATTGCAAAGGACATAGGTAAAGCATTCAGTGCACCTCAAATAGAATACGACATATAGTTCTTTTCACCCATATTCAAGGGAAGATGAATGGAAACTTTTACAGGTATGAAGATAACTAAAAGAAAGATCACACGAATGAATGCTGACCTGATTGTCTGTGTACAATCCTGCACTAATTCCTAAACAACATGGCTGCACTAGAACAATGCTGGCATTGAGCATAATTTTCTGCTTCTTAACACAACTAGGAGATCTCAGGATCAGTGACTCATCTGGCTCATTGCATGTATGGGTGGAGGGACTGTATGTGCACTTGTACCTGTCCGTGACAGTACGCTCTGAAAGGTCCAGCTTGTTTAGTTTAGTGAAAGCGAGGTTGAAATAGCCTGTAATTGGTCTGAAGATAAATGTTATGGAGAGAAAACATTATGGGAAAAGAAAAAAATGTATAAACCGGCTGCGAATAAATATAGGAAGGAAACTGGAAAAAGTTTCTTAACCATTAGAGCAATCATAATATGAAACAGTTTTCTGTGAGAGCATAGAGGTTAAAACAAAACTGTTTATGCAGTGGCACTTGATACCTTTATAAAAGGATTATCAGCAAAATGACCCTGGAAATTGCTTCTAATCCTTTTTTTTTTTTTAATAATCCAAAAAGAATTATGAATACTATATGGAAGTACAGCAGCAGAATTGTATCTATGTAGTTGATTTCCAGGTAGAAAAAACACATAGGAAAATACTGGGAGGGTTCTTTTGTGCCTAGCGTTAGATCAACACTGAATGTCACTGATGAGACAGTGTGTATTTATCTTTTTGTTTGAAGAGCACTACCATTCACTTAGAAGACAACAGCTGTTAAGTTTGTAAAATGAGCCTTCATTATAATGTCTAGTGCCACAGAAAATGAGAAACTATTTTTTTTCTGTGCTTCAGTATTTATAAATTCATTGTGTTTAAAGCGAGGAGGGGGTTGTTCCGATCATCTAACCTGACCTACTGTGTGTCTCAAGCCAAAGAATCTCATCCACTTATGTATTCATCAGCTTCATAACGTGCTAATTTGCATTTCATTTTTCTTGTTGTATATGATTACGATCTCAAGCTGCTTAACTTGTTGGATCAGACAGATTCAGAGTAACTAAATCATAATACAGTGTTTAATTAGGACATAAATGCATGGAAACCACACCTTGCTTCCCTGTCTTGGCTAAAAGAATTTCTTCTTTGTTTTGATTGAGGATGCAAAGCTGACATTGCTTTCCTTCAACTTATGAGACATTCAATTAGGATGAGTTTTCTCTAAAGGATTCCAAGAAGTTACATTTTTAATTAATAGTTAAAACATTGATTTGATTAAATTGTGCATCAAGGCTTTACCTGGGCTAGTACTGACCTCATAATTTCTAAAATGCCTATGTATAGGAAAAATACCGATATAGCATCTGGGTTACAGTGATGAAGGGTTTGTCAATAAGCTTGTAGTGCTGAATTCTCTCCTTCTGTAATGAGATGTCAGCATCATTATTACTGAGAAAGAGTTGGCAAAGTTTAAAAACAGAAAAAAATGCAACCTTAAAAGTAGATAATACCTAAGGAGACCAAAAAGTCACAGAAAGTGAAGGAAGGAATCTTAAAAAAGCAGAAAAGCTGCCCTGCAAATTAAAAGACCATTTAAACAGTTAGAAGACCTGTAAGATTAGCAGGAAGTATCTTTAGACAGTCCTGTGTTTCTTTGTGTTCCATGTAGCTGATTTTTTTCTAATTACTTCAACCACAAAAAAAAGGAAAGAAAAAAAAAGAAAAAATAGTCATAGAAGAGAAGGCAATGACAGTCCTAGCCCATTACTTCAGTAGATATCCAGTAGAAAGTATACTTGCTAAGAGAACTATGGAGGATATATATTTAAATTAATTAGTATGTCTTTTTGATCGTTAGGAAGAAAAATGTATTCCTATCCTGATATTTTTAGTTTGTTTTTAAACAAGTTAATTTTGCTGGTTTAGCACCTGATGGTAAAAACAAATACTGACACAGTCTGGTTCTTGACTGAGGTATTCACTCCAATGTCCATTTTGTATTATATGGGGAAAAGAATGAATGACCAGAGAAGCCGTGTATATTCTGTGAAATACTCCTCTCCTGTGTTCTTCTTCCTATCTGGATTTCCAAATTAGTGTGTTGTCTAATGAAGGGCTGATATCCAAAGTCTTCTGTGGCACTGGCACTATTGACAGGAGAGGCCGATTCTACAAGCATGAATTTCTGTGGAAGGTGTGTGGTGTGGGCAGAAATAAAGGTGTCGAGTAATAGAAGCAGCCTCTGAATGCAACAGAGCAAATCAGATTAAAATCTTATAGTTCTAAAAAACTATTTACTTTGACCTATTAAAAAGGAGGGGGCTATTAGGGACTTAATTATATTAGTGAGAATAGCTTATGTGCTACACTGATACCCAGGAAACACAAGCAAAGCTAAAATGAATGTAGTCATAAGAAAAATGTCCCTTCTTGCCATTGCATTTCCTCACTGGACATACATCATACAGCACTGTCTGACAGACACCCAAACAAGAGCCAGAGACCAGGTTGCTTCTCTGACTACAACGACTAAGAAGCTCAAAACCAAACCCTTTAACCCTTGCATGATGTTGAACCTTTTCTTTTTATCCAAATGGCCAGGTAGCTAATTATTGCCTATAGATTCAAGTGGAAATATTGAAAATGCCACGATTAATTCTCACACTGATTTTCACAACTATAAACTGAGAATAGTGAATGCAGTCTTTCTGTGCACTGCCATAGGATTTGCTGCTGAGTCTCTGATTAGAATAAGAGACTATTTGGAAAGTCTTTGTTGCTGACCAGTCTAGAAAGACTTAAAATCTTTTGGGAATTTAATGATCATATTGATAATTTTAGTGAAACCTATAGATCCCTTGATTGCAGCATTTATAATTAGGTTTCCCACATAATTTTTTATAATTAAGATGATTGCCAACTACTGCAGTGCTATCCATTAAAACTTCCTGGTTCTTATTATAATAGGTTTTCAGGGCTAATTTACGTGGTGATCATATAAGGAAATTTCTTACCCGTGCAGTCGTAATATGGCAACACTGGCAGATTTTCATTTGTGCCAGCTAAAAATATTTAGAACTGTAACTTCTCCACTATAAGAGGCTTTTGCAATTTTTTAATTCTTTGTACATGTGATTTGAGTGAGGCTGATGACAAGCTTTCTTTTAACTTACTTGCTATAATGAATCTATTGGTAAATCTTAAATGGTTGAACATTCAACTCAATTTGTCCACTTTCTCATGCTTTTCTTTTTTGTTTTTCTTTTTCATTCCAGTTCTAAGGTTTTTTTACCTAAATACTTGCATTTTGCCTAACAAAAATAAGTGTTTCTGTTCATATAAACTTGTATTTTTTCATCTAATACTGAATCTGTGTCTGAAAAGAATGGAGTACAAATTTTACTTAATAAAACTATGGGGAAAAAATAACTTAATCCAAGCACAAGGGATAGAAAAGTAACAAATCACCTTAGCAAAAGTTTTAATGAAGCTGGATGTTGGCTTTTAACTACTGAGCTTTTGTAATTTGTGTATATTATTGGTACAAAATGCTGTCAGTGATGGGCATAATTTACTTTTTGTTTTGATGGATTCATTTTAAATTCACTCGGGATGGCAGCTTTGCCTTCCTGTATTTTTTATAAAGATTGTCACCTTCTAAAAATTAAATAGAATAACACAACTTCAGGTTAGTAGAATGTGGGATCAAAAGCTATACGCCAAGTAACTATCAATACAGTCATCATCATTCTGCAAGTCCTTATTTGTTTTAATTTCTAGTGAGATTAAAGTGTTGTGCAGGCAATGCAGGAGATTCCTTGATTGCGTTGCTGACAATTTCCTAATGTTGCTAGAGGGGAGAAATAGGAATAATTCTCTGCCTGACCTGCTGCTTACGAAAAGGGAAGAACTCGTGGCAAAGGTGATGATACATAACAGCTAGGATCAGAGTGACCATGAGGTGGTTCAGTTCATGATTCAAAGGAAGTCTGGAAAGACAGTCAGCAAGTTATGACTGTAGACTTCAGAAGAGCAGACTTCAGCCTTTTTGGAGAATTGCTAAGCAAAATCTCTTGGGATGCTGCCACAGAAACATAGGGTCCATGAAAGATGAATGATTTCTCAATAAAACTTATTGAGAACTCAGGAATGAACCATCCTGTTGAGCAGGAGGGAGTGGGATTCAGCAGAAGGCCTTCTTGGCTGAGCAAAGAGCTTTCTGATGACCTAAAATGCAAGATGTAGACAAGCATTCCTTGACTGCTTAATGAGAAAATAAGAAATATGATTGATTTGAGCTAAGACTTACGAGGGTCATAAAGGAAAACAAAAAATGATTCTGCAGGTGTGCTACTTTCAAAAATGAAGGTAAAATTTGATGAAGGGAAAAACTGATGAATGGAGGGGAAGACAATGTAATGACAGAAAATACAGAAAAAGCTGAAGTACTCAACATCATCTTTGTCAGGTATTTAAGGAACCAGAAGGTAATTGGAACGGTCAGCATAAATTTACTAAAAGCAAATCAAAAGCTTGTCCAGCCTGGTTGCCCTTCCTGATGAGAAGACTAGCTGTGTGGATGAGGGCAGAGCAGCAGCTGCCATATAGCAACCAAGGCCACAGCACAGGTGCTGTCTTAAGCAGGAAAGCCTCTTTGCTGGGTGAAAACACAGCTGACTCCAAAGGCATACCTGACCCATGCCATAACTCCCACAGCTGTGCATCTGGGACCTGCTGTGGGGCACATGGTGATTCCTCTTCTCCACTAGTTGCCCTGGGGAGTGGCTGCAAAGGTATTTCTCACACCTCTTCTGTGGGCAGGAGAAGCTGTAACACGGCAGCACCCTTTAAAACTCCTCCAGCAACCTCTCCTCCAAACATGAGGAAGTGTTAGATAAACATGTACAACTAATCCATAGCTAGAAAGGAAATATGTTTTGTAAAGGCTTGGAAAGCTTCTGGATAGCCTTTTGGGTATCTCCTGGATTATATGCTGTCACCTTGCTCATTAACCCTCTCCCAGCATGGCTCTGCTCATTTGTGCGCAACAGCAGACTTTGGTAAGGCTTTTGACACAGTCTCTCACAGCACTCTCATTTGAAAGCTGAGGAAGAGTGGACTAAAAGAAGAGACTGGGTTGGGAACTGACTGAACCAGTAGGCTCAAAGGGTAATGATCATCACTTGACATCTATCAGGTGGTCAGTGATGAGCAGAGTAGCTCAGGATACCTTGGGTGTCAGTGAATATCTTCATCAATGATCTAGATCATGACACAGAGTGCACCCTCAGCAAATTTGCAGATGATAATAAATTAAGGGGGAGTGGTTAACATGACAAATGGCAGAGCTGTATTCCAGAGGGATCTTGATATATTCGAGCACTTGGCCAGGAGAAACCTCATAAAGTTCAGTAAGAAGTCTGCACCTCAGGTGGAACAGCTGTGCGCACTTGTACAGGCCATGAAACAAACATCTGAATTGCAGCTTCATTCAAAATGACCTGGAGGTTACAGCGGATGCCAGGCTGAACATGGAACCGGGAGTGCACTCTCGTTGCCAGACAGGTAATCAGCATACGAGGCTATATTAGGAGAAGCATAGCCAGCAGAAAAAGATAAGTAATTTTCTAGAAGACTGTGACCAATTCCTGTTCTTCAACTTCAAGAGGGTTGTGGAAAAAACAGGAGAGGGTCCCAACAGATTCTGAGAGTCCTAAATCATGTGGAGGTTAGAGGGATGCTGAAGGAACTGGGGCTCCTTTAATGTTGTGAAGAAGAGATTAAGGGGCAATCTAAGAGCACTCTATAAGTACTCAGTAGCAAAGATGATGAGACCAAACTCTTCTCAGTAGAGAAGGACCAATGGCCACAAGTGTTGGCTTTGGATGTTCTGATTTCAATTTGAGAAGAAAAAAAAAAAAGACATCAGGTGGGTGGAGTAGTGCTGGAGCAGGTTGCTTAGAAGGGTTGTGAAATATCCACCCTTTGAGATTTTTAAGATTTGGCTAGATAAAGTCATGGCTGATCTGATCTAGTGTTGGCAATAACCCTGCTTCGAGCACTAGCTTGGATTGGATGACCTACAGAGATGCATTCCAACCAAATTTTCTATGATAGCAGGAAGAAAAAAAGTGATTTTTTGTTTTAGTCTTTTTGTGGAACATTCATTACTAATACAGCTGAGAGAGAAGTTACAATTTACTCTTTAGCAGATGTCTGCCTTCTTATTTCCAGTAATACTGAAATTACAGCCTAAAAATCCTGTAGTTTTTAGATGTTCATTCCTTCTGTCTTTAATGAACAACATCAGCAAAAGATCCATAAAAATATAGAACTACCATCTTGAGTTTTTACTTCCTTTTTAACTTCAGAAAATGGTAACGTCAAACTTCTGTGCTTCAGCTGACAAAAAATTCACTTTAACATTTAACTCTGGCTAGATATTAAAGATTCATGGATGAAAAAGCTGTCTGAGTTATCTGTTTTACTGTGAAAAGCATATTTAATTTTTTTTTACATGAATCTTTGCAAAATAACATTTTCTGGATGAGGAGGAGGTGCTGGGGATCGGAAAGGGAAAAAAAGGAAAACCATTAAGTTGAACTCTCAGGGGATTTTTTCCCTGTATTGAAAGTAGCATTCCTCAACTGTTTCGTGTTTATTTATATAAACTTGCTAGTTGAATTCAGGATATTTTATGGAAACACCTTCAAATTTGTATTGATACACAGATTTGACTTTTCAGTATTAAACCATTACAACTAATATTTTGGTTTGTGTGTTATAGAACTATCAATAACTGTTTTCTGACAATGGTTTTACGAAGCACGGCAATAGGGAAAAAGAACTGCACTTCTTAGTAATGGGTTCTGAAAACTATTCTTTTGGGGTCTCTAATGAGTTGACTTAGATCATCCACTGACAAAATATGCTGCACGTTTTGAAAGTGTATATTTGCTGAAAGGACTTACTGCATTTCCTCTTAGGTTTTTTGTGGGAACAGAATTGAAACTCACGTTCCCAGACAAAGAAGATCTTCAAGTACTGTAGGTAGAACTTTCAAATGGTGAATTTTACACCATGTTTTTGACCCGATGTTACTGTACAAGGGATGAGTAAAAGATACGTAGAAGTACACTGATGCAGTTACATGAATATGACAGGTAATTGTGAGCTCTCAACAATCGTATCGCCATGTCTAACCCAAACTCAGCATGTCACCTATGCCCTAAAGAGAACAAACTATATGTAGTAATATGGGGAGACTGATAATACCTTTTATTTATTCTTCCTATTAAATCACTTGTAACTTTGTCAGATTAATTGTTCAAGTTAATATTTGCATTCTCTGTTTTTGCCTGGGGCTGGATTTGTTTATCTAGGGATAGCAAATGTTGCATATTTGTTTTCCTTTAAAATTTAGTGTAAACTATACCTATTATTTTTAAAGTGATTTTAATTAACCACTATTATTATCAAATTAAATTGCACTTAGTTTTAACCATAGCAGCTTGGTCATTTAAGGGATGGAGGGAGGATTACATGGCTTAGTTCATGTTCTATTCTGTTCTGTGTTAAAAATTGTGGTGATATTATATTTTAAATACTGTAATATTCCATACATAGCTTCAGGGTGTTGAAGTACAGGAGCTGATGAAACTGAATCCACATAGTATTTCTACTGCATTTGTGAAAATCTATCTAAATGCCAATAAATATAAGTCTTTGGAAAAACTTTTGGAAAAACTGCAGTTCATTTATCCTCCAGAACGTATCTAATATTTTTTTGCAGTGGAATCCTTTAAGATTCCATACTCACATTGTGGTATGTCAAAGCTTCTCACAATTTTGTAATACTGACCAGATGATTTAAAAAAGCCAGCATGATTGAACACAGCATTATATGGCCAAAGTTAGTTTTTCTCTCTACTTATTTCTTCCAGCTCTTTCTGACACAGAAACATAGTCAGGAGTGATTCTGTTCTGTGCTCTGAATGCCCAGTCCTGTCAGATTTTAACACTGAAGAGACTGGAGGAATAGGGGGAGTGTGTTTGGCAGGCGTTATGGTGAGACTGGGTGTGAAAATGAGGGAGAACTTGTCACTGGTTGTGTGAGAACGGAACTCACAAGAAGGGAAGACTGGTATTTATTGGGTAAGAAAACTTGGATTTGGAAGGGGAATTTAGGACAAGGAAGAGCATAAGTGAGAAATGGGTGAAGAGGCATGAAGAAGCAGTGGAGAAAAATAGCCTGGAGAAGAGCAGCAGTGAATTTCAGGGCTGCTGAACCAGCAGCTGCCTCAGACAGTGAGACAAGAGGTTTGGGACAGAAGACAACTGGGGCAAGGAAAAGAGATAGAGAGCAGGTAGGAGAAGTTGCTGATAAGATGCTGGCAGGATCAGGCTAGGGCCATCTCTCTGTAGAAAAATGGAGAGGAATCCAGGTTTCTGGGGTTTGCACGATGTGCACGTGATCCCACCAGGCAGTCTGTCCTGACAGTTCATCTGCATTGCCTGTTCATCTGGAGGATGACAGCCTGCTGCTGCTACTGGTTACTCCCTGTCTCTCACGAGGTAGAGTTCTCATGCTCTAGCTCTTAAGTTGGTGACCCTGCTGATGACTATGTTGAATTCAGTGTGGTATCCCGTAATAGGATTTCTTTCTTGGTTTAGTCTTTGATCAATCTCAGGAATTATTTAAAAAAAAAATTTAAAAAGAACACTATTCAAGTTGCACATTAAATGTTCAGTTAAGAAAAGGCAAAATTAAGTTTGTCTGTATAACCTTAGATTGGACCCTTGGTGAAATACAATGGTACAGTATTTATTTCTACTATCATCTAAAAATGTCTACTTGTAGAACACCTGTCAACAGCTTTTTAGAAAACAAAGTCACAGTTGCATTTCTTAGCTCTATGTTATTATTCATTCCTTTCAATGAAGCATGAAATTACTAAATTACAAAGCAACTATTTTATATTTCATGTATTTAATACACAAATTTTATTAAACTAATTGTTAAACTTTACAAATGCATAATAATTGTTTGCCTATCATAAGATTTCATTTTGCTACCCCAAATTTATTTTAAATAATAAGTCTTAACTTGGGAGAATAATTTATGTTAAAGTAAAAATTCAGTTGTTGTCAAGTCACCAGACACTGTTATGTCTTGAGTAATCCACGCATATTTAATCGGGCCTGTCAGAGATCCCCGAGTAATAGGATTTGACTATTTCTAATACAGTCAGTGGAAGCTACTTATTACTTAACACTTTAAAAAAAGAATCAAATTTCAGAATCTGCTTTAGTGCTTGTGTGGCGATTTTTGAAATGAGATAGCAGGATTGGCAGTGATAGTACACACAGAAACGGTAAGTAACATTTAATAGTGCACAGAGGAAAAAGATAACCCCAAGTACATACTACATGTATCATGGACATGGCCTCTTAAAGCAGCTGTTACCACTTGTGGTTAGTTCTGTGACATTGTCAGCTCAGTACTCAAAAGCAGTAAAAAAGGTTATTAAAAATGGAAATAGGATCTGATAGGAAAGGAAAAGAGTGTAAAACACAATGTTTTTCTGTATGAATCTATGATGCATCCAGGTCTTTAATACTACATGGAGGCAACTGGATAAAGGCCCAGAAGAGGGTGACAGAGATAAGCAGGGCTGTAGCATGGTTTCCAGGTGGAGCTAAATAACCAGTAATTCCTGTACAGAAAAAAGATGTCAGGGAGAGACAGAACAGAGAACTGCAAAAGTACCTGTGACATAGAGAAGGCATCAGGCAACAACTATTAGCACTTTCCTACAACTCAGATACAGGGAGTTTACAATACATTACCGAGTAAGTTTGAAATACAGAAAAGTAGAAGTTTTTGAAATGTTACCATATGTTAGCAATGTGCAACCAAGTAATAGGCTTAAAATACAAAAAAGTAGAGGTTTTTGGGTATGTCACATGATTAGTTTGTGGGACTCATTGCCACAGGGTGTTGTGAAGCCTAAGAACGTAAAAATGTTCGAATAGGATGAGGATAAGTGCTCGAATTCATGGTGGATGGGTCCACTAACCACAATTTACTTGGATTTAGTTTCTGGTCTACATGGTCCCTAACCTGCTGATTTTCAGCAGCTGAGCAGGGAAGGCCATTCTGTACTGGCCCTGTTTCCTAAAAAGTCACTTCAAGGGACTAGGGCTGTTGGTCTAATAGTCTTACCATTCCTATGTGAAAGAGCCGTCTTTTCCATTACTGCAACAGAAAATCATTCCTGATTTTATTCAAATTAAGCAGTCATTTCATTTCCTAATTCCTAATGGCTAAGAATAATGAGTGTAGAATTGGGTGTAGAATATTAAAAGTTCTAAATTATACTTATGCCTTCTTGCAGGCCATTTCATTTGAAAACCTGATTAAAATGCTTAAATAGTATTGTTAAAAGGAACAAGGCAATCCTGACTCTTCATTACTGTGCTAAAAAATTGCTGTGATCTTAAGCACTTATTTTGCAGTTACAGAAAACTTTAAGGCTCATGAAAATAGCAGTTAATAATGGACAAGCTGAGAAATCATTGATTATAGGATTTCAAGAAAGAACTAAGGTAATGTACTTCTGGTATTTTCTTCCAGGTCTTCACACCCCTTCTCTGTCTTTCATTTAGTTGAAATAAACATGTCATAAGAGTGACTGAGTCTTATTTGAATTGCCAGGACACAACTTATGAAATAAAATCAACTTTCAATTCTAAATAAACCTATTGAACAATAAGGTATGTGGTTCTCCTAGAAGGTTATATCAACAAGAAACTAAAAGAAGTCAAAAGACATATATATATAAATCACTGGTTATTAGAATTGGAAGAGTTCATTTGTATTAAATTGCCATTGATTTTTGTTTTAATAGCGATATACTCTTAAAGGCAGTTCTTTGCACACTTCCCAGCAACATTATATTAGCAATACTAATGTATTAGTTGTCTTGACTGAACTTGGGTACAATTAAAAATCAATACTCAAAAAAAATGTTGGAAACTTGTAGAATTGTGGCATTCATTTTCTCTCAGATTGAATTTAATGTTTCCTGGCTATAGCCCTGCATACTCAATACGCTGTGAGAGCTTAGCTGGTTTCTTTCCATATCATAAAAGGTTTTAAAATCCAAAAAAATTAAACTGTTAACATTTAATGTGCTATGTGTTGGCAACTGAACCCTACCAAACAGGATTCCGCAATAAAAAAACTTAAAATTAAATTGAAGACCCTGCACGATGCTGCGGAGAGAATGCTTTTAATAATGCCGTTTTCTTAGAACTTCTGTTATGCAATAAAGCCAGCCTGAAACAATAACACAATGATGATCCAAACAAGGAATAATGAGGACTACAAACAACTAGGAAGATTTGCTTTCTTTACACAATCTGTTATAAAATAAATAAATAAAACCAGTGTCGGATCAGTCTTCTACCTCCCACTGTTACTGTTAGCTTTTCCACCAATTAGTTATACCTTTCTGTGGAAATTGTGCCTCATTGCAGTTAGGTCTACGCTGATTAACAATTCCAGCTTTCAATTTTTTTTTTTTTTTTGGGGGGGGGGGCTAGAAAAGTAGTCTATGACTACCTGCTATTCATACTACCATTTAAAAGCTTACCTTGTGGCACTAAGTGACTTGATTCTCTCTTGTGATTGAACTATCTACTGAGGCATGCTCAAGCCAAGCTATGCTGCTACTTACATTTTCTGTTGCCTTGCCTCTACTATCGTATGCCTGATTCTCATGCTAACCTAATTATTGCTGTTCATCTAGACCTAGCAGTTGCTGCTCTCATTTATCCCAGAGCTCAGTTTTTAGCTCACTGATAAAGACAGAGAACTGCAACATATGTGTCACTAAATAAACAGTTTAAAGACAGAAAGGGAGCAGATCTGCTGAATAAGAAGTTACAGTAGCAGTTATTTTTCAGAGTAGACCCATATTAGATAATTACTCATTAAAATAGATATTACAATTAACAAAGAAGTATACAGTAATATTCACACATTTGGCATTTTAAGGGGATTTTTTGCGTAAGTATTAAAAAAAATGAAGATAATGGACAAAATAAATTTCATAACATTGTTCTTTCTCATGTTAAAAATTACAAAAATTGCTTAGTATTTATTTTAAATAAGACAGAACCTCTGAAGCTATACCTGCTGTATCTGAAAGTGATGCAATTGCAAATAAACTACAGTGAATCAGTCCTTAAATAACACATATCTAGCTTTTACACTTTTGTTACAGCATGCTAAATGACCTGCTACATGTTTTTAAATTCATTTGAAGAATTAACACATCATAAAATAAGGCCACAATGTTTATGTTCAGTCTGGCTCTTAATTATTCTGAAAGAAAAGTTAAGGTGAGCTTGACTGCGTTTTTTCAGAATGGCACATTAGAAACTATTTTGAAATAGCATTCTCCTTATCCCATGCTTTGAGAGAAGACAACCTGTCTCTGTCATAGCACTGGAGAAGATACGCGAGACAGGATTTACCAGGTGGGCTGATCCCATTAGTCAGAAGTTCTTCTTCCAGTGAGGAGAAATATAAATGTCAAGAGAAAATGCTGCATTAGAAGAATCACTTAATAAAGCTGGGTTGTCTTTGTAATTATCTGTTTTGGTTTTTTTTGTTGTCTTCCAAAGTAGGTAGGTACTAGTGTAGCTAAGTACTAGTTTGCCATAGAGAAGGGGAAGAGTGAGGAGGATATTTGAAGACAGTCTGTTGCAGCAAGTATCTCATATTACTTTTAAGGATTACTGGCCTACATGAAGCCCCGTTTGTATGACCAGGACAGTGATCTGCCCAGTATGTTTTAATCATTTTCTTCCTTTCCATTTTTTACCCCAACTTTCAATTACTTTTACACTATTTAATTTATATTTACTAAATCAAATTGAGAGAGAAAATAAGTTTATACTGATCTGAGCTGGACCTTTGATGTTACGTACTGCTTATTTTTCAAGTTCTTGCTTCTCTGTGCCAATAAAATGTGCAGCCAGGGCCCAGCTATGCAACTGGCAGTATTAGCATATGCATCCGAGTAGTATGAAGGTATCTAAAGAATCAGTTTAGTCCATGATCTTAATGACCTTGAAGAATAGCACCTGATGGTAAATAGGTGGCTATGATGATCTCAGACCAGTTCACAGGCCTTACAAGAAGTGCACTCATAAGTGGAATTAGCTGAATCCTATTCTAAGTAAAGAGTCCAAGCTTTAAAAGGATAAGGAGTTTGGATTCCTTAACCTTAAGACCTCTCTTGTCAGCTCAGTTACAGAGGGTATGTTGTCAGCTACGTCACGGTATCGCTTATGTGATACCAATGAGTAGAGGACTTCATACATCCATGCGGTGACTTGTTCCAATTTGCTGTTATCTTATCATCCAGCAAGACTGAAAGGAGTGAAGAATATTAAATGTTTTAAAATTTCCTGGGCTTTGCAAGATATTTTGTTAGGGCTCTGTATTTGTATTTGAAGGACTAATTCTCAATATCTAGGTAGATGTTGAATGTTTACCTTCATTTTGCTTTTGGAAGCAGTTTGTAGCCATCAATTAACAGAGCAGTCCCTCGTATCTGTCAATCTCTGCGGCATGATTTGTGTCTCAGCACAAGGCTGGATGGTCACTCACTGATGACTCAGTGTAGTCTGAACATTCACAAAATATCCAAGGGGTAGCAACACTGTCGTGTCATCTACCACTCAGAGAAGACAAGTAACTTATATATAGGAAGCTAGCAAGTTGTTTATGGACTGGTTAGTGTTCTAAGCCCTGGAGACATCTACAGTTTTTATTCAACTTCCTGCACTTCAATTTTCATAGTAGGTACCACTTATATATGATATTTGTACTTGTTCTTTAATATACTGCCTAAAATCAAAAGTGATTTCTGAGGGAATAAAAGGCAGTATTGGTCTAAAGTAAAATAATAGAAGTGGTTTTTTCTCTGGATTTTTTGTATTGAAAGCAGCAATTGATTTAGTAAATAAATTATTAAATCTAACCCTCTGAAACAAGTGTGAAATATGCTGATAAAAAAGAATTGCTACCTTAAACATTTTTAAAGGGTTTTTACTAAATGCTTGACGGAATGCTTTATAACCAAATGAGTGACAGCTTTGCTATTTTGATATTTGATAATCTTAAATTGCCATTTTTTTAACTGTAAAGTTTTCCCTGGGAAAGTCAGGCACAGAGAGTTCTCAAATGCTATGTCAGATTGCTATGAATAATGTTATTAGCATCGAGCGAGACCAATTTTTACGTAAAGCAGCTACTCCTTTTCCCCCAAAGGACAAAACCAGAAGCTAACAACAAAGCAAAATATGTTCTCTGCATCTGCCAGTGCATCCACGACCGTAATAAATTCTGGTACCTGTGAAAGTCACAGCAAAAACCACACCCATGAGAGGCACAGTGCAGCCAGAAGAACAAAAAGAGTTCATTAACTGCTTGGCCTCTTGATATTTTCAGGCTTCTGAAATAAGATTTTCATCTAGCTAATACTGTATTGCTGTGATTAAAGACAGTGGCATACCCTGGATCTTCTGGCAGAAACAAAGATATGACAGCAATTGCATCTTGGCACTCTTTAGCACAGAAACTTCAGGAAATTGTGAGTCAAGTTTCACTCTGCCAGTAGGCCCAGAGGTATCTGCTGGGGCCAACGCAGTAGTTGGAGAAGTTGCATGACAGGAAATGTACTTTATGTGGTGCATGTTTTTGAAAACTGTTTGCTGGTTGTCTCCTGTGGATCCCTGGCTGGTTGGTACTAAAGGCTGCATCCCCTTCTCCCCTCTCCCCAGCAGCTCCCTGGGAGGTGTTTGGTAAGTATTGCCTCTCCCAAGCGGGTGGCCTCTAGGCAGCAGGAGAGAAATGCTAGGTGACCTGTCAGTTCAGTTTTAGGATCTTATTCTTTGTATCTAGCTTCGCAGGCTGCTGTCTGTAATTTGGAGCAGCAGTGCAAGTGCATATGCAGTAGGTTTGTCAACGAGGTTAACTGTTTGAGATGTGGTCTGCATAATCAGATTTTGAAGGCTGAATCTGAAAGGAGAGCAAAGAACTCTTGAAATGAAATGAATTGCCATCCAATGAAATGAATTGCTTACACAGTTCTTTACCATCAGTGTTATTATAGGATATGACTCACTTTGACCAGAGCTCTACTTGCAAAGCCCCAGCTCATCGGGGCAGGAGTATGTTGTATTAACAAGTAATATGTACTTCATCTTTATCTTAAATTAATGGGTAAAAAATACCTCTTTTCAGGTAATAACATGATATTTTCTTCTATGCAATGCTCAAATTAAGATCACAGAAACTATGCAGAAGTAATATCGTTAGATTAAAATAAAAAAAGAAAGCAGAGTGTGTGGGAAAATTTATCACTGAACTTCAGAAAGAAGGTATTCCCTTTCAGTACCACACTTGCCATAAGCCAGTTTTATGGCCCACTTATATTGTGTATATCTTTATATGCAGTTTCTTGTATGCCGTAGTACTGTGTTATCAAAGTCTAATGTTTCCTTTAACAGCACACTTTACTTGTCAGAAAAGCCCTGCTGAAAAGGTCTTGACAGATTTGCTATGCATGCTTTTAAAATGATTGCTGTGTTTTCTCTGTATTCTCAGCCACTAATACACACCTGATCTTTTACTCTTGTCTCTGTATCACCAGGCCTCCTGAACCTGTTTACAGCACTGTGAACAAACTGTGTGATAAACCACCTTCTCCTAGGCACTATTCCCCTGTCGAGTGTGACAAAAGCTTCCTTCTTACAGCTCCCTATCCCCACTACCACGTAGGCCTGCTCCCTGACTCTGAGATCACCAGGTACTGCATGCGCTTCTTCCTCACCTCCTTCGTTAGAGTGCATGAACATCACTGGATTTATCTCATAGTTTTACATCTTCACCATAGATCTTTTTCTACAGCTTGTGCTTGTTTTTAACCATGCTTTCACATCTGCACCACTGGAAGATATATGCTACCTTGATATATAATTTTGGTCATCCAAAATCCAGTGATGAACACAGGCAATGTTTTGATCCATTGGAATGGTGCTCTAAAATAGGTTACATGATATGTATCACATTTTACAGCTCAGTTCAGTATTTGTTTCTCTGTGAGTGTGGAAAGTGACTAAGACTTCACTGAAAGCTGTTGTAATTTGGTTTGGTTCAGTCATTTTATTTCTGTTGTGCATACTTTGTTCACTGAGCATCTTTGGGTTTATAGGGTGGCTGCCTAAGCCATTCAGAAGAAATTTAGCAAAAAATAATCACCTCCCTCAGCAAGTCATGGTTGAGAATACATCTAAAATTGAGAGGAATACATCTAAAAACTGAGAGGACAGTTAGTAAAACCTAAAATGATGAACACCTCCATAACTGAAGTAATGGAAGACATTTCTGTAAAATTTTGTCAGTGATTGCCTCCTGAGAAATATTTAATAAAGAAAAACATACTATCCAAAACTGTATGCTACTACAACCCAGCTATTCCTCTATAGTCTACTAGGATAGTAGTAAACTATTTGCAAACAACACTTGGGAGATAGAGGAAGAGTTAGGTACAAGTTTTCAAGATGATGTTGAGTGCTTCCTTTGTCACGAAAAAAAAAATATCATCTTTTATATTCTAGAGTAGAAGAAAAATAATTGTGTTTGGAGCTTTGATCATAGACATTGCCTATAGAAAACACTTTTCAAAGAAAAGAGTAATGTGGGAAGAGAAGAGCAGAAGTGTGTAAGTGGAAAGTAAAATAGTAAATTAATGTAAGATACAATAACAGGAAAGAAACCCCAGGGATTAGAAAAACAGCTGTGAAAGGCATTGCAGTGCTATGAAATAGAAAGCTAAATTAAACAAGCAATAAGGCAAATACTAGTGAAGAATGCAACAGATGTGCTAACACCATGCAGAAGCTGTCAGTTTATTAGAATGAATCATAGAATCATAGAATCATGAAGGTTGGAAAAGACCCTTAAGATCATCGAGTCCAACCATTAATGCAGCACTGTCAAGTCCACCACTAAACCATGTCCTCAAGCACCACATCTACCCGTCTTTTAAATACCTCCAGGGATGAAAACTGTGTAGCTTCTAGAATTTGTAAAAAGATGCTTAATCACTGGGCAAAGTGATTAGTCAAGCTGTTCAGGCCAGAGAAAGTTTGGTTGAAAAACATTGATAAGGGCAATGTTTTATAAAGGTATAAACAGCTACAGAAGGGTGCCAGGCACTAACAGACCTATCCACAATACTTTAATTTCTCTGCAAATGCTATCTTAAAGGAAACAACTAGCCAAAAAGTAGTAAAGTGACTTCAGGTCTTTAGGTACAGTGTATATAGGAGTCATTTATCTGTACACATCACAGTGCTTCTCTGTGTTTAGAGCCAGAGAACAGAAGAGATCACTATAAAAAGACTCTTACTTTTAAAAGTAAGAGTCCTGTTGAAAGGACTCTTTGAAAGAGTCCCTTTAGAAAGCAAGGGACCAACGTGAACCAGAAAGTTGAACAAGCAGGTTCTAGGCAATTTTGGAGCCATGGAGTTGTGTATTGGGACCACTGAGGATTAGACCACAGCTTGCTAACCATAGAGAGATGCAATTCATTGCTAAATGGTCGATCTCTGTAGACACAACTGTCAGGACTATGGAGATGGGTTGGGAAGAAGGATGAATCTGTTAAGGCTGCTTCCTGCAGACCAGATACTCAGATGCCAGTAATCAGTGGAGCCCTGGAGAGCTCATAGAACTAGGCCATTTTGCCACCTGAAGGTATAACTCTCTACATCCTTTTGCTTTACTGTGTGATCAATTGAATATGTGGTCATCAGATATTTGATGACCTGACATGAGGACTTAAAAAGCCGGGTTTTGTTCTACTGAGTGTCAGTTAACAATGCTCTTTAAGAACAAGATTTCATTTCTCTTCATTCTACTTTGATGTAAAATTAAGCTCTAGTCCCTGTATATTTAATCAGGTTGTTTATTTCAACAGTCCCAACAAAAACTGCAAAAAGAACACAAAAGATGAGAAAAGACACAACTCATGCTTAAATGCGCTGCACTATGCTCTGCTACATGCTGTGGTAGAGGCAACTGATTGCTATAATTTATACTTCCTTCCCACTGTGAAATAACATTCAAATGGAAAATATGGCAGTTTTCGATGTTCTCAAATACTGTCATCTTTTCCACGGGACTCTTTGAATAGTTGACTGTGGAGGAAGACATTTGAAATAATATTTCACCAAATGCCTTTGGTGAGGAAAGTGACAACTTTACAACATATACCATGATCCGATTTCCAAATGGACTCAGTATTCACAGCTGGAGGACAGATTTTAGAAAAGTATTAATCCCATTTTAGCCCTAATCCAAGTGGCTATTTTTGCAGAAGTGTTCATTGTACACGGCCCTAAATTTCACAAAGTTGATGTGTATCAGGGTTGTATTGTGTTGAATATTTGGAAGAATTAATCCATAAAAAGACCTTGTTTTAAACCCACAGCCATGATACCACCATCCTTATTGGAAGTAGCACTACAAAAAAATCTTCGAAATATTGAACAGGTATTTTGAAAGCTCTCCCTTTACTCACCTGAATTCCTCAAAGCCCTGTTCCTCCGTATTATACGCTCCCATGGTCTCCATTCACATATAAAAAGATATCTCCCTGTCTTCCTGCAGGCTTCCTAGAAAGAGTTTTTCATCAGAATTTGTCAGCCTCAGGTTTGGGGAGGAAAGGACAGGGATTATTTGCTTGTTTTGGTAACTGCAGTCATTGTCGTATCTCAGTGCTCCAATATTGAGAAACTGCTGCTGAACTGCAAGAAATTTGGTTTGACAAATAACTCTTCCAGAGGAAGAGGAACATGATGCCATGTTCTCCCAATTGATATGCTTGTAAGCCAGCCAACACCTTTCAAATTGCTACTCCAGATAATTTGTCAGCTACTCCTCAGATGATTGTTTTGTCAAGGCTCATTAACTTAATTGGCAAAGAGAATTCGTAGGCCAAAACCTTGTTTGTCTATAATAAATTCAAGTTTATAACCCTTGCTTTTATGGTGGCCTGTCTTAGCTCCTGGGAGATTTGGAGGTCTAGAACAATATACTCCCATTTTAGGATAAAAGTAATTTGGTTTTTGATTGAATTACCAGTTCATGTGAATTGATATTAACAGGGCATGTCAATGTGCAACGGCTGAAAATCTGTCCCATTGAAGGCAGGAGTAGAGAGAGAATTTTGGAGTAGTAAGTTTTCCTTTGAGAGTACCACATGGGAACATATGCAGAGTATTCATGTTCTGGCCTTTGTCATTATTGACAATTACATGTACAATTAGAAGGTTATTGGCAGCGAAAGGAAGTCACCACTCGTAGATGTTACACTCTTTCTACAAACACGAGACTTTGTTTCTGCATTGTGTAACACAAAATGTTGTGTTCTCAGTCTTTGCACTGAGAACTTCATTACGTTCACCACTACATAGACACACTTAAAAAATGCTTCAGTTTTGCCCAGAAATATCCTCCCTGCCTTCACTGAAATCTTTTTGGCACTCTAGTTGCCAGCATAGCTTTTGCTAAAGGGCAGCCCTGATATTGTTGGTTTGTGTGATATTTTTTTTTTTCCCATAGGTATTTGCTTTTTTCTTAAGCCTTTGATCATGTGATTGCATCAATATTTTTGAATACATGTAGGGGAAGGAACTAAGGGTAGGGTTTCAGACTTTGTAGTCATGAGAGAAAAGCTTGGGAACATGACTCCTCCCAAGAAAATAACAATAAGTGAAGAATTTTTTCATGTTTAGTCTAGCTTTTGTAAACTTGCAGATCCTCCTTATGGTGCTTGGGTGCCTGGATTGAAAGTATTTGGCTTGGGTTTTAAATCAAGATTAGTTTCTTGAAGCCAGCCCCAGTTCTAGCTGGCACTGATCTTCAGTCTTAGGCAAGTTAGTTAATGATTTTGTGCTTTGTTTCCCAGTCCCTAAAAGAGGTTTAACAATGATCTCATAGAGCTTCTTTGAAAACTAATTCTGTCTACGACAATAGCATCCTATTACTAATGGCAATTTGTGTTATTATTTAATAACATAAAAATTATTTTAAGGTATTTGATGAATTAGATTAATGACATCAGTTCTTGGGACCACCACCACTTTCTCATCGATGGGGATTAGGGAGAGAAGATAATATTGGTACAGGACTCTAGAGCAGAGTCTTTTGCAGAAAACTGCATGCCATTTACATAGGTATTCAAGGGTAACTGAGCACTGTGTAACTCTAAAGAGCTACACAAATAAAAATGTGCTGAAATGTATGCAGGACTTATGGGTAAGGAGACTATAATGTCCAGAATCTTAATGATGTGTGATGCTACTTCCAACATGTGCCTCCACGTAAGCACACAAGGGTCACCACACTCCAGTAGTCTCTGCAGTCAGACCAGTGTATGCCTGCAACACTAAGTGCTACTGCTTGTGGTCACCTCACTTAATTTTAGGGATCGCTGGGATCCCTCCGTAGGCCATGAAGGGACAGCTGAGAAGGTGCTGATCGCTTTTCACTGATCCTAGCAGGAGGTTAAGGTGACTGCACTTGAAAAAGCTGTGAATGGTGGGCCTCTCTGGTACTCAATGCTGTAGTGTCCTTTCTCATTTGTTACTATCTGTGCAGCCTTTTTCTTCACAATAACCCACTGGGAGCAAGCTTATTGTCAAAATGATGCATATAACTGTACTTGTGTGTGGCTGCCTTTCAGGGAGGCTTGTCATCTTTATTGAAATTCGCATTGTTCTCATCATTCCCTTTTCAATCCCATGTGTTTAATACAGGAATTATATCTCCCAAAACACATCTAGCCCTATTTTGAGTTTTTTGAAATGCCTGGCAACCTGAAAATGGGACCTATCAAACAAGCAGTAAAAAGCATGGATATTATGAAGTTGAGTCTTCAACTTGCCCCACATAAATGCAACCACCTTTCTTGAACCTAAAATGAACTTTTACTCTTTAGTTGCATTTTACTTATTTTATGTGAAAACTTCAAATAATAATTACAAAATTGGAAATTAGACTGTTTGGGGCAAATGGGTTTAAATACTTAAATATTTAAAATCAGAATTGGAGCAGATTTGTACTTTTTCCTGTTGTAACACTGTGGAGTCAGCTTCTGGACTGATCTGTGTTTTACACAATCCAACCACGGACAGCAAGCTGTGAACTAGCCCTACTAAATAGCACTGCTTAAAGACAGTGGAAGGGAATAAGTGCACAATTCTTTCTGTGGATTTGTGAACAGGTTCAACTTATTCTGTGTCAATAGAAAGAAATTAATCCTATAGTCATGAAGAAAAAAACATCTTTAGAAAATAAAAAATACCTGGTTAAAATAACTCTTGATAAAGTAGCTCCCTTAAACCATAAGGTGGCATTTTAAAAAATGAACACTGTGACTTTTTGTTTTGAGAAGTGACTTCAAGGCATATGTGTACACAAATTTAGGCATTCAGAGGCACAGAGCATGTAGCAACCCGTAAGCAATTTAAGAGATTAAACTGGTCATCACAGAGGCTGGCTTGGGTACTGATGTTCATACTGATGGGAATTGAAGCATCTTGTTATTGCTGATTTCAGTGAGAATTAAGTATGTAAGTGCTATGGCCTTCACTCCCTAAATAACATCTTTAGAAATGTAAGTACTTCCTTAACTCTGGCACCTAGATCTTTCTAGAAATAAGCTTAGAGATCTTGACTCACATGCAGGAACACTCATTGCAGTGGTTGACAAGATGCAGCCCAGATGCATAAAACTACATACCCATTACTCTTGACTGGATTGTGCTGCTTCTGAAAGCAGCTCCAGAACTGCAATATTTTGTAGCTATATATTATAAAGCAAAACAAAATCAGCATAAACTGTGTTGATTAACTGTCTACAAGTCGAATGCAACATCTCAATGTAGATTGTCCCTGAATCAGACTCCTGAGACCTTTAAATTATTCAGGATCTTTTGGAAATCATACAAATTAATTGTGGATTTTCCTTATCACTTTCAATTAACAAATTAAAAAGTCTTAACTGGAATGGTTTCATATAATTTCTTTTTAATCCCGGCTCAGGTATTGTCTTTAAGTAAATGATCCAGTCACATAACTGTTGTATTTAATTAAAGAAAAATGATGCTGCTTTTCAGCCTCAGCTCTCATGTTATTTTGCGTGGTTGAATCTCTGACCCTAATAAGCACAACCATTCCTGTAGACTCTTACACGCTTTCCTTTTTTTAATGAGGAGTTTTCTATTTTGGACACTATTAATTAAATTGATTAGAAAGATGCACCTTTTGAAAACTCAGAGAGATGATTGCAGGAGAATCTTAACCTGTAAAGGCATAAAATCTCTACAGCTCAAGTGTTTAATTACGTAAAGTTACAGAAGCCTTTCAGGTTAAGATGGGATGCTCCAGGTTAGAGCTGCTGGGCTTTATTTCCAGCTGTGCTGCTAATTCTCTTTAGGTGAACAAATCACTTAATTCTAATTGCATTGCTTTACCTATCAGTAAAATAATCTTCTTGCTCAGTTATATTGAGAAGGTTAACTAATATTATTAAACAGAATAGAAGAAAATTTTTAAAAGGGAAACATTAAGGTGTTTGTTTCTGTTCCATTATTTGGGAAATGTTTCATATTTTAGGAATATATGGTTTGATTTTCAGAGGTACTGTGCTTTATTGTACTACAGACCCTCTTCTGTTCATATTCTGCACCCATGGAAACTAAACTGTATATTCTTAGCTCATAAAATGGACAGAAATATTAGCTCAGTTTAGTTAAGTAGCAGTATTTTCTTTACTATGTCTTTAGAGAAGAAAAAAATATCAATTCTCAGTTAGAGCACATTTGTAAATCACTACTATTAAAATTTTCCTGCTGTTATGATTACAAACTGAGCTACAGAGAGACATTTGGGAGCAAAGGAAAGATGTTTCTTTCCTTCCCACACCTACAAGCAAGCTCTGGAATTCAATCTCTAAGTAAGACACGGGAAACACTCCTGATGTATCGAATACCAGTTCCTATCTATGTCTTTTTTGGATTAATGGTGAAGACCAGAACCAGGAGACTAGAAAGGTATCAGGCCACTTTTAACTAGTTCCTGCCTGAGGAGTGATGCTTCAGGTTATCTCATGAAAATCCAAACAACCAGTTCATAACTAAGTCCGCACCATAACTGTGCTGTTTGAAATGGTCATTTCTGTGAGACACATTACTGTTCATTTTCAGTATATGTAAGCACCCTCTCAAACACCTTGTTCTGGTCTCTGAAAATCCCCTTGAAGCAGTTCTTCCAAACTGACAGAGCACTAAAACTCCAAACACAATGTTCAAATGCTTCTGAGTGTTGGGAAAAATTTAAACCCACATTTTTAATAATGGTTCCATGACTGGTTCAAGTGTATTCAGAATAAATGACAAAAAAATTGACAGAAAGTGTCAGTCTGCGTAGGAGTGCTACAGTAACAAGCTAATGGAGCCATTCACTAATTCAAATCTTGTCCACAGTGATGAAAGTTAATGACAATTATTACCTGACAACTGTCTAAAGGCCGATATGAGAAGTGGGTTTGGAGATTTCAGTTTCATTCCTGTGGACAGGTTTCCACATCATAAAAATCATCACTCCATCTGTCACAGTAATTGCTAGACTCTCGTCTCATCAGAAAAACCAAGAATAGATTTAACCTGGAGAACAAATTACTCTTTTTACCCCAAGAGAGAGTTCTCTGAGCTTAGAAATGAAATATTACCGTGGAGACAGGGTAAATAAAGCTACCCTGTGGCTACCTATGGGGGAAGGTAACCTACCTGTTGGGGGAAGAATATTTTCCAGGGTTGTAGCTGCACACAAAAGAGCAGAAAGCTTACTGGTTAGAGCAAAGAGCTGGGAGCTGAAAAATTTGCCTGTACCACTGACAGCTTGTATGACCTTGGCAAATTAAGACTTTCCTTCTATTTTGTCCAATTGTGAAATACATGACACATCCACAGACACCACCAGCAGCCCTTGGAGTTAAAAGATATTTCCAGCAGGTGCACATATGCATGATTTTCTGCACTGTATAAAAAAGAGTGATCATTATTACCAAGTGGAGTGATAGGAGGCATCATGGAAAGCAGGTTGGACCTCCAATAATAGCAGTGTAATTTGTCATGGAAATGCGAGAGAATTATAACAGTAATAATGAACCTTCCCTCAGCCCTATGCTAGTCTTGTTTTACACTACAGTTATCCCACTGGAGTAATGTAATGCTGACTCCAGCCCCTAGGTTATTTTGTATCTAATTATCACCATTTATTATTGTTGACATAAGCCCTATATGTAGATACTTGCAAATATATCCATTTCTGTTAGTTTTGCCAAGTCAAGTAAGATCTGACTTTGAACAGGATATGTCTGAAAATTAGAGCAGTCATGCAGAGAAGGACTTGGGGGTACTGGTGGATGAAAAGCTGGACATGAGCTGGCAACGTGCACTTGCAGCCCAGAAAGCCAACCGTATCCTGGGCTGCATCACAAGCAGCGTGGGCAGCAGGGCGAGGGAGGGGATTCTGCCCCTCTGCTCTGCTCTGGTGAGACCCCCCCTGGAGCCCTGTGTCCAGCTCTGGGGTCCTCAGCACGGGAAGGACATGGACCTGTTGGAGCGGGGCCAGAGGAGGCCACAAAAGTGATCAGAGGGATGGAGCACCTCTGCTATGAAGACAGGCTGAGAGAGCTGGGGTTGTTCAGCCTGGAGAAGAGAAGGCTCCGGGGAGACCCTACTGCGGCCTTTCAGTACTTAAAGGGGGCTTATAAGAAAGATGGCAACAGACTTTTTAGTAGGACCTGTAGTGATAGGACAAGGGGTAATGGTTTTAAACTAAAAGAGGGTAGATTCAGACTAGATATAAGGAAGACATTTTTTACAATGAGAGTGGTGAAACCCTGGCACAGGTTGCCCAGAGAGGTGGTTGATACTCCATCCCTGGAAACATTCAAAGTCAGGCTGGACGGGGCTCTGAGCAACCTAATCTAGTTGTAGATGTCCCTGCTCATTGCAGGGGGGATGGACTAGATGACCTTTAAAGGTCCCTTCCAACCCAAACAATTCTATGATTCTATGATTCTAAAAATATGCTTGTGATATAGAAATCAGGGGGTAGCACTGTTTGTGGAGTCTGTGCTAAGCCAAAGAAACTGCAAGCCCATTTGAGGGCATTTGTGGAAGGTGTTGCAAGACTGAATGAGCTGTTTAAACTCAATCCTCATCTTTTGTAGTCACTGATTTCACAGCCTTTACTTTTCCTGTCCAAAAAGTATAAAATACTGATTAATGGAATAGTCAGCCACACAGAAATACTAAGATTAAAAATAACTCCTGACATGATGGGATCCATCCCCTGGGTCTACTCTAAAATTTCTACATATTTTTGTTTTCCATTTCAGATTTTTTTCCCCACTATCAGAACATACCTGTACCTTTATGGGGTCTATGAGGATAATAACTATTTCCCCTGGTAAAGGGAAAATTGATTTCAGTAGCCAAAGGCTAAAACAGTGGGAACAGATTCTTCTGCCATTTCTTTGTTTTTAAAAGGGCATATATGGTTATATATTTCTCATGTTAATGCAGAAATATTTATTGATCAGTACTCATCATATTTCCTATTTCAAAAAAGCATTTGTTGCTCTTTGAAAATATTGACTATATAATTGGAACCATCTGTTTCCAGAGACTTCAGTGTGATATACGTAATGATAGCCATAACCTTCAGAACTTTAAGATGCTTATCTAAATTTGAGTTGGACTCGAAAGAACTTTGGGGCTGTTGCTTTACGTTGCTCCCTGATTCAGTCTGGCAACACAAATACTACAAAGGGGTTTATGAAAATGGGGAAAATTGTAGGAAACTAAACTCCCCTCTACCTACATAGTACATTTGAGTACATGTGTTACACCTAGTGAGACATTTTTAAATACCATCTGGGCTTTCAATAAATACCATCCTTATTTTACGTTAAGCTTTCATTTTGGTGTGGAGAGAACTGCATAAGTTTTTTTCTTACTGATTTAAATTAATTTTCATGTAAATATAGCTATAAATGTTTGTAGTAAGACAAATTGACATAGTTCATCGTAAGCCATAGTCATAATATGCTGCTGTAGCAACATGAAGTCACTGGGAAAAGTTTTTTTGGTTTCGCTAAGAAAGGAAAGAAAAGAAAAAAACCACACATTAGGTGTGCAGAAAGGGTTAGAAGCTCTAAACATCCCTGAATTTTGTGAAAGTCTAGTTATGCAACTGACCTTTTTGGGTTGAACCTAAATTTAGCTAAGTTGTCATTGTAAATTTGCATATAGAATTTGTTAATGTTTTGGGATCTTAAACAATTTATTCTTTAAAAGGTTGTTATTTCATTTTTAAAGTATAGCAGTAGAAGCAGCTAGCTTATCTGATTTTTTTAAAATAATGCTTATAGTGCATAAACCCACTACTGTTACTGCATAAAAAGCAAGGTCAATGGAAGTGACAAGGTATTAAAATACATTTTTTTAGCTGACAAAGGGAAGGAGAGGAAGATTTAGTTTGACTTTCAAAATAAAATTTTCAATATTGTTAAGGAAATACTGGAACAGAAACATTACAGTCCCCAGGGAGATGCATTGACAATTCCTTTTTCCAGAATATTTCCATACTGCATGCAGAAAATGAATTATTCCACAGATAATTGGAGTTGCTTCCTCTGTCTTTTGAGGATCATTATAGTTCTTGCTTTTGTGCTGTTGAAATCACTACACTGATGAAGTGGGGAGCAGGGAAAAGAATATACAATGTGAGAGTACACTTGTGTATATCGTCTTGCACATCACAAATTGCTTTTGATTTGATTACACTGATTTCTAACAAATCTGAATTCTGAATAGCAATGACTGTATCCGTAAGACAAGCTTTCCTAAAAAGCAGCCTGAAACCATCATAATGTATTATACCGTGTAAAGAGAAAGCGTATCAGCATACACACCTGAAATGCGCTGAAGCCCACATGGGGGGAGTTCACAGTACGGAAACCAACTGTCACTTGCTACTACTCACTGGTGGTAGGGTGCATCTGCGCAACCCAATGCAAGACCATTCAGATACTCCTGAGCTGGTTCTAGACAAGTTAGGTTAGCTGATGAAGCAGTCTAACCTGCTTCCAATAAATGCCCACATTGACTAATAATTGGCTTGGGTATAATCAGCAATATGTGTAGGCAGTTCAGTTGCTGATCTGATGAAGATTGCATAAGCTGTAATCAGAACTCTTAGCCTATTCAAGGTACAGTGACTAAGAGTTGCAGGTAGGAGGACTCGTAGTATCTGTGGCAAGAGTGTGACTATACAGACTTGGTTGGAAGCAGAAGTCATACAGGTTTGGTTAGGATACAAACTCATGTAGTACTGTCATTGCACCATGCAGAAGAGAATTTGCTTTTAATATTTCAGATGCAGCAGTGTGAGTGAAGGTTGTTAATTTTTCATATCAAGCCTTTGCAACCATTTTATATATTATACTACTTCAGTGAAAGTGTACAAGAAGTCTTGTTTTATGAAGACATCTAAAGTAGGCAGTGAATTCATGAGTGTCACTGAAATCACAGGTGCTGTCTAGAATCTTGAGGCTCAAATGATGGAAACTTCTCCTGGTTGGTATGTGCACAGCAATTAGAAAGCAAAGTATGCAAAGAGGAAAATTGACTCCTGATGGAAATTTTAGTATATTTTTCCTAATGGATTTTGCCTGGTTTCCCAGGTACCTCTTGTAGTCGTCACTCAACAATTAGCATTTGCATTGGTTTGCCATGGACTACAGAACTGGGTCTTTCAGCTAGGGTACTGGAAGGTTGTGCTTTGGAATCAAAAATTCAAGATCCAAACCATACTGGCAATGATCAGACCACTGAGATCATGTTCAGCCTATTTCATGTCCTTGCCTTTCTTATTTTTTCTGATAAAATCTTGTACAATACCATAGCGCTTTGAGTTAATGACAAGTAGGTTAGAGTTTTCTGTTTTGACAAAAGTGGGATTAAGCAGTAGGTGTCCACAAAGGAAGATCAGTACAATACCAAAACCAAAATCATATCTCAGTGAAGTCAGAAGGACAATTACATTGCCTTTGTTGTAGCTTGGATAATCCAAGAGTAAGCATGGCAACATAATACTATAGCAGGTTCATACTTTCATGTCAAGGCTAACTCCCAAATCACATGACACCATCCTTTGCAGCATCTCAAAGTTTGTTTCTCAAAAAGTCACAATTTATTTGAATGTACTACTGGGTGTCCTTCATAAAGAATAGCATCACATGGAAAATAAATTCTTAATGGTAAATCTATTTGCTGTTGACTTAAATAAATCAAGCAGCATGGACCATTGCTGAGGAATAAACCTTAAAACACAATGCTGCCGTATGAAATCCTCATTCTTAGTAATTGCCACTATGATGAGAGGATTTTTATAAAAGTTAATGTAAATTAGCTCTTCAGTAGGATAGAATATGCTGTATTTTTTTCACATCAGATTTATATAATTTTGTCCAAGTCAACCTTTCATGTTTTCATGTTTAAATTTTCCAGTTCTGCTATTCTTGCCTTACCACTTTAAAATGGAAAAAATCAGCTTAATTAGTGTCAACTAACAGAAATGCAGCATTGATGCAACTTCGGAAATGACAGATTTTCTTCAGCTTGCCCACAGAAATGGTGAACAGCACAAATTAATTTTAGTCTTGTCTACCTAACTATATCAATATTTCTCCCATCACTGTAACAGTATGGACATCTCATTTATCTTTGGTTTTTTAGAGACAGGAACCCAGCAAACAGAGAGTAAATAGCTTTACTAAGGTCTTAAAGGAAATCCACAGTGAGGCTGGGAAGTTTCAAACTCACTTGCCAAAAGGAACAACAAACAAAGCACACAAATCAAGAATATGATGTTGTGCAAATTCAAATTTTAGTAGCATACATGTGAATTTAAATCAATGTAATTATCTTTTTGAAGATTTGAGATAGCTTCAGTTGACTTGTAAAATAAATTGCTGGAAAAAAGTAGAAGCAGCCATTTGATTTGGGAATTTTGATTCACAGGTTGATTAACCAATATGCAGGAATTTGGTAGTATTGTAAAGGGACTTTATATTTCTAACAAGAAAAAGCAAAGTGAATTAAAAGAGGTCCTAATAAAATTTTTTAAACGGTAGTAGCATTTCATCCCTCAAGGATGAAACCAGTCACTAAGTAGAGAACAAGATGAGCTGTGATGTAAGAAAAAATTATATTATATATTCTTCTGTAAAATGCTGGCTGTTTTACCTCTGATCTCAGTCAGAGGTGTGCATAGTGTAACTCTTACTGCAAGACTATTTAATGGTCTGGATAGCCATCTGTGGAATACATAAATTGAAATCATTAATCTTTTCCAACACTAATTTATACGTTCTGCATTCACATTGAAAGGGAAGAGTTGGTGTTTGAGACTGATGTGTAGCAATGTCTGATTGGTATATAAAAGGATTCTGCAGCTACAGTAGGTATCATAGGTTTAATAAGAAGATGCACATTTAAATGAATTTAGATGCCTCAAAGGTTTAGAATGTCTCCAGGCCTATCTTTGGGCCAGGAATAAAAAGAGCAATCAAACTGTTCGATTTAACTTGGGTACAAAAATGAGCATTTTATATCCAGAAGTAACTGATGAGTGAAAGAATCTTCTTTGGGTTTCTTGATGTATGTTTACCCAACCACATTTGGAGAATTCCACTTGTTAAAAATACAATTATTTAAACAGATATTTTCTATAATAGTAGACATTCCCGATAAGTTAGAAGAGAGGCATAACTTGGAATAAAATAGTGTATCAAAGGAATTCTAAACACAAGAGCCTATTGCTATGGAATTTCCTGCCAATCTTGCAAATGCAAGATTTGAAAATGTGGATGACCATCCAATGCATGGGCTTATCCTCCGTCGTTTTTTTTATATCACCTGAGTAATCCATATTTCATATGTGAAGCATTTCATTGATTGCGGGATATTCATAGGTTTACAGCAGAACTGCTTTGTCCTCAAAAATAACCCATGAAGAACTGAAGCAAAAAGCTGCAATGCTAGCTCAGTTCATGTGCACAGGATAAATATGGACACAAGATGCCCATATCCAAAAATAGCTTCCTTGTGTGTCTGTTTCTTTTTACAGTACTACATGACAATGGAATTCGTTTTTTAATCCTAGTTAAGACTGGATGAGTTGCTGGTATAAACCCAACCATGACCATTTTTACTGATTGCTTCATGCTTCCTTGTGCTTCTCTGTCTGTCTGTTATCCGTATGCTTTCTCTTAGATAGCAGAGGCAGGGGTGTCTCTTAATGTACCCAGTGCAATTGGTTCCGGCCAAAATATTTGGGAACCAAGGTAGAAAGATACTTGCAGAGAGAAATAATTAGTTGGAAGCAGCAAAGAGAGATTTAGTTCTCAATAAAGCTCTTTATCTAATAAATGGAAGCTGAAAGCAGAAGAAACATGGCAGTATCTTCACTCTTCGCACTAAAGTAACCTTGAAATAACCCAAGAACCTTGGGTTTGCTGGCTGATCGATGAGAAGATTGTAATTATAAGAAATGGTCCCTAACCTACAAGAAATATTTGAAAAGTTTAGTGAAGGAAACTTAGACTGTTGTCCAGAACTTACACTATTTATCCTAATGACATTAAATCAGTTCCCAGAAGGATCACAAATTGACTGTTTATCAGCTCAGTCATGTATGTGTGCTTGCTAATTTTGCAAATCTTTTAAAACTAGTTTCCAATGATTTATCTATTAAGTTTGTAACTAAACAATTCACCTTAATGACTATCACAGGCTTAGGGTTAAATTCTTCATAAATTGCTTTCACAGTTCTTTCTTAAATAGCTAAATTTCTCTTCAAAGATTGAATTTAACAAGCATCTATAAATAAATGGTGGTTTATATGTCGATTTAGGGATGTAAGGATTGACATAATGGAACATATAAATAATCTGTCTACCCCATCATTCATCTAATCCAATCTATAGCCTATAATCAAAGACAGGCAAAATTAATTACTAATGTGCTTGGACAATATTACAGTGATTTACTACAGGAGATGCTTATGCTTGACACTCGCACTGTGAGTAACCCCAGAATGAGAAAATTTAACAGATTTTTAAATTTTTTTTTGTATCTAGTTCTAGTGTATACTTCTTTCTTAGACCTCATAGTGTAAAATGCTGAATGTTTCCCATGAAATGCTGAGTAACTCCAACTTCTATCAAATTAAAAAAATCCAAGAATCATGGTTCTTATAGATTAGAATAGAAACAGAAGAGCTTAAGCTGTTGAATTTCTTCACTATTCATCTTTCATTTTGACAATACATTCTTTATACTTCTGCATTTTCAAATTACCATTCACTGCTGTTTGTATGTATTCTGTTGGGATGTCATTTGTTTATGTGCATTACGTTATTTCTACTTTTGCTTTTCTCTGTGTGTATTTCTCTAGGATTTTTGGTTTTGTGTTTGGTATAACTGCACATGCACACATGCATGCTGGGCTGATTTGAACGACAAAGTGAGGCTAAATAGCAGCTTATGTAAGATTACATTCTCACCTCTGGGCTGTTAAAAAAGGTAGATATCCAACCCATATTCCCAGCTTGAACAGAGATAATGTATATCCAAATAGAAGGGATAACATTATCAGAAGGTATCACACAGGTGCAGTAAACATTGTATCAGGAGTAATTGCAATGTAAAGCGTGCTGTTCTGATAGATTTTAGATCGTAATCATAATTTAATGTTCTTTCTTTTGTGATCATTCTTTTTGTTTTGAATAAACCCCTTCTATGGAAGCTGAATACACTCCTTTTCTGGCTGTTTCACCTTGACAGTTAGTGTAATTCATTGCAATGAACACAGGAGAGTTAGTAAGTACAGAGGAAACGAACTTGGTCTTATGCAGAAACAATATTAAAACTTAAATTTCTGTAGGAATGTTTTTATTGTGCAAATATAATGATACAGAATCTCATGGGATATAGAAATGTTGCTTAATGGCATGGTATGGTTTGGCATCAGACAGTTTTTCATTGCAGTTTTAAATCACTTTAATTAATTGTTATTATCCATACGCTTTATCTTGAATGAGTAAAATTCATTGCAATGACTCTACCATGAAAAGAATTTCATGTGCTTGTTTTTCTTTGGATGGAGATGGGTAGAAACTTTGCAAATTAGTTTAATGGCTTGCAGTTATTTGAGCTCTGTTATTAGGCTTATTTATCTATGATTTCCCTACTCTTTAAAAAAGAAGTAGATGCAGCATAAAAGTCCTATGAGTTATTTTTCAAGTGTCATCTTCAGTGCAAAGAAAGTTAACCCTCCCTTGAGAAAAGACAGCAAAGCTAAGCTGTCCTAGGCACTAAATGCACTATTGCAAGATCAGTGTAACCATTTTGTTAATGACAAGATTGCTCTGGCAGAGTTCTGTGTTAAAATCATTTTATACTTCCTTTTTTTGAATCCTGAATTAGAATTAGGTCTCTGATTCCTGAAGGGAACTCTCAACAGTCTTATAAGTGGTATTGATAACTTTAAATGAACTTCTGTGGACTGTGGTGGAAAAGTACATGAAAATGTGAGGTCTTTCCAGATTTCCTAGTGTCTCTTTAACCATTTGTTTTCTTATCCTCCTATTGACTACATACCTTCTACAAAATTGAATTTCAACAAAAATAATCCAGTTCATCCAGTTCTATCGACAATAATAAATGAGTTCATCTAAAAATTCTGGTCTTAACACTTTCTGAAATTCAGGGTCTCTTACTGGCTGTTAGCATCGTTGCGAACAATTTACTAGTTTACAGTATTTCAGAATTTATGCTGTATTCACAGACTATAAATTGGAGGAGCTTTTTCTTTAGACAATATGAGCAATTTCCATACTAGAAAACCTCCATACTCATTTAGGGTTTTTTTTTTTCTTCCAACAATGCATCTGGTAAATACATGTATGATGTGCAATTTGGTATTTTTGGACTGCAAATTTTATATGATTCTTCCTATTGTGCCTATATGAGTTTACCTAAAACTTCTGAGATATTCCTTGATTTCTATCAAAGTTTTGCCATTCAAAGTTTCTTAAAACTGGACCCATTTTTTAAGTCCTTGCCAATGTCTTTCAACATTTGCTTAAACTGAAAAGGGATTTTGATGCAGATACTTGTGTTGTTACTTGCACAGAAACCTAATGAGCTTTGTGTGCAATAAATATGTTTCATTACAGAAGCAACGCATAGCTCTACAAATACATCAAAAGTGGTGTTCTGGGACAGTGGTGAGTGCTGTATATTGCAGTTGCCACTGAACAGCTACAGATGGAAATTATGCTACGTACTCCCTGCACACCCAACTCAATGAGTGCCCTGCAGCAGAGGCTCAGCTGTGGTGCTGTGGTGGCCCTAGGCCACTGTCTGCAGCTCTTGGTGTTGGGGGTAAATGCAGTTACACCAGCTGTGTGCAATGGGAAGGAGAGTGGGCCAGAGGAGTGGCTGAAAATCAAGGA